>NC_052501.1:27596991-27968300 GCF_016617805.1 Bactrocera tryoni
ATATTATTTACCCGGGGAATTTAATTACAATTTCCGGGTGCTTTTTGGTCACAAAAAAAAACCCACAAAATAACTTTGTATGACTGTAAAGTGAAGTTGATCGAGATAGCAGGCACTCTACAGATATCAACTGAACGTCTACATCATAACAATCAAAAATATTTGGGTATGAGAAAGTTCTGTGCAAATCGCTGAAAAACGATCGCATTTGAAGAAAAAGAAAGTGCTGTTTGTAACAAGACAATCCACCGTGACATAAGTAAGTGAAAGTGATGGCAAAATTCCAAGAATTGGAATTCAGCATCCAGCGTATTCTGCAGATCTGTGACTATATCCTGTACTCAAATCTCAAAAAATTTCTCGCTGGAGAGAAATTTTCATCGAATGAAGAGGTGATCGCCGAAACTGTGGCCTATTTTGAAGCAAAGAACAAATCTCACGACAAAAATGGTATCGAAAAGTTGGAGGGCCGCCATAATCAATATATCATCCTTGAAGGGAACTGTGTTGAATAAAAAAAAAACGAATTTTGCCAAAAAATGGTAGGCCGGCGGCTTTTCAATGGACAAGTTAATATATTGGCTAACTACTGTGCTCAATTTACTACTGGTTCTTCTCAGTTAAAGAAGTATTTTTTTATTTCTAAATTATTTCAAAATCACTTTCAATTTATCAACCCTGCTAGGAACCGAATACATTTTTAATTTGACTTTGACTAAAAAGATCCGGTAGGACTAATTAAGTTCAAGTGTAAGTGATTATATATTTCGGATTTGTTGATTAGTGTATACTTAGTTCTTATTTGTAAGATTCTTTTCCAACCGAAAAACCAAAAAAATATATTCCGATAGTGGTAGCTAATCAAGTATATAGCTGTTATAAAAATATTTCTCATAAAACACTTTCAAGGTGGTATAAAAGGTCACCACAGAGATGATCAGAGTAGTAAGCACCAATTTTATTTGCAAGTTGAAGCTTGAAACAATTTCAAGATACTATTTGAATAGTTAGCGAAATATCTTCAGAGGTTTTACTTGCTATCGACAGGTATCCACCGACCTTCTCTGTAATACTTACAAATATAGTATGTACGGGTGAAGTTATTGACGTATTATAGATATATTATTAAAGTAGCAACGATATTGAAGAACCATTCGTCCCCCGTTCTTTTAACTTACTCAAGTGGTAATCACCGTATTTGTGCAGTACTCTTGTTGACTGAGTCAAAACCGGTGTACATTTTCTTCTTAGTCTCCATCTTATGCCACAACTTAAAGCTCTCGCACATAGCAAGAAGCTAATTAATCAGATTACATTGTGTTTGTTTTTATTTTATTTTATTTTTTCTTATAAAAAGTTCTGGCCAAAATCATCTGTGGCGCATTAACCTTTTTATCAATTTTATTTTTTCCGCTTGCAATCCGCTCTGTTGTTATACTTTGTCAGCCAATGATTGCAATCACAAGAACTGACTCGGTTTGACATATTTTCATAAGAGCTTTTAAGTATCTCTTAATTAAAAAGATAAATCTCTTAATTAAAGTTATGCTCTGTAAAGTTGTGCTGCTTGTAGCAGAGAGATAATAAGATAAACTTAATCGAATGCAAAGAGACGCCAGACAAGATTTGCATATTACTTAAGCGCCAGTCATAAGAGAGACAGACTAACCAACAGACAGAAAAACAAGCGGCGCACATTAACCCAGTACTAAATAAAATAGAACTGGTTGGAGAGTAGTGGTAATTGTCTGCGGATAGTGAATACACTTTGAGTAAAGCAAAAAACAGGAAAATTGTAACTTCCTTAAATGTACTTGATTTTGATCGTGGTCCGATGTGAACATTTTAATCGGAGATTATACCCTTGCTTCAGACAATAATTTATTTATAATTTCATGAAGATATCTCTACCAATGAAAAAGCTTTCCATGTAGACAGATGGCAGAGAATAGATAATAAATGAAGTTTGTACCGCGACCTAAGGTCTATTGAGCTCTTCCCTAAGTCCCAACGACTTACATAGCCCCAGCACATTGATAAATTCCAATATACTGCTAGGTGCTATTATGCCGTTGTGATAACTATTGGGAAACATGAATCCAAGCTCCTTAATCCTGCGTCTGCAGACTACTGTGTAGTCTCTCAGCCCTACCGGGAGTTTCCAGCTCCAGGTCGCAGACCCGGCAGTTTGCACAGGAGGCTAAGCTCATGTAAAATAAGTGCTTCTTGAGCTTACAATGGCCAGTGTAGAGAATAGCCGGCATTTGTTTCTTGGGAGAATATTTGCATTTTTGAACCTGCTGAGGTTGTAAACACCCATTAGCAATTTGGCCTGGCGCATGTCTTGGAGTTGTTGCCAATACTTCTCCCTATCTATTCTTTTCTCCCTGCTGAACAGCTCCTATATGATATGAGAACCAACCGCAATAAAGTGTCCCGGTACTACCATTTTGGTGGAAGCTGCAGAGCCGAACTCGTCAGCCAATTCATTCCCGACTATATCCTTGTGAACGGGCACCCAGATAAGGTACACTTTGTTACGAACTGATAGCCTGTTCAGCCGTACTATATACACTCCTGCTGTAGTAGCGATTTAATCTCATAAGCAGAGATCGCTTTAGGTGAAGCTTAAATATTTCTAAGTATGACGATACTTTCGTTACTCGGTAGAGATTTATCTCTACATGCCGACTTATAGCAAAGACTTTTGCTTGGAATATGCTCGGAAAACTTCACACAGATATAGAGAGTTTGATACATGGTCCTGCGACTGCCGCACCAATTTCTTCCGACGTTTTCGAACCGTCGGTGTAACACTAGATGACGCTATCCCTAAGCAGTAGTTCGACAGTGAAATATTTTCATGCAGCCTTACTGCTAAGAATAACTTTAAACTTTCCAGTAAAGTTTACCCTTTTGGGTGCCATGCAGCATCACTCTCACCGGTTGGGAGGTGCCAGGTGCACCATGACTAGGTACCTGCGGTTTTGCAGAAAATGCAGGTGATTCCGATCGTTCAGTTTGTATGGTCCATTTTCAGTAGTCCCAAAGCGGCGATTCCAACAAAAAAGGACGAATAAATAAACAGAGAGAAGGACATGGATAAATTGACTCAGCTCATTTCGCTGATCATTGTATGTCCGACGCTTCCGTCTAGATGTTAGAAACTTCGACAAACTTAAAAGCTGGAAATAATGATGTGATAAATAAGCTTTGTATTTATAGCTTCTCAGTCTTTGTTGTTATAAGTACAGCTTGGTATCCCCTCAAGTACGAGTTCTTATAAATGTGATCTACGCAACGGTCATATGGCATTGGAAATGGATAAGCAAGCAGTCATAAGTCAAAACTGAAGCTGGAGGAGAAAAAGAGACTTGAAATCCGACCAACTTAAAACATCAAGAGCAGCTAACCGCCTCTTCACTTAGTCTTAACTAGCAATTGGGGTGTATTAAGATCAAAAATGTGATAGAAAAGGGGGCGTTAGGAATACATTTTTAGTACGGTCTTTTGTTTTCACGATATCTCACATATTCTAACACCATTAGGGTCACCAGACTTGCATCTATTGATAGATCACCAGCTTATGAAAGCGTAGTGAATAGTCCAAGATTTTAGCTTGGCTGACGATTACTTCAAAAACAAACAGCTATCGGCTCTACAATTATAGCTTTGTACTTATATTTCTGTCTAACATCATTTTGGGGATGTGGCAATCGTCTGATTTGAGTCTACATACATTTTCCTATATACTTGTTATTTATAATTATTTCATATATCTTTGTCTTTTATCTTCTCTCATTTTGTGCAAATTCTTTACAGAATGGATTTGTAAACTGTGAAAAGGGAAGCTGTCCACCGATTGACGATTGCTATCTATTGGATCCAAAACCGCGTGACACATGTTGTAAAAAGTGCAAAGGTGAGTGAGTGAGGCATAATTTTTAGATTAGCTGTCAGGTTCCATGAAATCCAATGAGTCATTTTCCTGCGGGAATATAGTATAGTAATATATAGTGGCTAAGTGCTTTAGATGGAATTCCCTACCATCCCATCCCCTCTCATATAACCCGAGAGCATTCATCATGATGCGTCAAACGTTGCACCTCATTACTAATGATGAATCATATACTACTATATACCATAAAGTATAACCACAAACTCATTACAAATAAATTTAAGTAAGATAGAACTGTTTCTCTTGTTTCCTGCTCTTTCAGGTTGCATATACCGTGGTATACCATACCCAAGTGGCTCTGAGTGGGCTGATCCCGAAGATCCGTGTAAGACTTACAAATGTGTGGCCAGTGTTGTCACCGAAACGACAATGAAATGCTTCAATCAGTGCGACGATGAACACGTCATACCGCCAAAACCCGGTGAATGCTGTCCGACGTGTCAAGGTAAGTGCTTAAAACAATAAAAAATTACTAAGGATGCTAATCCCGTGTAAACTAAGAAAATGGAGCTTGCTTAATAGCGTCTACTCAGTGATAGTGTCATCATAACTTAAGATAGATCTGTAATCAAGTGAGACACTGATTAATCTATGTATATTAATCCAAAAACTAGTGAAACTAAAATCAGGAAGTCACACTAAATCAGTTCTCAGTACCAAAGTCACATGTTTTTAGAAAAGTTGCTAGTTTTTTCAGAAAAAGAAATTAACCTAAAATGCTCTAAATGTTAGAATATTTTAGGTTATATAAGAAAAAATTCGACTTATACGATCGGAACAATTTTTGGAGCACCCCGTTGTCTAAAAACTTCTAAAGAGTTAGAGAGAGCTTACGGTGGAACATTAGTACTTATTTATGTTAAAAATAATTAATACCGTTATAAATTCCGAGATCTAAATAGTGGTTCGGGATTTCTTCTACACTTCGGGATTTGTTAAAAATGGTGAAATCTACGTTTTTTTTTATTAATTTCCCAAAAAAAAATTTTAATCTCGTTATAAATCCCAAAATCTATATAATATTTCGGGACTCTACACTTCGGGATTACACAAAAATTTTCAAAGCAGAAATATTTTTTATTAAATTCTTAAACAATAATTTGATCCCGAAATATAAACAATTATAAACCCCACAATCTAAATAATATATTTAAATACTATTTCGGGATTACCTCCACACTTCGGAATTACAAAAAAATTAATATGCGAAACATTATTTTTATTAAATTCTCAAAAATTAATGTGAACCTCGTTATTAATCCCGAACTATATATATTATATCGGGATTCTATACTTCGGGATTACACACAAATTTTAAGATCCGAAATATTTTTTATTAAATTCTCCAAAAAATAATTTGAACCCTGTTATTAATTCCGAAATTTATATAATATTTCGGGATTCTATATAGTACTTCGGGATTACACAAATATTTTATGTTTAGAAATATTTTTTATTAAATTCAAAAATACTAATTTGTACCCCGTTATTAATCCCGAAATCTTTATAATAATTCGGGATTACACACAAATTTTAAAATCAGAAATATTTTTTATTTAAATCTCCAAAAAATAGTTTGAACCCTGTTATTAATCCCGAAATCTGTATAACATTTCGGGACTCTACACTTCGGGATTACATAAAAATTTTTAAACCTGAAATATTTTTAATTAAATTCTCAAAAAATAATTTGAATCCCGTAAAATCCCGAAAATATTTCATGCTACCATATACACTAAACTAGTATAGCATTAAAAAAAAGAAATATAGCGATGCTAAAACTAATAACTGAAAACAGAAAAACAAAAAAAAAAAAAAACAATCGTACGTCATTCGCATAATCTGCAAAAGCATGACAGAATCACATTTAAAAAAAAAAAAAATTAAGAGAAATAGAAAAAATAACAAAACATAAAAATTATAATAATAATGATTTCATATAGTTTTGTGTTGTATAGAAATCAAAGCAGCAGCGCACGAACAAAAACAATAAATAAAAAAACAACAAAGTTCCTTCACACATTCGATCGATACCCGCCCTCCCGCATTTGCCCAAGCCTTGCGACATCATTCCAAAGCATTGGGTCAATATCCAAAAATAGTAAGCATCACATTCGATTTGATGGCATATTTAGCGCAGTCACTTAAGTTGATTTCTCGCTAATCTCTTGTCATAGTTGCGACATAATACAACAACAACAACCACATCAGCAAAAAAAAAAAACAAAAACAACAACAGCCCCACTCGACTTTATAGCCATGTTCTATAAAAGCGGGGAATGTTGTTGACGCATAATACCACTTGTTGTTGTTGTTGTTTTTATTAGTTTTTCTACTTTATTTTATGATTTGCCAATGACAATAATGTCATTAAATCATTTAAGCCACAATAAAACTTGATCGAAATTATTGTTTATGACAGAAGCACCGAATCACTCACTAATCGAATGAGTTGTGGTTTTTGTTGTTGTCGCGTACAAATACAAATTATAATAGTAAAACTATATATTCACACACACATATACACATACATATATGCTTATTTGCTCTGCTGAAACATCTGGCTGACCGAGGTGAGACATTTTTGAGGTGGCAATGAGAAGAAAACAGTTTCTATACGAGGATTGCTCGATAAGTTGGAAGACTTTAGCTTGAGCAGCATATTTTTTTGTTAAAGTCAAATTATTACTTCCTCAAACTTGATAGATTTATTAAGACACCTAGTTCCACTTCCTTTTTACTCTATCCTTTCTTTTTTTCAAAGTATGAGCTTATAAATACGAGTATTAGCGGCATCCGTTCTACGTCTCTTACCCACAAGACATGTTCTTTTTTCAAGCAGCAGAACTAAGAAGGGCTTTACTGAACTCTCTAGGTTACTTTAAGTTGTACTCTTACGAAAAAAAATTATTTCCGCAAACATTATTTTCTTTATATTTAGAAATGGTGTTCCACAGCTCAGCGGACAACGGTCTCTGCTGAACAGAGGTACTCCGTAAGTCCTAGGTTTTATTCCACTTTTCAACCAACATCAAAACGTGTTTTTTCTAATAATGATTTCCACAACTTCTCAAAGTCATTTTGAGGCGATAGAGAGCCAATATATGTATTGAATATCTTCACGAAATACATTTTTAAATCCGAGTAAAATTCATCCGCTAACCTCTTGCCTACCTCAAAGGCCAAATGTTTGGGGAACAGACTCATAGATTGAACAGAAGAAATTTCTCATGGAAATTCGTTGGATTTTTATACGCTGAACTATATCATGCAACTCTTGGTTTCATCTTCTTCGATATTTATCTTTCACGCGAATGATTCCAAACACCTTGTGGAGAAGAGTTTTCTCGAATACTCCAAGTGCTTTCTTTTTTCGGTTCGTCATTGTCCTTATTTCTGCGCCATATATTAAGGCAGCAAACCTTTTTTTTATTGGCGTAGACACCGCTTACAAGATTATAGCCGAGATTACAACAGCACGCCAGTCGTTCTTCATTTCGCTGTTTGGCGTCCATTGGAGTTCACAAGTGTAGCCAGATCCTTCTTTACCTGATCTTTCTAACTGAGTGGAGGTCTTCCTCTTCTTCCACTAGCCGATATTGCGTCGAATACTCTCAAAGCTAGAGTGCTGCCGCTTAATTCACTGAACTATGTTCACGTCGTCGTATATCTCGTACAGCTCATCATTTCATGGACTCCGGTAAAGGACCATATATATTCCGCAGAACCTTTCTCAGTTGTTGCCATCGTCCATGCCTCTGAAGAAGGACGTGAATAATAATAACAATAACTTATAGAGTTTGGTCTTTGTTCGTCGAGAAAGGACTCGCTGCTTTTCAGTTCTCAAGTGATCCAAAAGTAACACCCATTAGCAGGAGTTATGCTGCGCTTGACCTTAGGGCTTATATTATTAGTGCAATTTCGCTGGTTCCAAAATATGCGAAGTCCTTAGCTTTTTCATATTTATAGTAGTATCGTAGTTCCGAAAAGGCGAGGAATCCTCATACGTGGTCTCCTCGTGCGGCATCTTGCCCTCGTTCACCACTTAACAAGAGGTTGGTTAAACTTGGAAAAGCCTATACTAATGGATCTGTTATTAAGGTCTACGATGTCAATATCATCCGCGTAGACCAATAGTATTTATTGTATTTTGAGAGTAGACAGTGCCACTGCGCTTCTGATTGGCGGCACGTTTTAATTTTTCTAGCATTTTAGTTAAGAAAATGTAGGAGTGGGAACCATCCTGTCTAAAACCTGGTCTAGTATCGATCGGCACGGAGAGACTCTTCCCGATTTCGTGTTCCCTTTCCTTGGATTTTCAGCAATTGCCTAACAAGACAATTCTTATAGCACGACTTGACTAGAACAACCTAAATTTTTACCAATTTTCATTAAAATCAAAGGAAACCGTTTTGAAAACAATAGTGCATAAAATTTTTATCCGGAAAAACTGTATTTTAGCCGAATTTAGATTTGATGTCCAACTTTAGTTGAAGCTTAACTGCTTGATTTTACTTGAGAATTCCATTCTCTTTCAGGTTGCAAGATCAACGGACAAACGGTGGCCGAGGGTCAAGAGGTAGTCGGCTCGATAGACGATCGTTGTATGGTATGTCAGTGTTCGCAAAACGAGCTGACATGCGCTAAGAAAACATGTCCCATACTCCAGTGCCCCATCTCAAAGCAAACGCAGAATCCCAACGAATGCTGTCCACGCTGTACCGAACAACGGGAATTCATGCCGGTATATGGTAAGTAAACGCTATGAATACCATAAAATATATATTTATATTTATATATGTATGTAGTTTAATGAGACAAAGAGCTGCCGTAATTTCGTCAGTAAGATTCAACAATATTTTACAAAATTTTCTTTTTTCCTCACAAACTACTCCCCGACAGGCAAGTGCATTTTCAACAACAAGGTCTACTACGACAAGACGCAATTTATGCCCGACCGTTGCACCAACTGCACCTGCAGCAACGGCACCTCGATCTGTCAGCGCAACACCTGCCCCATACTGGAGTGCTCGCCCGAGTATCAGGAAATGGACGGTTGCTGCCCGCGTTGCATCACCTCCGAGGTGCGTAACGAATGCATACACAAGGGTGTGACCTACATGAATAATGAAACATGGAATTTAGGACCCTGCCGTTCGTGTCGCTGCATTGCCGGACAAATACGTTGCTCAGAGATGCGTTGTCCGCCGTTGAAATGTAACTCCAACGAAGTGAAGAAAACATTGCCGGGTGAGTGTTGTCCGCGCTGCATAGAGACGCCCGGTACATGCACCGTCTTCGGCGATCCACACTTCAAAACGTTCGACGGCAAATTCTTCAGCTTTCAGGGTTCATGCAAGTATCTGCTAACGGCCGACTGTCACGACAAAACATTCTCCATACGTTTGACGAACGATGGACGCGGCACGAAACGTTCGTCTTGGGCGAAAACGGTAACGCTGAAGATGGGCGGCATGCGCGTCACTTTGGGTCAGAAAATGCGCGTCAAAGTGAACGGCAGTCTCGTGATACTGCCGTATAGCGGCGCAACGGGCACACCGATTGTCAACATCGAACGACTGGGCGAACACATAATGCTGCAAACCGATTTGGGTTTGAAACTCGAATGGGACGGCAACAATTTCCTACAAGTGACCGCACCGACCGCCTACAAAAAGAAGCTATGCGGTCTGTGCGGCAATTACAATGGCATCGGACGTGATGATCTCAGCAGCCGTGATGGCAATAATCACACCGATAAGGAGGTATGGCGTTTCGCCAACTCCTGGAAAGAAGGCGGACCGAAAGCATGTTCGCGACGTGTGGAAAAGATATCGGCGCGTCCCAATTGTAAGGAGCGCAAAGCGAACGCCGCCTGTCGGTGGCTGCGCGAATCTGAAGTATTCGGTAACTGTGATAATAGACTAAATCCCAATAACTATTTTGACGCGTGCAAGATGGACGTGTGCGAGTGTCCCAATCGCATGTGTCATTGTGACAGTTTCGCGGCCTACGCGCACGAATGCCGACGCCTCGGTGTCGAAGTGTCGGAAGAGTGGCGCAAGCGCACCAAATGCCCGGCGGGTATGTGGCGCCGCAATGCAACCAAAATGGCGCTGCTGCAGCATCATCAACACATTGGCGGTGGTGGCGGCGGCGTCAGTAATGGTGTGCGCAGTGGTGCGCAAGCGCGTCGTCGCAAGCACCACCAACAGCAAAAGCAGCAGACACAACAACAACTGGAACGGCAGCTGCAGCTGCACGTGCCGAAGAGTCTGCTGGCGCACAAGTCGCCGAATCGAACGCCGCCGCCGTTACATTGAGTTGCGAGTGGGGCTACCACCTGCGCATACATACATACATTCAACACTAAGCTATCTTAGGCTATGAGTAATACACATACGTATATAAACACATACATACATACAAATAAGTTATGAATTTTATATTTAGCTAGAAAAACGTGAAATATTATTTATAAAAAAGTAGGCGTGAAAGCACATTGCTTCAGCTCAGCTAATTTAAGCTTATATATGTGTGTGTGTGCGTTGATTATTTTGTAATTATAAAGCACCTGCGTTGTATTTGTATGTGTATTTGTAAACGTAATTGAAGCATCACTGTTTTCTGTGCTGTTTTATACCACTTTGCTATTATTATTATAACTGTTATACTTAATTATTACTCAGTTAGTTCTTATTTAAGCCTAATTCTATAAATGCTAAGTGTATATATGTATTAGTAGCTCTTATGTGTGTTTACTGTATATTTTATTCTAAGTACTATAGCGAAATTCGTCTACTTCAACCGTAACGGTTCCTAACTCACACATGCATATACTAATAAACTTACATATATTTGCATGTACTCACCAACACACTCATATACACTTACATGCACACCCATTTGCATGCAAAAGTCGGCATGCCCGTCTCCCCTGCGAAATGAGTAGCGCAAATGGCACGCCTGTGTCAAGACACTCACACTGCAAGGCCTTTTCCCATTTCTCCATTGAAGCCAAGCTCACAAATGTTCTTAAATTTGTTTTTTAATTACTACTTGCTAAAGTAGCAGTCATAAAATGCTTTTGTGACGTGACATTAAGCACGATTTTCAGCTATTGATTCACCGTTTTCAAAGAAATACTGTTACAATGTTATTTTGTACTCTATTTATTACTTTTTCTCTATAGTTGCAAATATTGGGTAGTCGAAAAAGTCTTTTCGTATTTCTAATCAAATTTCAACTGTTTTGTAATTTTTTTTTTTTCATAACTTTTTCTTTATACTATTTCAAATAATTTTACTCTTTTTATAACTTATTTGTTATTACATTTTATCGTTATGTATTTAAATTTTATTTTAATTAAATTTTTTGTTGAATTTTTTAAATTTTATTTTTTGTATTAATTGCATATTTTTTATTTTAATACTTGTTGACAATAAATATCTTTTTTAATTTTAATTTATTTTTATAAACATTTAGTTCATTTTAATTGCTTCAAATAATTTGTTTTTTTCGTTGCGAATTTATTACTTAAATTAATTAAAATTTTTGTACTTGCTATTAATTTTTTAAATTTTTTTATTGTTTTTTTAAATTTTTTTTAAATTTATTTAAAATGTTTTTATTTTGTTTTTTTTTATCTTTCTTCTTGCAAATAATTTTTATTTTTTTATGCAAATATTTTATTTTACATGGTTTTTGTTTGTTAATAACTTTTTTATTTATTATGTTTGTAGATAAATGTTCTCTTTTAATGCCTTATAACAAAAAAATATTTTTAATTTTGATTATTCATTAAATAATTAATTATTAAATAATTAATTTCAATTAATTTTTTTGCACTTGCTTTTACCCTTTTTTAATCTTTTTTTTTTTGTACTTGCTATTACTTGTCTATAATTTTTATTCCTTATACTTGCAAATAGTTTTTAATTTAAATAATGTAGTATTAATTTTTAATTTTATTATTTTCATTAATTTTTATTCTTATACATATATTTTTTTTTACTTTTTCTATTAATTTTCATATTCTTTGTTTTAATTACTTAGTATTAATTATTATTTTTGTTCATACTATTTGTATTATATTGTTTTTATCAATTTTAATTCAATTAATTTTTTTTATTTATATAGACTTTTATAACTTATTAAACTAATTTTTAATATTGTTATTTTCGTTAATTTTTGTATTTATATATGTATATATGTATGTATATTTATTGTTAATTTTATAATTGTCATATTTTTTATTTTAATTAATTTGTAATTTTTTATTTTATTTTTTTAAACAGTACTTTTATTGAAATTTTGTTTTTTTTAAATTTCAGGGAGAATTTAATAATTTTAATTAATTCATTTTTTTGTTTGTACTTGCTATTATTTTTATTTTTTATTTTTATACCTCATACTTGCAAATAATTTTTAATTAAACCAATTTGTATTCTTTTATATTTTAATTTATTTTCGTTTTTATATTTAATGTTTTTAAATAATTATTTTCAATTTAAAATTTTTATATTGTTTAATTTTTTATGATTATTATTACTTTTTTCTTTAATATTACTTCTACTTATTCTACTTTTACTTGTTTAAATTACAAAATTAAATTATTTTATTTTTTTTTAATTTCGTATTTTATTATTTATTAAAAAAAAGTAATTACAAATTTTAGGAATAAAAAATAATATTTTTTAGTTAATTATTATTTAATTAAATGGCTTGATAATTTTAATTATTTAATAATTAAGTAAACATTTTTTTTTCTACTTCTATAAATTACATGGAAATTATAACATAATTTAATAAACACTATTTTTTTATTATTCTTATATATTAATATATATAAATATTTTTTTAATAAATAACGAAATACTGAAATTCAAAAAAATTAAAATCATTTATTTTTGTAATAAATAACAAAATATAAAATTTAAATAAATATTATTTTTTTTATTCTTTAATTTTTAAAATCATTTTTTTTGTAATAAATAACAAAATATTTTATTTTAATTTTATTTAATATTTTTTATTTTATGCAATTAATATTGTTATTGAGAACCACCCATTTTCATAAGTTTCATCACATTTTCTTTGTTTTTTATATTTTAATTTAGATCTTTTACTTCTTATTTTCTGCTTTTGCATGCAGAAATTAATTAAGTAAACTGTTTGGCATTTGTAGCGTTTGATTTTTTTTATAAAATATATATTTTTTTGCTACAAATTGCAGCAATCGACTTTTTTACGCGAGTGTATGACGCAGTATTCAGAAAAAAATCACAATAACACTATTTTAGCTTAAGCAAAAAAAGTAAGTCTTCTTTGCCGGCAAAATACTTTTTTCACATGCTTTTATGCACTAATGTGAACTCTCTTACATTGGCAACGCTGTTGAGAATACACACACATACATTCATAGAAACGAAAAACGAAATAGAAAAAATCAAAAAATTTAAAAAAAATAATTGAACTTCACAATAATCTAAGACATTTAAGCTTAAGCTTAATTTAATTGCGCCCAAGTGCGCTTAACTGTATGTGTAGTATGTATTTGTACTCATGCGGTTTGATTCATTTAAGAATACTTAAAAGTCCTCTTCATTAAATTGGTCTATGTTAGACTTTCCATTGCGCGCACAAAATTAATACATATTTATTTATGTGTTTTTTGTGATTAAACTTTAATACATATACTATACATACATATATATATATTACAAATGCTGATAATAATATTATTCACTCAAGAGTGTATGAATGAATAGTGTACATTTTTCTTTTATTCATATGTACTATATCTATATACATGCCTTGAAATTTTTGTCTTAATCTGCAGTCTAGTGATTTGAGTGCTAGACAGTTTTAGATTAAAGAATTTAAGTATTTACTGAATATTGCAAGCATACGCTCACATCGACTCATAATCAACAACATAAACTGGGTGAGAATTTCAATAACTTTGAACCAATAACACAGGGAGAAAGCTAAAAAGAAAGGGGAAGAAAGAGAGTGGTTTTGAAGCACTTCACAAAGCCTATGATTAGAGCAGTAAGGAACAATTTTTTTCTATAGTTTTTTAGCTTTCTTCTTTTCATCGATCGAAATTTCTTAAATCGTTTTAAATATGTAAACATTTAGTTTAACTCTCTTTTATATTATACTTTTCGCGCCTAATTTTAATCACTAATTTCTCCTTTTCAACCCGCTCTCCCAGATTTCAGTTAAGTGTACTCTGCACTAGCACTAAAAACGCTCTCCTTCCCGCTAAAACACATTTTTATCGATGCAAGCCGATTTTTTTACAACATTCTAAAGCATATATTTCTATATAAAACGTCATGGCCGTGAGCTTGGCTTCAAGCAAGAGAAAAAGTAATCTCGAAAATAATCTCATGTGTGCATGTAATACATTATTTTTTAAAATTAATTACAATTTCTCATTACTCAGCAGAAAATTTTAATTAACCTTAAGCATAATTTATTTATAAATAATTTTGAATTACTTAATGATTAATTGCTATTTTATTTCATATATACAGTTATATTTTCTTATGTAAATAATTAGTTACATATGTACAGGCATTACTAAGTACATTATATGCTAATACAGGGTGAGAAATAAGTAAATAACAAGAACATAATTTTAATTTGTATGTATGTTCCATGAAGCAAAAAGTAAAAAATATATCGATTTAAAATTTTGATACAAAATACATACGTATGTATATCGATATCGATGGCGATATAAAATAAATCGAATTTTTGTAGAAATACAAAGCAAAAAATTTGAGAATTTCATTCCCAATGCACAAAATTATCGATAAAAAAATTGTCTTCAAAATATAAATGTTATCGATATGAAAAATAATTAAAATTTTATAAAAATGCAAAGCAAAAAATTTCATTCCCAGCGCAAAAGTTTTAAATTTTAAAAAATTTATTGAAGTTATATCGAAAATGATATTCAATGTAATCAAAATTTCGATAATTCCATTCACAACGCGAAAAAATATCAATTCAAAAAATTTTATTCAAATTATATCGCAATCGATATGCAATGTAATCAAAATTTCCATAAATTCATTAACAATGCAAAAAAGTATTGATTAAATAATTGTATTCAAATTAAATAGTTATCGATTTGAAAATAATGCAATCGATATGCAAAATAATTGAAATTTTATTGAAATGTTAAATATGTTTTGAAAAATGCAATGTAAAACGGTGTTTTCAAGAATATACATTTTTGTTGAAAGCTAAATTTTGGCCAATACTTTAAAAAAATTAAAAGTTTCGTTATTAAATTTTTAACAGAATGATATGTTTATATAATAAATATCTTTAATCTAATGTATACTGGTGGTCTAAATTTAGATAAAAACGTTCCAAAGTTGTTTTGAGTCAAACTATCGATATCAGAGGTCGGTGTTTCATGCCATATGAATTTTTCTATGTAATAATTGTGCCGAAAATTTATTAAAAATGCATATTGGACTTAACGATTAACAGTCTAAATTTTTTTTAGAATATTTATCGATTTTAGAACTTTCGATAAATCGATATACACAAGCTTTACCGATTCTAAAAATTTCCTTGCAAATCTAAATTAAAACATTTAATGACATCACAAATAGATTTGGAAAAATTATCGAAATCGGTATTAAAATTAATCGATTTTTTATTTACTTAACAACAAAACAAAAAACAAAGATAGGCATGTCTAAATTAACATATTTAATTAAAAAAATTTAAAAACAAAGTTTAAATATTTATTGTGATTATTACTATTGAATGGAAATATCGGCATATATATCGATAAGTTTCTCAATATGAGTTGCTACGATATCTTTTATATATTTTATTTTATTTCTAAACTTATCGAAGTTTTAAAGTAATCAATATTTTAAAATAATTCATATTTTCCAACTATATAATCACTTCTTTCATTGCTTATCTCTTCAAGCTTCAGGTAGACCATTTAGGACAAAAATCTGTTTTAATAGATATTTTTTATAGATAATCGATATAATATTTAAACATGATCGATATTTTATCGTTTTTCAATTTCCCGTTGTTTTATGTAGGGAAATTTTGTGTGCTTGATTCAAAAACAAACGAATCAATTTTTATTATATTTCTAAAGTTATCTATATTACAAAATAATCGATATTTTATCAAATTTAAAATCATTTCGTCTATCTGGTATTCCACCAAGCTTAAGGTACATGAATTTCAACAAAAATCTATAAGTAATAATACCATTTTTAGAAATCGATATAGCATTTTAAAATAATCGATATTTTATCGTTTTATAAATTCCCGTTGTTTTTATACATGAAAGTTTTATGTGCTTAATTCATAAACAAACCAATAAATTTATATTATATTTTTAAAGTTATCGATATTTCGAAATAATCGATACTTTTTCAACTATAAAATAATCTTTTCAAAAGCTTAAGGCGCATGAATCTGAACAAAAATCTGTTAGTAATAACATTTTTCGATAATCGATGTAGTATAAAAAATAATAGACATTTTATCGTTTTATAAATTCACTCTTTCTAATTGTGAAATTTTACTTAGCTTCATATACTTAAATTGTAATAAAAAGAAGTCGATAAATGAAAACAGTGGTAAAAGAATTCGGTAAACAAAAATTCGATAAATTAAAAATATCGATAAATGAAAAATATCGATAACTAAAAATTGGTAACTAAAATATCGATGATTAATAAAAAATCGATAGCCATATTTAACGTAATTTACATTATGTTTTAGTTTTTACTATCTGTTAAAAGCAAGAAAGCTACTACCCGAAATTTATATATAATTTAATTTTAAAAAGTCGTTAAATAAAAAAGTAATAAATGAAATCGATAAGTAAAAATTCGATAAATGAAAACTATCGATACAATATAAATATCGATAAATTGAAAATATTGATGAATTAAAATATCGATAGCGATATCTATCGTACTGCGTATGGTTTTTTTAGTTTTGATTATCTGCTTACTACCCGATATCTACAAATAATCTCTTAAGTCTCTGCTCACTAAATAGCCTAATATGACTCACCCTGTAGTGCAATTAAACTTTAAAAAACATAAAATTTTTTTTTTTTGTGTGTAAAGTGTTTAAACTGCAAAGACATGAATGTAAATTTTAACGATTTTTATTTTCTGTTTTTATAATTTTTTTATAATAAATAACTAAGTGCTTACCTACATAATCAATTAACTTCCTACACCTACAACTTTAATACTAATATTAATATTTATGTAAAAATGTATACTTAATACTAACGAATGCATAAATAAGATTATTGTATGAGCTAAAACTACTTTCGAAATATTTGTTTTTAAATAATATATATAAATTTATTTACAGTTAAGTACATGTATGGTAATTTGTATATAATAAATTGTATTACTTAAATATTAATAAATAACTATAATGACAACAAAATGTTCGCACAACAACAGTATTTTGCTTAAAGAAACAAGATTTACTTACATACTTACAAACATAAATATATTTAGTCGATAATATATATACACATATATAGTATAAATAGATGTATGCATTATATAACTCTCTTGTACGTGGTACTATTTAAATAACTGCTAACACACACACATACACTTAGTTAATATTTTATATATACATATGTATGTATATTTATAATGTAAACTTAAACAAATACATATGTATACATTTAGTATATTTATATATATATACATATACATATATCCATGTAAATGCAACTAAAGTTGAACTTAATTAATTTTAAAGCGAAAAAACTCTAACTTAAGTTAGCAAATGTAGTTAAATATCTAACAAAATTTATGAATTTCAATAAACAAATCAAATAAATGGTGAGAAATATTTTGAAATAAAGAAATTAAAACAAAAAAAAATGAAATAAATTTAAAAAAATTAAATAAAATAATAAAAAAAGTAAAATAAAATAAAATAATAAAAAAATAAAATAAAATATAATAAAAAAAAATTAAGTAAAAAATGAAAAGCAAATGAAACAAGGGCGCTCAACAAACTTGACATTTGAAAATTCGCCATACACTTGGATTGCCTTAACGTTGATCAGCAGCTTTTTAGCTATACACTTTACACTATATACATACAACACACTATATACTATATAAATATGTATGCATGTAACACATACAGACAATTAAATGTATAAAGTGAAAATCACAAAAGAAAATCAAATTTATTCTACTAAATATGTAATTTACAAATAATCGTCCATTTGACCTAGTTAGGGTTTTGAAATTAACAAAAAAAGAAAAAAATAAATAAAATAAATTTTACATTACTTAAATATATTAAAGGGTGCAACAACAATTTTGATTAGCAACAAATTGAGCAAATGAATGTGAGCAAAAAGATAACTGCGTATTTATTGTAAGAGTTGTTTGTATGGCGAATGTATTTGGTGTGGAACAAGAAAAATCGAAATGATCGCTTGAATAAAAATGAAAATAAAAATAAAATATTATGGAAACATTTTAAAAATATTTGTTTCATTTACTTCGGCGTTGTTATGGTAATTATTCAAGGTAGGATCATACGTTTTATACATATTTAATTATTCATCAATATTTATTTTGTCGCCTTCAAAGTAATTCCCAGCAGATGTAAACACTTATGCCAATGATTTTTAAAGTGCTCAAAACACTTTTCATAATCACTTTTTGCGATGGCCTTTGGCTCCTTCGTTTTATCTCTTTGATCCACCGAATAACGGGTTCTACAAAGCGACAATTTCAGTTTGGGGAACCAGAAAAAATCACACGGAGCCAAATCGCTTGAATAGGGTGGTTGAGCGATGGTTTTCATTGCGTTTTTATCTTTAAATTCGGTCACAATCGTGGCTCGATGCGATGGTGCATTATCATCGTGTAAAATCTATGAACTGTGCTTCCGCAATACCGACCCTTTTCGACGTATGCTCTTACGCAAACGCCTCAATGCGGCCAAAAAGAACTCCTTATTGAACGTCTGTCCTTCCTCGCACAAATTCATGATGCACCAAACCACGTATATCGAAAAAAACAATGAGCATCACTTGATTTTTGAGCGACTTTGGCGTATTTTTTGGTTTCGGCTCGCTTTTTCCCCTTCATTCCAAGGATAGTTGACTTGTTTGCATGTCAAACTCGTAAACCCATCGGTAGTTATAATGTTCTCCAAGAATATTTGAAAAAAAAATCAGCTTTAGCGGGCCGAGTCGAGCAAGAACGCGTTTCATACCCAAAATATCCACCAAAATTATACGAACGGAAGCGCGAGAGATGTCGGGCTCTCTTGCTATATCTCTAACTTGCCTGTCGATTTTCTAGCACCATATTCTTCACTTTTTTATTATTTTCATCAGTTGGTGGTCGTTCAGAAAGAGACATGTCTTCAACGAACTCTGCACTGTCTTTGAAAGTTTTGTTCCACTCGTAAGCTTGTGTCTTTGATAAAACTGCATAACCGTAAGCCTTTTCCAACATTGACAATGATTCCGCACACGAAACTTGGTAAGAAATAGAAAACTGAAGACAAATTCTTTGTTCGATATTTTTATCCATTGTAAAAATCGCAACGCACTACCAAGGTGTACCGACTTAAGCAGCTGCTGATCGCATACATATTTGGCATATTAATTAAGGACAGTCCCACCAACTTAGCAAAATATATTTCTTTGAAATATCATTAACCCAGAGAATTTGATTACGATTTCCAGTTCTTTTATCACAATGTACAACGCGAAAGCTTATAATTTTTTATACACGCAATATGCATGATGGATTTTGGTAACCCTAAACGAAATTGATTAAATTGGTCGCAGAAGTGTTGAGTTTTCTTACCCAGCAAGTCGCGGCCACCGAAACTCCGATTCATTCAAATAATTTGTGCGGAAGCTAACACATGCATAAGAGAGGGATGTGGGATCACACATAAACTCGATTAAATAATAATCATAGAAACTATAGCAGAAATCTCTGGTAGTGTTGTTGGATATTTATCCGGTCATTTAACCAATAAATGGCTTCCAGCTGAAAACCAGACAATGAGAAAAGACTCTTAAAAAATTTTAATGCACGTAATTGGTACTTAAACCCTATTACTAAAAACACTCCCTCGAAACATTTTTGAATCAAAACGGCTTCGAGCAATTCTTTAATTAATACAAATGTTCACAAATCTTATAATTTGGAAACACTTTTTAACCTTTGCTATATATCCCTTTTTGAAGAAGGGCTTGAAGAATCTTTGGGAGTTACTGAAACAGCGAGTAACTGTAGAACTATGCTGATGTTACCTTTTTATTGAAACGAGTCTGCCAGAAATATGCATGATCAAACGGATTAGCCATAAATCCAAATAAAACTGAGCTTTTTATTAGAAAAGACTATATCCCTGAGGTTACTTTCCCCTCGTTGGGGAGGCTCTTTTCAGGTTGTCACCGTGAAATACTTGAGGCTCATTTTTGATAATAAACTCTCATAAAAGTCGAAAATCGAGAAGAAAGTGATTGAGGCAGCAGTCGTATTATACTGTCTTTTTTTTGGTGGATTGCGCGCGAATAAACCACACTAGCTAAGCAGCTGGAGCATGTTGAAAGAACGGTCCTCATCGGCCAACAATGGCATGCAATGTCACGTTGCCCTTTCCTACAATCTACATTTCCGATTATCTGGATCCCTGCACCGCGGAACCTTTTTTGCATGTTTCTTCTTACCTCACGCGGGACATAGCCGCGCAGCAATGAGTTTTTTTACGAATGGATTGAAGTTAAGAGGGAAAGTAGAAGAAGTAGGTGAAGGTGTCTTCTGTCGGGGGCTTTTCATCAACTTTAGTTTGAGGCTACCATGCTCGTAGCGTTTTTCAAGCGGATGTGGCTGCCGTCAAAGTAACGGTAGATGTACTGCTCCAAAGTAGAGTTTCCTTTAGAGAGGAGTGCATGACTCTATTAGAACTTCTTCCATATTATATTTGTGTAATTGCCCGGTCACACTTGAGCTTGTTAGAGAGAGCACCCTTTCCCTAATTTTATCTTCTTTTAAGAGAATCCGTTTACCCATGCTTTCGTGCGTTCTGGCATTGGGCTTTGGACCTCCAGTGAGCTCAGCAAGCGCTGGTCAACAGCCAGTAATTCTGCGACTGCGAGATCCTTCTAGCCCAGAGCAAACATTAAAAGGTCCTACGAACTATTGGCTCCTAGCTAAGCCAGTCTCGCCGCAATCGTAGTTGTTCGGACCAGCGATCGAGGAATTATCAGAATTATGACATTTGCCCTGTCAGCTTATGAACTGAAAACTTCTCTATATGAGAAAGTTAAATATTAACTTAAGTGATCTCAAAGGCCCCACAAATTTCAATATATATGGTATATACATATATTTCTTGCTGTGATCATACTCATTGTTAGAATAAGAAGGCTTTCTTTAATTGCTGTGATCACCGCTTCGAAGATTCTATTGTGACTTTGGTAGAGGGAAGGTATCGAGATTGATTATATAGATTTCACACAATTTTTGCGATTAGGATTGTCATAATGGATCTACGTATTTCTCCAGCCACAATACGATGTGAAAATGTCCTCTTTTTTCGGATATGCAAAATCGGTTTTCGAAGTCTCTTGGCTTCAGTTCATATGGTACCCTATCCCATTGCTGTGGAATGTATCCGTCTACTTTAAAAGATTTTGAGATGGGTGTTTGAGTGACTTCCAGATATGCTATGAACCCTGCTTCTATACAAAAAT
Source organism: Bactrocera tryoni (assembly GCF_016617805.1). Classification (NCBI taxonomy): domain Eukaryota; kingdom Metazoa; phylum Arthropoda; class Insecta; order Diptera; family Tephritidae; genus Bactrocera; species Bactrocera tryoni. Next base: position 27,618,732 of record NC_052501.1, read on the forward strand.
CTTCATCGAATAATACCTACAGTTCCTCATCTTTAAACTTTAGTATGTTCTTCGTCTTCCAAACCAAAATCAGCACTCAGCTAGAGCATGTGCACCAAAAACTTTCACTAAATCACGATGACCTTCAGCTGAGGCAAAAACACTTTTTCGGGCCCAAAGGTGGACATATGTATGTATTGGAGTAAACAAAAAATATTGAATGACATAAGGATACTGAAAAAGATACACGAGAACACTAGCTTTCCAACGCATGTTCGGAATATTGGAACAAAGGAATAATAATCACCGGCGGGAACTGAATTGAACACCTTCAAAGCTGGAGTGTTTTCTTCCATCCGGACAACATGACCTAGCCAGCGCAGCTGCTGTCTCTTGATTCGCTTAAATACAGGTATATCAATGTCGTCATATATCTCGTACAGCTCATCGTTCCATCGGCTGCGCTACTTGCCGATGCCAATGCGCAAAGGACCTTAAATCTTCCGCAAAATCTTTCTCTCGATAACTCGTAACGGCGTGCATAATGTAGCAGGTCAGGAATGAATTTCGGTTCGCCGAGAGAGGAGTTTACTTTTCAATTGCCCATTTAGTCCAAAGTCCGAATGCTGCATTCAGTCTATTTAGGTACAAAGACATTGACATAGCTGCGCTGGCTAGGTCATGTCGTCCGAATGGATGAAAATACTTCAGCTCTGAGAGTATTCGACGAGGAAGACCTCCATTCCGTTGGAAAGCCCAGTTGGATAAGGATCTAGCTACATTTGGAATCTCCAATTGGCGCCCAACAGCGAAATGAAAGAACGACTGGCGCGCTGTTGTAAACTCCGCTATAACCGCGTAAGCGGTGTCAATGCCAATAAAGAAGAATAAGAATAATAGATTGAAGAATTTACCTTGTTCCAATATATTACTAAGGAATAATATTCCTTGGAGCTCCTTCAAAAGTAAACATATTTAATGCAATCTCTATTAGTGGTAAAGAGAAAAATATTGAGAAAATAATTGACTGCCCGTTTTAAACATTTTCTAAGAGGAATACTAAGGCTTGGATGTCCATCGCAGAGTACGTACTAAGCAGCCGCCGTATAGCCATTATGTAAGCAATTGGAAAAGTCACTGACTTTGTAAGCCAAACTCGTGCTGACAGCAAGTAATCGTACTTTAGTGCATTACAATTTTTCAAACCGCACAAATGCAAGCTAATGCATGTGAATGTATGTATGTATTGGTGAGTACTTTTAAACTTAAAGTATGTCTATAATTTATGCGGCTCATAAATCTCAATATTTACTGTTGTTACTTTTTTCTGGGAGCTATAAACTGCAAAGCGTCCACAGAATATGACTGCGAATTTGTGATTTTATTTTTATTGTCCGTTAGTATATATATTTATGCATATTTGTATAATATATTCAATTTATATCTGCATTAGGATGGTGCTTAAATATAATCGCTGCCTTCGCATGTTGCAATCAAGAGTTTGACCGTAAGGGAAAAGTTCATAGTAGATGATTCTCCGCTAATCTCAGCAAACTCTCAGCAAAGACTTTCTGACCGTAAATACTGGTTTGGCCACCGTTTTCGTTAGCTCTCCTCTATTCGAACAGTACCGTTTACGTTTGACGATGTCGCAAGAGTCCGACTTTTCTTTAACTTCCTTCTCCGCAAGTGATATTATGGAGATTTTAAAATATTACAAGAGAGGGAACCGAGGAACTTTATCGGCAAGCGCTGATTCTGCTAAATGCGGAGTCCATCTCAGCGATACCACGGGAGCCTTAAGTTAGGGGCTCGAACGAGTGGTCCTTAGGATCATCCCAACTTATGCTAAAGTAGATGGCGCTTTGGTTTCAGATGCGGTAGATATGACAAGAGTAGATGGTCCAACAAGCATGCCAAATGACTGGGTCTTCTCGGACATAGAGAGTTTCGGGTGGCCGTTCGTAAATTGGGGATTCTGTCGCCAGCGTTGAACGACAATTCGGGGGGGGTCTGAGTCAAACACGACGCAAGCGTTGCACTAGCGCTTCTGGAGGGAAGTCTGAAAGACGAATTTCGACTGATACAAAACGGAGCCGATATCGTCCTGATTCAGGGAATGTGGCTGAGTAGTGACAGGATTTCAGGGTTGGACGAGGAGTCATAAGCTACTGGCTTGTTTGTTGATTCGAAATGAATTAACGATATTTCTTGGTATGGTGTGAAGACGGTAAAACTAGAACTCGACGCGGGATGTTACATTTTTTTTTGGCTATAGTAGTCTTAACGTGAGGGTCTGCACATACAAGTTCGTTCAAAAAATAAAGAGAGTTTTCGTATTTAAAAAGTGTTTATTAGAGAGGGTCCATTTACAGTTATCCAAAACACGAAAAAATCGGGTGTGCGAAAATTTCATTCGGATCATTCTAAACAAATTTACCTAAGAGACTGTGTGTCTAAAACTGGTTTAGAGTCAACGATAACGCATCTTACGTCGAGATCTTAAATTATAAGCGTTCAAAATACAGCTTGTGTAAGAATTGAAGTCGCTCGGCCTTCCCATGTGACAATGTTTCGCTCTATGGGCGCTTGAAAAGTTCCAAGAAGATCTGACGTTTTCGAGCCAAATTTTGTTCAGCGATGAGGCCTCTTTCTGGGCCAATGGGTATGTAAACAAGCAAAATTGCCGCATTTGGAACAAAGAGCATCCTGTAGAGATTCAACAGCTGCCATTTCATCAAAAAAAAAAACAACAGTTTGATGCGGTTTGTGGGTCGGTGGTATCATCGGTTCATATTTCTTCAAAAATGGTGCCGGTAAGAACGTAATCATTGTCGCGCTATGATTACTGACTATTTGACGCCTGAAATTGAAGCTCATATATAGTATCGGCGACATTTGGTTTCAACAAGACGGCGCCACTACCCACCCATCGCATCAATCAATGGATTTATTAAGAGAACACTTCGGTGAGCAGATAATTTCACGTTTTGAGCTGGTCGATTGGCCACCAAGATCGAGGGGGGTGTGGAGTATGTAAAGTCTAAAGTCTGTGCGCACAATCCCGCTTCTATTCAGGCCTTGGAGCAAAACATCACGCGTATCATTCGCTAGTAACAAGTCGAAAAGCTCGTACGAGTTATCGAAATTTGGACTCAACGGATGGACCAGCAAAGACGTAGCCACAGTCAAAATTTGAAAGAGATAATCTTCAAAAAATAAATGCCAAAGAATATTCTTTTGAATGATAATAAACATTCCCCATTCCATCGATTAAAGCGTGAAATCCGTTCTATTTTATGGCTGCGAGACGTGGAATATTGCAGCGAATATTTTACAATCGTTGCAATCCTTTCTTAATCGATGTCTTCGAAAAATTATGCGGATATTCTGGCCTAACGTTATTAGCAATGCTAACCTCTGGACCGTAACCAAACAGCTACCGATCCATATCGAAATTCGACGTCGTACATGGAAATGGATCGGTCACACTCTGCGAAAGCCTCAATGACATTAGCAGACAGGGTTATATTGGAATCCGCAAGGAAGCCGAGGACGGGGAGACCAGCCAACACCTGGAGACGGGAAGTCGAAGCAGAAGCACAGATAATATACATAAATATATAGGTTCAAGAAATATGTGTAAAAATCTACTCTTACATTTTAGGACAACCCTAATGTGGATATATAAGTATATTTATAAATGTATATATTTTTTTATATATAAATATCTCTCAATAGTTGCTCCAACGCTGTAAGCCAGCATAGTTATGGCACAATGTTACGACCCAGCGCAACAATATAGCAGAGCAACCTTAACAACAACAACAAGAACAACAGCACTCGCAGGGAACAATCGCTTGCTGCTAGGCGAAAAGTCATAAATTTGCGATAGTCTATTGCAGATTTTTATGAAGCGAAAACTAAATATATTTTTATTGTCATTTTGTTATTGTTGTTTTTAGCTAACCATATCCCTTACAACACTTCACGTCATTTTACATATTTGTAAGTGTCTCTGTTTTTGTGTTGTGTTTGTTGTGTGATAGTTTTATTTCAATTTTCTTATTATATGTATGTACATATGTATGTATTTTTAAGGTTTTTTATTTGTTGTTGTGATGACATTTGTAGTAAGTGAAAATTTGTGCCATTGTTACCTAATTCTCACGTTCATGCCTTGACTGGTTTATGGCGATTATATATTTATCATTTTATTTTCATTTTTATATTTATTTTAACATTATTAGATTTTTAGATTTTTCTTGTTGTTGTTGTTGTTGTTTTTTTGCAATTTGCAGTTTTTGGTATCATTGTTGTTGTTGTTAATGTATCCACTCCACTTGGTGAGTGCTTTGTGGTGGCAGACAATTGAAATTTTGTAGTTAGCTGAAATAAAAATTTTATGGCGTCAAATTTATGTCATGCGATATTAGCGCGAATAATATTTTTATGTCATGAACATAGCTTTTACACACTTTTTATTTGTCATTAAAAGTGTTTACTTCACTAAGTCGTATATCTTTGATTGGGTGTTAGAGTTCTAGGCAATAACGGTAAATTAATCCGCTGTCTGCTGATGGGCATTGATTTGGTGAATTTTGCTGTGTACGCTTTTGGGACTAAATTAGTCTTCGTTTATAACCTCAAAATATGTCGAAATTGCCGGGGAAGGCAGAAAATTTATTTAGTTAATTACTGGAAAATAAGAAAATTTACTGGCGCCCGATCACAGTGGATACGCAGGAAACTGTAAAACCGATGAGCTGACGCCTTTTCATGCGGTTTATCCATGTTTTCTGGGCTTCTGGCGTTGAATCAGAAATTGAGCGACTATGAGATCCTTTTGGCTTAGAATGAACCATAAGTGGTACTCCGTACTACTGGCTCTGGCTCAAAATCAATATCCCGCAATTGTAGGTGTTCCGAATGGACACTGTCCAATAGGCTAAATATTCTGTCGGACGCTCTTTGCCAAAGCGATATGGAAGAAAAACAGGTGGAATCATCTTGTCACTTCCTCCTATACTGTCCAGCTTTTGTCAGACTTATATTGAAATAGTTGGGTAGACACACCTTTGTCAAACCTAGCGAAGTTGCTGGGATTGACATTAACCTCTTCATCTTATTCTTTGGCGTAGACACCGCTTATGAAGTTTTAGCCGAGTATTCAACAGCGCCCCAGTCTTTCTTCCTTTTTGCTGTTTGGCGCCAAATTGAGATACCAAGTGTAGCTAGGTCCTCCTCCATCTGATCTCTCCAGCGAAGTGAAGGTCTTCCCCTTCCTCTGCTTCTACGTGTGGGTATTGAATCGAAAACCTTCTAAGCTGAAGTGTTTTCTATCATATCTCGTACAGCTAATCGTTCAATCGATTGTGGTACTCGCCGTTGCCAATGCGCAAAGGATCACAAATCTTCTGCTTTCTTTTGAAAACTCTTGACGCCGACTCATCAGATGTTGTCACCGTCCATGGCTCCGCACCGTATAGCAGGTCGGAGATGCTGAGTGACTTGTAGAATTTGGTCTTTGTTCGTCGAGAGAGGACTTTACTTCTCAATTGCCTACTCATTCCGAAGTAGCACCTGTTGGCGAGAGTTATTCTGCGTTGAATTTCGAGGCTGGCATTGTTGTTGGTGTCAATACCGGTTCCAAGGAGACAAAATTATCTACGACTTTGAAGTTATGACTGTCGACAGTGACGTGGGAGCCAAGTCTCGAGTGCGTTGACTGCTTGTTTGATGACAGGAGATATTTCGACTTGCCCTCGTTCACTACTAGACCCATTTGCTTCGCTTTCTTATCCAGTCCGGAAACATGCAGAACTAACGGGGCGGGTGTTGAGGCCAATGATATAAATATCATCAGCTTTACATTCGTATAAAAGATTGTGCTTTCTCGACTCAGCTCTGCAGCTGGAATTATTTTCTCTCGGATTAGATTGAAGTACTCGCACGTTAGGGTCGCCTTTTCTGAAACATCGTTTGGTGTCGTATGGCTCGGAGAGGTCCTTCCCAATCTTGACGGAGCTTTTGGTATTACTCAATATAGGCAACTGCCCAGTGGTGCTGGTTCTACCGATTTTATGAATGGTTGCATGAGATATAAATCCTGTACCTTCCAATTTTGTAAATCCGGCAGTCGTTTGAAAAGTGTTTTTCTGTGTTAGGGAGTTTTCCAATGGTATACAGAATTTACGTAAGACGCTTGAGGGGTAAAACAGATAAATAGCTAGTTAGTAGGAACTGCATATAGTACTCTATTTTGACCGCTAGAAATTTAAACGATATTAAATAAGAGACTGCCTGTCGGTCCTGTTAACAAATGCTACTCGATAATAGCGACGTTCACATCTCAAAACGCATCTGTGAAGTCGGATTTGTTCCAATGAGAGCAGCATAGCTTAGAATATTTATAAGCCTGCATTCACTTGCTGGAACGAGTACCACAAATAAGGGATATATCGAACTCTTATGAATACGAAAAAAGTTTAGTTTATCTGACAACGGATATAGCCACTTTCTGCTGCAGATTATATAAGCAGGCAGTGATGAGATAAATTTAGTGTCATCAAAATAGTCATCTTACTATCTTGACCCCAGAAATAGTAGTCAAACTGATGGAAGCTTTGAGTTTGTCGTAGCGACCATAGATGGCATGAGGACATCAGAAACTCGATAATACAATTACAATTTTACCATCATATTAGAACGACGTTGAACATAACCATCAGTTCCGTCAAAATCGAGAAGTACCTCGCTGAGCCGTTCGATAAACGAGGTTTTAGACCGCGTGATTCCTTCTCGTGCATCTTCTTCAATATAACGCTGAATCTAATGCTGATACGTGCCGCTAATCTCAAGCGCAGTGACACTGCTCTAAAATTGCAATACTACAATGCATCGTTGGCACTAACAACAGAGTCATCAGGGTAGCCTTATCTCTTCCCTCTGCATGTGCGATAAACATCGAAGAAGACGAAGCCACGACCTCTACGAGCTCTACGCAATATTAATATAATATAGTTAAGCGTATAAAAATTCAACGAATACGCTGGTTAGGAATATGATGCGCCAGCGAATAGTTCCTTCGATTCGAGACCCATAGCTGGGCAGCGGAAGCAAGTACGCTCACGCATCCAATAGAAAGATCAAGTGCATAGCGACGTGTCTGGCGTGACCATGCTAAAATACAGGCAACCGAGGAAGTTTTGTGTTCCCGACCCAGGCCGACCCACAGTTGTATATACAAATAAGTAGATTAATGCCCTGAACAGGGTATATTAAGTTCGGCACAAAGTTAATAACACTCAAAACGAAAAGTTGGAAACCCTATAAAATATATGATCAGCATGACGAGCTGAATCCGTTTAGCCACGTCCGCCTATCGATCTAAAATTTAGAACGTTTACTTTTCTCCTTAAAAAACTTCATTTGTCGGAACCGCCGATATCGGACCACTATAGCATACAGTTGCTATAAAATCTGAACGATCGGAACCAAGTCAGTTGTATGGAAAATTGTGTTACTTCACTAGGCATCGATGCAGCCGAAGTTAACTTTTTTCTTGCTTACAATACGTTCTTCATGCCCGGTCTATGTACAATGTATGATGAATAATCAGCTGCTGTTAAAGGCAATTTCTTCAAAGGAAGATCCTTTGGCCGAAGAGAGAAGCGGAATGAAAACTCGAGAAGGAGAATCCGACTTACACTTAAAGCGCTTTCCATGGATTTCTGATGATACTTAGAGACAAATATCTTCTAACATAGTATAGTATATGGGAAGTGTTGCCAGAAGCAAGCAACTTCACTTCTACTGGATGCCAGGTCACAAAGGCATCGAGGGCAATGAAATAGTGAACGAGATTGCCAATAATAGTGTACGGCTAACACCCGAAAACGTGATCAACATTGAGAAACTCATGCATTGTGTATAGGACGATCTGGACAGAAGCATTGTAAAGAAAATCAAAACCCGATGAAACGAGTTAGTTGGGTGCAAAACTGCAAAAGTCATGTACAAAACGATAGGTCGGTAGTAAACGAAAGTCCTATTGGCACTAGATAGAAGATACTTTTGGAATACTGACTGGTCACTTTCTGGTGGTGACACACGACCGCAAATTGGGGCTGACAGATCGCGAAGTCTGCAGGAAATGTCCAGAGCAAGGCATCAGGGAACCAATGGAGCATCTCCGTGTACTTGTCTCGCATTGGCAAGACTACGCAGTAAGCATCTGGGGTCCGCAAGGTATGATACACTGGAGGAGGTATCGGGAGTGTGGTCACAGAGTCTGTTAAAATTCGCGTAGACATCCTAGAGGACAACTACTGCTCATGGACCTAGTAGCTGAACTCCATCTGGTATCACAAAGGACCAAAACTGGTCTATGCGTGCATCATTAACCTACCAGGTTATCCTAACCTAACCTAACCTAACTAACGACGGTATTAAGAAACCTTAACTTATGATGTTTTCAGCAAGATGCAGTATGAAACGTACTTTGAGCTGGAAAAAGATTCCGCTAAAAAAATGAGAATAAAAACCCTGAAGTATACAATGCAACAATGCAACTAACAGCGGTAAGTACTTATTAATCGAAGCTCGTCTGAATATTTTATGAACAAAAGAAACAAACAATAATTATGGCCAATTGCTGCGCCCGTGTCATGAGAGACTGCAGTGCACCAATATGGTTCGCACTTATAATTCAATTCAATTTCTTTGAAATTCATTAACAAATGCAATTGATACTCACACAAACGCACACACACACACATATGCGAACATAGATAGCATATGACAGCTTTGAAGCAGCCATAACTATCGCGCAGCGCTTATGAGTCTGGTACAACATAACAAGTGCTGTGTAATTGAATAAAGAGCTGTTGGAATTACAGTGTGTAGATGTGAGTGTGTGTGTTTGTGTGCCGCATGACAGAGATTACAGCTATTGTGGCATTGAATTTTTAGCGCATGTCTCCTGCCCAATTTGGCTTTGACTGGCGCCACTCGCGCGACCACAAACGAGTGTCTCTGTTCGTCTGTCTGTGCATTCCCCTGTGTAAACACACTTATACACATATACATATATCTATGAACCACGCGGCGCTAACGCGCGCTGCTAACCGCGCGCTGCAAAAGCTTAAGTCTTCGCGCGCTTGTAACACACATCACATGTATGCGCCACAGTAGAGGAGTGTATATGAGCGCGCGCCCGCGAATATGATTATTATGACAGTCCAATGATAGCGCCAATTAATCGAACCATATTTAGCGAGTTGTACCAGCGGGCGATAAATACACACTACCTGTGCGCCAGCAATGCTATCGCGTATATCTTTGAACAATAAAACAAAAACAACAACACCAACCGAAAACAATGACAACGAGCCTTGAATGAATTTGCGATGACGCGCTGATATGGTGCTGCACAAATTTCATACTGGCAGCGAGCGCAGTGCGCGCTGACAATTGCCTTGTGCCGCGCCGCATTGCGTCGCGCTGATAATAGCATACAATGTACGCGCGCGTGCACACTGTCGCACGCCAGTTAACCTGCATGATCGATTGCCGTGCGCGCGCGTTGTGCGGCATTTGGCAATCGACAATTCGCGCGCCATATGTCGACAGCGTCAAGCGGTAAGCCGCGCTGCACAGTATTGTATGCGCGCGTTGTGTAGCTTCAATACGCATGCGCGCACGCGACCAACGCGCGACTGTGATTTTTCTGCCTTTTTTCACAATGCCTGTTGTTGTCTTAACTGTATATTGTCTTGACTTGTATATTGTTGTTCTGTGGATTTTCATTTGTTTTATTTTAATTTTGCGCGCAGCACCATCCATGCAGCGATTAGTTCACGGAAGTGCTGCAGCTCAATGGCCGCTCATCTTACTGGTTGGACAGTTTGAAGCGCCATTGGCATTGCCATTGCCATTTTTGGTGTGAGTACGTGTGGCGCGCTGGGGGAATTGAGATGCCTACATGTCAAATTGTCATATTTGCACGAATACTTTTGTACTCAGCATGCGTGACTCGCAGCGCGTACAACGCGTCGCTCCGCAGATTTATAAGTAAACACACATGTGTGTGTGGAAATAATTCGAACACAGTCTTTGTTGCGATCCAAGCTTGTAATTCTGTTAAACATAGCTTGCGTTTGCTTAATTGTTAAATGATATTTGCTTTGTTATTGAGCGCTTAAGGAATTTATTAAATCATAGGCTTATGCTTCCAAATTTCATCGCTAACACAGATTGCGATTTTACGAGATGTCCATGAGAAACTTAGCTTTCTTCTACTGGCTATGTCAGAGTCGTTAGCCTATAGATATGCCTATATTTGTTTTATATTCATGTTGAATACTCCCGTGACCAGTCTTAACGCAAGTACTTTTGGTAGACCAAAACTAATTACAGCTAACAAAGTGAATCACCATCCAGACAGAGTGTCCTCAAAGCCACTTTCATCTCCTTTATCTTTATTTTTCTCTCTTTGCCGCTATCTAAAGTTAATCCTACAAAAACTTCTTCCAAAAGTGCGGGTCGGTTTGAGTCGAGAACGCAAAATGTCATCAGTTTTCTCTATCCATTGCGAGGTCAGGCCAGTTGCACAACTGGTTATGCTCTTGATCCTTCCATTGTATGCGTGGGTGCCCTTGCTTGTGTTGTCCACCCATGGGTCTCGAATTGTAGGAACTATTCGATGGCGCATCATCTTCCATGCGACTGACATAACTTAATCACAGCATTCGCTGAATTTTTGCTGCTTTGTATTGCTTGGCTTCTCGGGATGCGGCAGATGGATAATACACTAAAGAAGACGTAAAAGCTGACCTGCGTAAAAGAATCCGAAGTCCCAGTAAACTGACCTGTACACTCAGCTACTTCTAAGGATGATTGCAACAAAGAAAACTAGAACGCAAAATCTGCTTCTTTTATATAAGAGAGAATCATTGGCGCATTACCTCTGCCGAGCCACAACTTTCAACACATAAAAATGAAAAAAGTTCCACGGTGTATAATCTAAAATTGGACTAAAAGTGAACATACAATAATTGAAGGGTAGACCTTTGCTGAGAGCGAGAGAGTTTTTACAATTTTATAAGCTGATTTGAGGTTCAACAGTCCAGTAGTGAACTAGAAGAAAACAACCGAGCTCCTACCCTTTCTCATGCCGCAGTTATATAGGCAGACGTACCTATCTTTGCGACCTCATCAGCCTTACAGTTTCTTGCATCACCGCTGTGACCAAGCACCCAAACCAGTAAAATCGTAACATTACTCGATGCTAGAAATAAGGAGTCTAGACATCCCTTCACTAAATGCTTGAGCACGCAGTCAGCGAACTTGGGTCGGTATGCCTAAGACTGGAGTTTTGAACCAAATAGATAAGATAATAAAGATAAACGAGGATTGCACCACGTCAGTAGGTCTATTGTGGTCTCTCCTAAATCACAAAGAGCCCTTAGCCCCAGCATAGTGATAAAGTCCAACATACTGCTAGGTGCAAGTGAGGCGATGTGATCGCTCTTTGGGAGCATGGATCCCAGGGCCTTTGTCGTGAGTCTGCAGACTTCTATGCAGTCAATTAGCAGATGTTCTGGAGTTTCAGGCTCCCTGTCGCAGAACCGTTAATTTGCGCAAGAAGCTATTCCCATGTGCTTCTTCAGCTTGCATTGGCAAAGGCCAATTTGTCCTTAGAGCGGTTGATTGCATATTTAAACCTGCTCAGGTTATAACCCCCTATTAGCAACTTGGCATTGCGCATACCTTGGAGTTGTTGCCAATACTTCTCTCTGCCTACTCCTTCTTCCTATGCGGAGCAGCTCCCTCCATTACAGATTGGGATACAGCGTGAGACCAAGATATTTGACCATATTGGTCATTTCAACCTCTTAATGGTTAGGTTCCTGAGGTCAGACAGGGACCTACGTCTCGTGAACGGTGAATCAAACGACACCCAAGGCTAAGCTACGCGACCTGGCAGCACAAGAATTTTGGAGTGAAATCAAAGTGTGCGAGAATTTCATAGTGCCCAGTCTCACAGCCATCTAAGTAGCCAAACGCTCTGATTACTAAACGTGTATGTAGTTGAAACATAGAATGTTTGTAAAATCTAAGAGATTCAGTTTTAGTCTACTATGTGATATTTTCAAGCTGGTTGCTTGACTTATTTTCTGCTCCACGCAGTGCAGCTAAACAGATGTTCTTATAACTGCAAAGTTCCCACGACAATCGGGTCTAAGTAACCGAAACAGACCCGCATTTTCTTTCGGCCAAGGACGATTAACCCGATGACATTCCTCGAATCTACTTTAGATATGTTTTGTGCCACTACAAAAACATAAAACATAACTGTAAGGTTGTGGTTGTAGCGGCAGAATTCTGCAGAGTTGACGGTCTTTGGCCGGATAAAAATCCGCATCCGTTCCGATCACGTAGACCCGACTATCGTAGGAACGGCATAACTGTAAAGTATTGCGATTCTGTCAGCCTCACTATTTCTTTGATGAATCACAGCCAACCTGTTAACTTGTGTCCTTTACTATTATTCTATATCTTTACTATTTTCGCTATCTTTTCATTCCTTTGAGTCACTAATTTGCGTCGTCTTTTTGTCAAACAATCAATGGGGAAATGTAAAGTCTTAAGTCATTACGATCACGTGTTCAGAGCCGAGACTCCATTACCGCTTTATGTGTGCCAACAAGTCTCAAGTGTTCACTAAACAAATCAAGTCATTGTCACAGATTCAAGTCATACTCATACATACATACATACATGTATGTATATAGTTTTATGACTTGAAGTGATTAATAATTTCATTAAATCTTTTTACGATCAGCTACTTTGCATTTCTGGTGGTCGATGCAAAAATCATTTTTACGACTCTTATTGTGGGTGGATGGCAGCAGCGACACGCCAGAGACAAAAAAGTCAACAACAGCAGCTAGAAAACGCACCAAATCCACTCATGACTAATTCGCGAGCAATAAACATAAACAAATGTGTGAGTGCGGATGTGTGTGTGTGCGTGTGTGTTTACTCTTCATGTGGGTGGTGTTTATGATAATGCAGTGCGCGTGAATTAAAGCGATCCGCACTCTAAGAATTGTCTGAAAGCAGCATTTGCATTGACTTCTAAAGTGAAAAATGAAATAAAATCGACGTAATAAATTACAGGCGCTCACATATGTATGTATGTATGTTTGTAAGTACATACTTGTGTATGAGTATGTGCGTATGTATGTTCGTACAGTGTTGTTGGTGGATATTAGTGCTTGCTGCTGCAGGCCAACAAAAACCGCACGCGCGACAAGAAAGCGCATATTCATATGTAACGTTCATCCCTGCAAGAAATTACATCCCAGAGCTCTTCTTATTCTTTCTTAGCGTAGACACCGCTAACCGCTATAGCGGAATCTATAAGAACGCGCCAGCCGTTCTTCCTTTTCGCTGTTTGCCGCCAATTGGAGATTGCAAGCAAAGAAAGGTCGGGAATAATGAGTGACTTGTCTCCATTGCCGACTCAGTCCGAAGTAAAACCTGTTGGCAAGAGTAGCAGCAGGTGAACACTCTTATGTAGAAGACCGTACCTTTACTATAGAGCTCTGTAACTCGATTTATTGTCTCCAGCAATAGACTGAAGAAGTCGCATGATAGGAAGTCGGCCAATCTGAAACCTTGTTTGGTATCTAACCGCTCGGCGAAGTCCTTTCAGATCCTGACGGAGCTTTTGGTATTGCTAAACGTCAGTCTATACAGTAGGGTTAGGGTAGGGCCGGATTATCCGGGCCAACTAGCGTAACAAAGGACAGGAAGTTGTAGGCATTGACCTGACTCCAAGTCTTTGCATATGCAAGAGGCTAGAGGTCTTTCCACCGACTCCTTCGTAGTGAATATCGTACCTGGAGTCCAACTATCACCTGCTGCAGACAAAGAGCTTGAGTTGGAACAAGAATCTAGTGTAACCTTTGTGCAACTTCGTACTAAATACTGTAGCATATCAAACTCTAATTTATCCAAAATCGACCCCGATATATCAAATATATGCCAAGCGCGTAAATGAGTCCCCGCACTGCTCAAGGTAGCTCATCGCATGCCCATCGAACCCCACTCATCTTCACTATGCTTAGCGCATTTTCTACCTTTCCGGGTAGATGGTTTCGATGACACGCGCTTTGTCACCTAACTAGGGTCTGAATAATCGCTACAACAACATCAAATAAGATAAACGAATCAGGGGCTCTGTGTTTTTTTATTCTTTTTGTACTTAAAGTAAGTGTTGGCGTAAGCTCAGCATGAATCCCACTCAACGAAATCTTGATTGTTTTCGGAACCCTCAAAATCTGTTGCGTTCCGATTACTTAGACACAACTGTAGTGGTGACGGTACGCTGGTTCTTCCTAACTAACGCTGGCCAAATCTACTGAGAGTTTACCAAAGTTCATTTAGGACCACTTTTAGGAGTTATTATCACTTAGAGAATACCTTCGCCTCGGTGTAAACCAAAAGGATTCGATTCTGATGAGTTCAACGCTAAAAGCATGCAATAAAAAATCAGCGGGAGGAGTTCTACCAAAGTATAATTTCTTTTGCACTTCTCCGCTTAGTTTATTAAAATGAATATAGATAACTTTTTGCAATCATAAAACCGAGACATTATGATAGAGTTATAGGACCTAGTTACGCGGCCGCAGAGAGAGAAGACAATAAAGTGAAAGAATATTAGTCTCGGTGGTATCACAATGAGCCACCTAAAGGCTTAGCTGCGTCGGCAGACAGCCACTCCACTTACCCTACGCACTTAGTAGTTTCAAAAGAGAACTTAACTCGTCGAAAGCAATCAGCTTTTCAATCAGTATGTGAAGGATTTCTCGTCTTTACGCCAATTTATAGCTTTCAGAAGAAGAAGCCTATTAGAAGTCGTTAGAGATCTTTAACGAGACTAGGAGTCTTGACCGTGAAACTGCTAGTTTCTATAATATTTCCACCAACTTTCCGAGATACGCTGCTCCAAAGCCATCTCACAGGGTACGAACGCTTTGTTGGTTGCCGCTAACTCGGTAATTAAAGGGCCGATAAAGATACAAAGCGCAGGCGGACCAATGATCCATATACAAATCTACACTGCTGTATTATAGAGTAATTTGAATATAACTCGCCTATGGTCAGCGATATTTGCCTATGCATCAGCAGAAAGTGAAACAAGAGCTCCGGCAAAGCGCGAGACAGCCGAAGTGTCCACGGCAAAGAGGCAACCCACAGCGGTAATCCAATACGGCAGCTCCTTTCAGGTTTAAGAACCGTCTGCTGCACTATTCTTTAGCCATTACCGACACCGCACACACACAGGCACACATATATACTAGTTTGTTTGTATGTTTGTCTCCGCTGACATATGGCATATTTGCATGCATTAAATTCGTTCCGTCTTGAACTTCTTTGTTTGCACTTTGTGGCAGCTGTAGTCAACACAAACATAAAGTGGAGTAACAAAAACAACAAACAACAAGTTTCAACTTCTAGTATAACTAAATAAATATGTCTGTCAGGGAAAATAAAAGAGTACAACAAGAAGAAAAGTCCGATGAGTTCGATTGTTTTGACAGCCGTTGCCCAGGGCATTCGGACCGCGTCGTCGTCCAGACTGGCGGTCTTCACTTGCTCCCTTACTGATGGTGCTCGGCGCGCACTTAGCGGACAATGGATGGTCGAAACGTGTTGGTCGCCCTGTCGCGCAATGTTTGTTTGTGTATTTGTTTAGTTGTTCGTGCCACCGTAATCGATGCCCCGACAATTCTGACAATTCTGCGCGTGTTTTTGTTGTTATGGACTTTGTGAACTTTTGTGTTGCAGTCAAAACAATAAAGCACAAATTGCAGTTCCATGACAGCAGTTACCCTGGAAGTGCAACAACAAGAGCAACAAAAAGAGATCGGAAACTGTACGTGAACGTGTTGTACTGTGCTGTGTTGAGGGTGGACAATGCCAGTCATAACAAGGAAGTAAATAATAGTGACTTATTTGAATATGCATTTCTAATGAAGTCCACGCACGTGAGAATTGCTTACTTCTTGTCTGAGCAAAGCAAAATTACAGGAACATGAACTCAGCATCGTCATAAAACGTGTCGTGTACTCCCCATTAAGCTATTTTAATGTGGTAACTGCTTAACTGGTGTGCTTTGGATCCGTCACTGTTCAAGAATTCAGCTCTGCTTTGCACCGACGTGAGAGCCCTTTTCGACTTTTGGTATAAGTGGGACCTTAACCAGTCTTCAAGCCTTTGAAACATCAGCTAATCTTATATAGTTCGCATACATGAGGGCGAACCAGCTGCCAAACACCTTGACCGTCTGTTGCAGTTACTCCGGTGTGATGCCATCAGGTCTCGGAGCTTTCAAAAGTTTGAATGTATTCAGCGCACAGTTAAGATGACATTCATGAAAAAGGTCCACGAAGACTATACAGCTCACTCGAACCTACCTCAGTGGCATAAAAGGCTCACCATGAGGCCTTCTTTACTTTCTTTAGCTCTGACTTGTATACAGCCAGTCCGGCCTTATACAACGTACAATCGTCACTAGGGTCACTTCTATGAGTTTTGATGAAGAGTCTTCCGCTCAATGATCTGATTCGTTAGCTCCGATGTTCACCAATGCTGTTTCCTCTTACATTTCAAAAGACAAGTGTAGCCTTACACACCGTGTAGCTGAACACCTCGACGAGCACACCAACCGCACCCGCGAATAGGATCGAGTTGCGATTTTGAGAGCTGATCGAAGTTTCCTACAACACAAGTGTCAATTAGTATTCATGAAGCTTTTATAAGTTCTGACCTCGGGGCGCAAGGCGTCTCAGCTAAAACTATGATGTAACTATGATCAGAGAAGGAATGGTTGCCTAGAACCCGCCCGAGAACAAACAAATGAGCTAGACAACACCATTTGAACCCTAGAATATGAAGTTAGCTAGCCAATCGGATATAGTCCTAAATTCTTTCCGAAACATAGTGGCTTTATTGATGTCGGTTTACATCGGGCTAGAGTGTCCTTGACATCAGACCACAAATTTTTGACGGGGTTAATGTCAGGGGACAGTGGTTCATTACGTTGACATTCCGTTTTTTAAGCCACCATTCAGCAACTTTTCTTATGTGTTTGCGATCATTCTCTCGCTGGAACGTTCAAACAAGCGGCATTTCTTCACTGACTTCCGGCAGCATAATGTTCTGAAGAATTTCTACATAAGAGTTGCAAGGAATGTTTTCCTTGATCCAATAAATGTGAACCACACCATGCCAAGAAAGGCGCGGCCAAGTCATGATACTTGCACCTCTATGTTATACCGTTTTTAAGGTGTATTTCGGCTGGTATTTGGTATTGGGTGCACGTTTTACATATTGACTCGATCGCTTTTGGACATATATAACAGTATTACTCAAAAAGTAATTGGGTTGGATTAGGTTACATCAGCTGGCTATCATGTCATAAATAGATTTACTAGTCCCTTGTAATGACAGATGAAGGTTCATTGTTAATACGAGCTAAAGTTTACGTGGTTCAGGACGTCACAGCATGCGTATTTCTCTTCCGCTACCTTGCACATAATCATTGTGATCCCACATGCCACTAAGGCGTTCCCTCACATCCTAATTTGTCTGTAAGCCCGTTCGGAAATTTCATTTTGTATTCTTTTTTAGCGACTTTCGTATTTCATGAAGTGGTTCGGTAGCCAAGCGTATGGCACTTTAGACAATCTCATCAATTTTTTTCTTTTCCCGGAAAGCCTTTGTGACCTCGAAGCCAGTTTTAATGCAGCCGCTTTCCAGCAGCCACTGTATCTACTGCCTCTCTGCTTCTAAGGAGTTTCTCTAACGCAATACAACGTGAGTTTATTGCTTTCGTTGCAAGCTTGGCTATCGACATATGTATATTAATGTTCTTTATATCGTTTCCTAGATTATAAGCTATTTCAGCACCTTTCTGCGAAAAGAGTTTTTCCTGGAAGGTAATCCGTACTGCGGCAACTTGAAGTGAAGATCTAGCTCAGTGCAACAGATACCGGCGCCCACTGCATCAGCCATTTTTGACACGTCCGAGTAGATGTTGAAAGTTCTGCTGGTGGGTCGCGTGACCCTACGCCATCCGCTCTCTTTTAGTGAGACCTGAAAACTTCTCTCCCAGTTAAAGTGTGAGGGTATATGTGGTTTATTTCATCCACCGGTCCCTTAACAAAGGAACTATGTCCAAAGATGTTAACACTTTACCTAATGCCGCCGCTGCTTTCGCTGTAGAGATTTCCACTGTAATGTCAATTGGTGGCAGGTTGAGTAACCTTTCAAGTGCAACATTTGTAGTGATTTTTAGTGATCCCGCTATGCAGAGAATTGATATATTCACTCCAACGGTATCTTGTATGCGATTTTTCTAACAGCGGTCCACTACACTAAAGCAAACGAAACGTTTGAATATCACTGTTTAACACAAATTCATAAGGACATGTCATAGGCCCCATTTTGACTCTGGTATACAATATCAATTTTCACATTGAGTTGGCACTTAGATTTGCTGCCAAAAACGACTCTCAGTAAGTTGGTATGATAGTAGTTAACTCTACCGCGATCAGCCTCGGATGATTCCATGACCGCATCTTGCACCTCCTTGTAAAGAGAATCATATTCGTCATATCGGTATTTAACCCTAGGTAGAGCTACCAATCGGTGTATGACTTTTAGAGCGCCATCCATTACGCTGCTAATTGTGTCTAGGAACTTACCCCTCACTAGAAGAGCTATGTCATCTGCTTAGGCTCATTTGCTACAAGTAACCCCAGGATAGGTGACAGTACACCCCCTGAGGAGTTCTTCTTCGCGTTAGTCTGAGCAATCTGGCTTCATTTCACTCTGCATACGTCTTCCTGCAGCTTAGATAGCTTAGTAGAGTTTTAATCCATGGATTGATGGCGTGATTTATCACGATTGCTTCCAGACTATTAAAAAGAAGAGTCTAGCCAGACGACCAGGGCATATTCCTTATGCTTTAGAGCTCCCTCTGCCTATATTTAACTTCTTTGTCCGACTTTGGTATAAACTTGATCTTTTCTTTTTCCAAAGGATACACATATAGTTTAGCCTTAAATATCGGTCATATATTGTCATCAGGTATGGTTCCAGCTCTGTTGATACAAATCGCATCGTTCGAAGCCGTTGAGTGTCCAAAGTATTTTGTCTTTCATTTTGATATCGAAGGAGATGTACGCTACGCTATTTTCTACAGATTGGACAGATTGGTATAGGAAGTGGAGCATGATTACATATTGGAAGTTACTAGCGCCCCTACACCCTAGAAAAGGCGAACACGAAGAAAACAACAATGTTAAACGAGACATCGACACCACTGTTGTTACTTATCAGCTCATTATTACTTTTTATACACGGTATATAGTTTCGGGAACTTAGTCTATAAACTGTTTCTCTTTCCATGGATGCTTATTCTTTCAAGTTCGTAGAATTTCGATTATAATCATACTGTCCCTACATCTTACGGACCAGGAAAAATAGCAAAAACTAATTTGGTACTATGGAACATAACATAAATCTATATACATATATACTACATATATTACCATATATGTACATTTCTATGTACTCTAGTTGCATTTTCCTCCGCTGTCCAATGACCACTCAGCATAACAAAATTACTATCTGCCAGCCAAATGATACTAATTTATCATTTCAGAAAATTATTTGTGGCTACAATGAAAGCTTGATAATATCTTTACGCGCACAGACGCAGAGACCCAGACAAGCGAACGCATAAATTTAATACTTAAGAGCTGCTAACATGTATGTATGTGGGTGTATGTGTGGCTAAGTGTGCAAATATGAATTTTCCTTTAACAGTATTGTTATGCGCGTATGCCAGAGTTGATGACATCACTTGGCTGGCTCGGTGGCGGAGTGCATGAATCAAAGCGCAAAATGGACAAATGTCACAAGTTCTAAACGCTTCGTGAAAATACAAAACAAACTTATTTACATGTAGACGTAGTGAAGTGAAATGAGTGAAGTTCTCCAAACAGATTGCAGGGGTTGAATTTGATATTTGCATTATATCCTTTGTGCTGTGAACGGAAACGGCGAACTGTTGGTAAGGACGTCGGAAGGATAGTGGCGAAAACATAGAAACATATGTACTTAAATGCACAAACATATATAAATAATATTTGGCACTTATATATAAATATAAAGATATGTATATATATATACATTTCTGCTAACCCAGTAGTGGAATTTAAGATGATACCACTTAAGGACTAGCTCTAAGGTGAACTTACTCGAGCAGAGAAGCTCTCAGTGCTAGAGAAACCCAAAAAAAAAACTTTACAGTGCACCGGGGGTATTACCTTTACAAATAAAAAGTTTCCACACAAAAACTTGATTTTGTTGTTCTAGTTTATATGACAGCTACATTGTGATACATTTCGAGATTCTCTACTTTTTAAAGAAAAAACACAGAAACTTCAAATTTAATGGGGGAAAATGTTTTTTTTCTCTTGAAAAAACTTTCTTTGGTATTCATTTTTTGAAGATTATCTCTTTCAAATGTTGAACGCGGCTACGTCTCAAATGGTCTATCCGTTGGGTCTAATTTTCGTTGACTCGTTCGATTGGTAACTGATTAATGACTCGTATGATGTTTTGCTCCAAAGCCTAAATCGAAGCGGGATTGACTTAAGACTTTACATATCCCCACAGTAAAAAGTCTAACGGTGTGATATCACACGATCTTGGTGGACAATCGATCGGCCAAAAACGTGAAATTATCTGCTCACCTTTCTCTCAATAATTTCATTGTCTGATGCAATGTATGCGAAGTGGCGCCGTCTTTTTAAAGTCAAAGATTGCCGAGATCGTGAGCTTCAATTTCAGACATCAGATAGTCCTATGATTCCATCAGCCCACAAACCACACAAAACCGTTGTCTTTTCTGGATGATATGGCAGATCTTGAATATCTTCAGGTTGCTCTTCGTCCCAAATGCGCCAATTTTGCTTGCTTACGTTGAATCAAATTTGGCTCGGAAACGTCGCATCTTCTTGGAACTCTTCAAGAGTTCACAGAGTGAACCAATATCGCTTGGGAAGGTCGAGCGGCTTCAGTTCTTGCACAGGCTGTATTTTGTACGCTTTCTATTTAAGATCTCGACTTGAAATGCGCCAACTTGTTCCATAGTTGCTGTCAACGGCGCCGAATCGACTTTCCACAGTCTTCGTGTACACTCTCAGCCACGACTGATATCTTTTCTTCACTGCGTGCTGGACGTGGTCTATTCAGTCGAATATTATCCAATAATGAAAGCTGGGTCTATAAATTGATGATGGTAGTACGAATAGTACGTTCAGTAGGCCGATTATGTTGACTATAAGTTGAGTGAAGCGTTCGAAAAATATTCTTTACAGAACGTGAATTTTCGTAATAAAGTTGAACAATTTATGTACGTTGTTCAGGCGTAAGTTTTTCCATGATAAAATCACAAACTGATACAAAAATAACATGATAGCTAGACACTACTCACTTGTGATTTGTTAAAAAGAGGCTCAAAACCCGCCGACTGTTTTCGGCCCACCCAATGAATGATTATTTTGAATATTATCCTAATCTTTGTATTACGATTTGTACTTTGCTTCAAAATAAGCCTAAGTTTTGGCGATAACCTCTTCTTTCGACGAAAATATATTCTCAGAGAGCATTTTTTTCACATCTGAAAATCGGAAATAGTCGCTGGGAGCTAACTCTGGACAATACGGTGGATGCGGAAGAAATCCGTGGTTCAAATCATAAATTTTTTCATCGACAATGATGTCTTGTGACACGTCGCATTGGCTTGGTGAAACAGCACTTTCTTTTTCTTCAAATGCAGCCGTTTCTCGGCGATTTTGTTCTTTAAACGGTCCAATAACGCTAAGTAATACTTGCTGTTGTGATCCTACCTTTTTTAGGGTAGTCTATAGAAGTTATTTCAAGCGCATCCCAAAATACAAACGCCATAACCACTTTTGCGTATTTCACACTTTTGAGCGGCTTTATCGTGCGCAGTCCACTCGGATGACTGTCGATTGGGCTTCGGAATAAAATGTTGAAGCCATGTTTAATCCATTGTCACATATCGACACAAAACCTCGAGTTTACCACGCTTCAAAATCTCCAAACACTGCTCCGAATCATCAACTCGTCTTGCTTTAGCTTAAAAGTGAGCTCGCGCGGCATTCTCTTTGCACAATGCTTTCTCATCTCAAAATATTTGTGAATGATATGATCTATGGTAAAATGGAAAAAATTTAATATCGTGCAGTGATAAAATTCTTATTTTTGAAAGGTGTAGCACCAAAAGACATTTATCAATGAATGTTAAAAGTATATAATGATTGTTCACCTAGAATTAGAACAGTAGAAAGATAGGTTGCTGAATTTAAACGTGGTCGTACAAGCCTTGAAGACGATCCACGTGAAGGACGTCCAAAAAGCCCATCAACACCAGAAATCATAGCCAAAATTCGGGATATGGTTTTGGAAGATCGTCGATTGACTGAGAGAGATTTAGTAGAGGCTCCACACATCTCATTAGGCAATGTGAGTCATATTTTAAATGAAGTTTGAGTTTTAGAAAGCTGTGTGCACAATGGTTGCCGCATTCGCTAACAATGGACAAAAACACATTCGAATGCGACTTTCTCAGCAACATTTGGAGCGCTTTAAAAGGGATAAACTAGATTTTGTGCACCGATTCATCACTATGGATGAAACTTGGGTCTATCACCACGATCCTGAATCAAAATAAGAGGCTAAAGAGTAGTGTGAACCTGGTTATTCGGCTTCGAACCGAGTTCGTGTCCAGAAATGGGCCAAGAAGGTTATAGCATCAGTTTTTTGGGATACGAGAGGAATTTTGTTTGTGGATTAATTGCAAGCTGGTAAAACAATTAATTCTGAATATTATTGCAAACTTTTGACCAGTTGAAGGAAAAAATACGTGAAAATATACCCGGTTTGCAGAAGAAACAAATCATTTTTCATCAGGACAATGCACCATGTCACAAGAGCATTTTCACAATGGCTAAAATCCATGAATTAAAGTTATAATTGTTGGAGCATCCATCGTATTCACCAGATTTGGTCCCCATCGACTTCCATTTGTTTCCAGAACTCAAAAAATTTATACGTGACAAGCTCAAATGAAGAGGTCAATATGGCTGTTGAAGCGTATTTTGCAGACCTTCCGGACTCTCAGTTCAGGGATGGGATCTACAGATTGGAGGATCGTTGGAGCAAATGTATTAATGTTCAGGGAGATTTTACTGTAAGTGTATTTTAAATCATAAAATTGTGTTTTTCTTATCAAACGACAAAACTTATTGAACAACCTGATAAGAATTATCTGATCATCATTCCATAAAGTATTTAATATCGACCAATAATGTTCAGTGAAAATATAACCAGCAATATCTCCAGTAATTAGGGGAGGATGTAGAGCATACTTTTTTTTAAAATCCTTTTTTTGTAATAAAAATCCGCCTAAACTAGAAAATGTATATAATATTAATAGAAGTATTATATTATATTGTTGGAATTTTCATGAATCAGGGTTGCATTTTACTTGTTGCAATTGTATTCAACACATTTCAAAACAACTCCGAAGAAAGTCAGGCAACTAAAGATACTATGTACAATGTACCCTACCTATGATTGAGTCCAAGACTGTCCTTAAGCCTTAATAGCACAAACTAACCTGCTGAAAACATAATATTTGACCTGGTCTACGAAAAGGCAAAAGGGAGCTAACGTGCGAAAACTAGTTTTCTGGGAAACAGCTGTTAAAAATCTCATCTTCCATCCGAATCAACTAAAAAGTGAAAATTGATTTTTTGACACCTAAGCCCCCTTTCCGTAGACCAGGTCACATATAGTCTTTTATGATCCCAAATTCATGCTATGTAACTTGAGTGTGGAACCCGTTGAATTGCCCATTGGGTATTCAAGTTGTTTAGCAAAAAAGTTTCCATGGGTGTTTCTATGAGTCCACATATGAGCGTACTAAAGCTCATGAAATGCGTCTGAGTTATGAACTTAACAAGACAATCATATTTCCACGCAATACTTACACAGACAGACATGCTTATACGAATGAATGGAGAGCAATTTATGAATATTTGAATATTTTTGGAATCACCAGATTTTACTACAATTTATGATTATGCGTTTTGGTGGAAAAGTTTAACAGACGTAATTGATGTTGAGCAAACAAAATCGTAATGATTTACTCACATATGAAACGGGCTGTCGTATTAATCAGACTAGGACATCAAAGCCAGCGTTTTTTACGATTGTTCAACAGATTACTTATATACTTGTATATAGATGCTGTATGAATGCTCGTGTAAGTAGGCAATTGTGATGAAAGAGTTTGAGGTTATATAAAAAGAATATATTTACGAGTATAGTGATGCGAGTGAAATAGTGCTTTGGTGAGTGGAAGTTCAAACAGAATTTTTTGGCTAAGTATGGCAAGCAATTTTGCTGAAATAAAAATTTCCCAACCACGCCAAGTAGAATTTAATAATAATTCTATTAGTTATTGTGCCAAGTAACCAGTTAGATGAGTTGAAACTGACTTGATATAAAGCTTTGTTTTACTTCGTAACTTGGCGTTACTCGGTGAATCGAGTGAAACTAAATCCTCACCAATTCGATCCTTTTAAATCACATAGGGGTATCACTACCTTTGTTCTTGCTTCAACCTGTTAGATTAGGTTATGTTAGTCTGGTTGGCCAATAAGCCACGTAGAGACCAGTTTTGGTCCTTTGCGATATACGTACCAGATAGAGTTCAGTAACTAGATTCATGAGGAGAAGTCATCCCTTAGGATGCCTACGCTTGGCGCGAATGTTAACAGACTCTGCGGCCTCACTCTCTATACCTCCTCCAGCGTATCACGCAGTTGAGACCCCAGATGCTTATATCGTAGTCTTGCCAATGCGGGCCAAGTGCATGAAAGATGCCCCATTATTTCCTTGGTGCCTTACTCCAGATATTTTCTCCATTTTTCCCGATCTGTCAGCCCGATTCTGTAGGCGTGTGTCATCCCCAGATAGTGACCAGCTAGTTTTCCTACAGTCTCTTCAATCGAGTGCCAATAGGAACTTTGTATACTTCCGATCTAGAATCAGGTAGCTCATTCCATCGGGTTTTAATTTTCTTTTCCAAGCTTTTACTATTCTTGGCAACCTTGTCCTCTATTTCATTGCCCTTAATGCTTTTGTGCAGTAGAAGTAGAGTTGCTTGCTTCTGGCAACACTTTCCACTGCTGTCCTGCTTCGCAAGACACTTCTGGCCGATATGTGATACGAGTTTACTGCTTTGATTACTAGTTGACTGGCTGTCTACGTAGATGTTGACCCTATCTCAGGTGCTGTAGAGGTCAGCTCCGCTGCTTTCGAAATGCAAAGACTTCAGCTTGAAATATACTCAAGTTTTCCGGCAACTTAAAACTTGTTGGCTTCAACCTCTAGCACAAATCATTCAAATCACTAAATCATCTTGATAACCCCAAAAACAGTCATATTAAATTATATATAAAGACGATTTCTGTAAAGAATATATATAGTATATATATTTTTTTTGTTCAAAATATGGTATTTTTTGGTCTTAATAAAAAATTAACTTAGTTATTTTTAAGTGGTTCGTCTCTTAATTTTAATAGAGTCGATCAAATAGTTTTGGAGATATGAAAAAAACATAATGCTGCCGCCGCTACTTTGAACATTTTCAATATTATTTTAGGGCAAAATGTCACATGTGATGTTGGTGTTGTTATAGTAGAAGAAAACATTCCTGAAGAAATTTTGGTGCCGAGTTAACAGTTCTTGGGCGATTAAAAACCTTGGTCCGTTCCGGTTCTT
Source organism: Bactrocera tryoni (assembly GCF_016617805.1). Taxonomy (NCBI): domain Eukaryota; kingdom Metazoa; phylum Arthropoda; class Insecta; order Diptera; family Tephritidae; genus Bactrocera; species Bactrocera tryoni. Next base: position 27,644,676 of record NC_052501.1, read on the forward strand.
AGATCGCACTGTCACATGGGTTACTGTCGCATTATTCATATATCAGGAGTAGGTGACAAGACCGTTAGCACAAATGCTCTAACGGTCTAGTGACTTACGAGTACATTCGGAACCTTACGTTTATTGATGGTAGCCCACACTTCTATCTCTGTTTGAGTATGGGTTTTTAGGTTTTCTGCTTCCGTGGCATGGGATCTGATAAGATTGTAGGTGTGGGATGTGTATAGAGGATTGGGTACATTTGATCACGGATTGCCCGTTGTACTCAGATATTAGGGATCTCGATTATATGGGATAAGCTGAACTGATAGACGATTAGATGTTAGCGGTGTGAGCTCCACTAGTTGGAATGCCCGAAAAGTTAGGATCGTTTGGAGCATTTGCGTTTGTATTGTTTAGGCGACGAAAGCATTTAACTGAGAATTAGAGTTAGCTTTTGTGTGATTGGCATGTGCGTGTAATGTGCGTATGGGGTACAACTACTAGTCACCTGTCCAGAGCAGTGTGGAAACTCAACTGGTGTAAGTTCCGGCTACAAGATCTGACCGGAGACTTAATTCTGGTAACACGGAGAGGAGCAGCAGCACTTGAAGTTCGCTTCAATCTGCTCACGCAGCACAGTCTTTCGGTGAGTACTGTGTTGGTTATGGTTTAATACCCGAGTTTGAGCTATTGGGAAACTCGGGGGCCTCTCACCAAAAGTTGTGCTTTCACTTTACTAAAACGTAGTTAAACCAATAGTGTTCTTATGATGTATTCACCTAGCGGAGGGTGCCCTGCAAAGCCACATTCTTCAAAAAGCTAGAACTTCTTTAACGTGCGGTTCTCATTGGCATCAGTCACTACGTACAACACGAACCACATTTTTTTTATCCCAAACATTTATTTAAAAATTTCACCATTTTAATCCCAAAATCTCAATTAAAAATTGAAAATTTAAAAATTTGATTTCTAATTTCAACATTTTTTTTGGGTTTAACATTTAAAAAATCTCAAAAATTAAATTAAACTTTCAGTCTTTAATTTAGATTTTCGTATTAAAAATTAGATAATCAATTTTTTTAATTTAAAATTTTTTTTTGATAATCTATTTTTTTATTTTTTTTTTTTTTAATATTGATAATCTAGATTATTATTTTAGATTATTATTTTTTTTTTATTATCAACTTTTTTTTTCTTTAAAAATAAAACTTGATTGATCTAATTTTTAAAACTTAATAAAAAAATATAATCTTATTTTTAACCAAAATTTTGTATTTTAAAAATTTGCAATCCTGGATACGCGTACATTCATATTTCACAACCGCAAATTCTAAGTAGTGACTTTATCAGAATCTATGCATGTACATACATACATATTTCAAAAATATTTAAAAGTACACATCAATATTTGCAATATTTTCAAATTTTGTCACTTAAAACAGCACCGTTTTCCTTACCACAGGGTGTCACGTAGCTTTGAAATTTAATTTAGCAAATTCAGTTTTACTTTGCGTTTGAAGCTAAGCTTGGCGAACAAGCATTCACTTTTTCGTAGCATATCGCAGGGCGCATACAAAATTCAAATGGTTTCAATCACGACTTAATGTCATACAAAACGGCGATCGCTTTAACACACACACATACACTAATGCAAGTAGAAACGATATTAATGAAGTCTACAAACACATGGAAAGGAAATTTGTACAATCGACCAGATGCTCAGGCAGCACCAATACACACACCTGAAACTGTTGACTAGGTGAGAATTCAACTGTTCAACCCGTTTTTGACACACAGATATGCCATTGTGTGGCAAAGACCATCCGGATTTTCAATTGTATAGCTCATACATCGACCGATATTTCCGGTCAAAATTCAACTATAGGTACTGAGGTCTAAATATTCGTTACGTAGGGGATTTAGTTTTTGTTGTATTGAAACAATTTCTGGTCAAAAGGTGGCATACGGAGTTATCATCCGATCACACTGTCGGTAAAAAATCTTACAAGAATTGCCCTAAGTGAATTTGACCATTGAAGCTTTGCTGGTCTAGTACATTAAACCTACTCGTAGTAGAGAGTGTGCTCACGCCCATTTTTTCAAAACAACCAGTGGTCCGATTACGACCATCTAAGAACTCCGCCTTACGTCATCCTGATCATTTATATATATACTTGTAGATATAACCGTTCATATCTGTCTAAGTGACTGGCGAGTTTGTATTTCGTTCGCACAGTAAAATGTCAGTGGAGTGTTATATGATGGGCCAAACCAAAACTAAACCAAGTTTAGACAAGGCGACTTCCTATCGTGCGACTTCTTCAATCTACTGCTGGATAAAATAATTCGAGCTGCAGAACTGAACAGAGAAGGTACAATTTTCTACAAGTATGTATAACTGCTGGTCGACTACGATGACATCGATTTATTTGGCCATAACAACCGCGCCGTTAGTTCTGTTTTCTCTGGGTTGGCAAAAGAAGCGAAGCAAATGGGTCTGGTAGCGAACGAGGACAAGACGAAATATCTCCGGCCATCAAAGAAACAGTCATCGCATTTGCGACTAGGCACCCACATCACGATTAAGAGTCCTAACTCAGAAGTCGCAGTTAATTTCGCATATTTGGAACCGTCATTAGCACCAACAACAATGTCAGCCTCGAAATCCAATGCAGTATAACTCCTGCCAACAGCTATTACTTCGGACTGAGTAGGAAATTGAGAAGTAAAGTCTACTCTCGACGGACAACGACCAAACTCTGTAAGTCACTCGCGATGACAACAACTGATGAGTCGGCATTACGAGTTTTCGAAAGAAAGGTTCTGTAGAAGATTTACGGTCCTTAGCGCATTGGCAACGGCGAATACCGCAGTCGATGGAACGACATTGTCCAGCGAATTAAGGGACTGCGGTTACGTTGGCTAGATTATGTCGTCCGAATAGATGAAAACAATACAGCTCTGAGAGTATTCGTCGCAGTGCCCGCCGGGGGAAGCAAAGAAAGAGGAAGGAAGACCTGCACTTCGTTTGAAAGCCGCACTTGGGATACGTTGGAAAACGTAGAGCATGCGAAATAATACTATTAAATACTCATTTTCATCAGAGCCCCTCCATAAGAAATATTGGTTATGCTTATAACAAGAAAGCAAGCCGCTTGAAAAATTAAAAACCCATAATTCCGTAATGAATTATGCATTATCAGTTTTATTTGCCTTTTATCTGTGCAGACAAGTGAAAATAATGCAAAATAATTAAGTCGAATTATTGACCGCGCAACGACGCCTCACGCCATAAAGAGCACCAACTTGTCGCATAACTTATCACGGCAGAGTCGGCGACAAAGCCAAGCCCGCCGCTGGTCAGCAACAAGAGTGACTGACTTGCAGTCGATGCTTCTTCTCACTATTCTTCATTATATTTTTTATGCGCTGCCTTTCGTCCATTGTCTTTATCTCATCAATGCAAATTTGGTTAGTCGGCGTGGCGAAAAAAAAAACTTAAAAAAAAAGTCGCAGAAGCAGGCAACTAGTTAAACTTGTAAACTTTATGTTAATTAGTTCACTTTTTTACTTTTTTTATAACTTTTTTCGATTTTGAGTTTTTAGAACTTTTGCCATTACCATTATTTGGTTCTTTTTGTCTATTGTTGCTTTGTGTTTTTGCTTTCTTTCTCGGCGATTGAACGAGGGCACACGCGACGTTCTTTTCACCACTTGCCGGCCATCTTTCAAACGAGCAACAATCGGCGTGTTGAGAGACGCGTGGAAGCTTTCTTTTATTTGCTTTTTTTGTGCTTGTCTTTCGTGGAACCTACCCTCCAGCATTTCTGAAGCAACGTGCGGCCACTTCAGGGTTATAAAGCCATGTCATGTAGTGTTACGGGACGCTATGTATATGTGTGGGTGTGCGCTTTTATCTATGTGTTGGTGTGCGTGTGCTGAGCTGACAGCTCGCCATCGACACGCTCAGTCAACAGACAAATGTTAAACAACAACAAGAAGCGCAAAAAGAACGCCTGTCATCGCTCCCAGACAAATAGTAGACTGGGGAGCTGGAAGCAGACACAACCCGATTTGTGTATCGACGCGCAATTAACGATTCAGCAAACGAATTAGCATATTCGCATGCACAATACAATTGCGAAAAAAATAAATACAAAATAAAAAAACAATTTAAAAAAATAAAATAATAAAAAAAAGAATTAAAGAATAAAAAATAAATAAAATTAAAATTAAAAAAATGGTATAAAAGTTGCTATAAAAGATTATGAAAGAAGCAAAAGGTACAACCAGCCAGCTGCCAAGCTGCTTCACACACCCAACGACTTCAATACAAGTATTGAACATAAAGGTGCCTGCAAACGATTGATTCATCGTCGGCAATTATCCACCCATCAGACGGTGCATTTTTAATTTTTGCCATAAATTTATTAAATCCACATACCTACATATACATATACATATAAGCATGTATAACAAAAAAGTGTGGAATCGATATCGATATCTATACCGATACAATTATAAAAATTGCATATACAGGGTACCTCAGTGCGGATGAGTCGATGAGGTTACGATATACTCTTCAACTCATTTGCATCCTTAACATCGTGCACAAAAAAAGCTGACAGATAATTGGAGATCCTTCGTGTTGAGGTTCCGAACAAACAGTCAACCTCAGGGATTACTATTGATTTCTGGATGTACAACCGGCCAACTACATACTTTCATACAGGGTTTGTCCGGATAGTAATAGGACTGATTTTCTTCCGCCGCGACTGTACTTCGGAGCGTGCGCGCACTACTGGAATCGGTAGGGGGCGTTCCTAGCTAACGAACGAGCGGCTGGTCAGTTGTCTCCGAGCACCTGGAGAGTCGGGACACACATTTTCGCGCGACGTGTTTCTGTGAGTGATGCAAAGCGAATATGCAGCCTTCGTTAGAGCAGAGGTGCACGATTAAATTCTGTGTGAAACTCAGTAAATCTGCGACAGAGACGTTTGATATGATCAAGAAGGCTAACCCAGATGTTGCTTTAGCAAGAAGTGGTGTGTTTCGGTGGCAACAGGCCTTTTTGGAGGGCTGGGAGAGGTCGCTGATGAAGACCGGAAAAATGAGCAAATCCAAAGTGAAAACGATGTTCATTGTCTTTTTTGACATCAAAGGCATCGTAAACCATGAATTTTTTCCTCCTACCAACGTCAACCGTCAACGCCAAGTTTTACGTGGAAGTCCTCAGGAGATTCAAACGAACGGTCAATCGGATCTGACAAGACATCGCAGCCGATCGGAAGTTGTACCACGACAACGTCCCGGCTCACACCGCCTTTCTTGTGAACAGCTACCTAACCAAGGCCGCCATTCCAACGCTTCCGCAGCCACCCTACAGCCCAGATGTGGCCACGGACTTTTTTTGTTTTTTTGCCTGAAAAGGCCGATGAAAGGCAAGCATTTTGATTTGACAGTGGAGACCTCGACTCTTAAGGTTTTCCTGGAGAATGTCTTCCGTGAGTTTTTAAAGAATTGTAACGATTGGTTTAATAGTTTTTTTTGAATCGACTCAGTCCTATTAATTTTCGGACAAACCCTGTATACTACAAAACTGCCCGTTTATTATAGACGACTAGTATCTGCATTATTTGAAGATGATCCACAGACAGCAAAGCCTTAAATGTTACTTATATGTACGAACACTATTTATTATTAAACTAAACACGGGAAACTTACCTAATCCCGCCATAGTAAAAGACATTTTGGCAAAAATTCGTTTTTCTTTTTATTCAACATAACTGCCTTCAAGGGTAATACATTGACTATAGCGACCTTCCAACTTGTCGATACCTTTTTTGTGGCACGATTTGTTCTTTGATTCTAAATAGGTCTCAGTTTCGGCGATCACCTCTTCATTCGACGAAAATTCCTTCCCAACGAGACTGTTTTCGAACTCTGAGAACAGGAGATAGTCGCTGGGGGCCAAATTTAGAGAATATAGTGGATGCAGAAGCGATTCATAGCGCAATTCATAAATGTTTGCCATCGCTTTCACTGACTTTTGACACGGTATATTGTCGTGGCGAATCAACGTTTTCTTTTTCTTTAAATGCGGCCGTTGTTCAGCGACGGCGGTCCAATAACGCTAAGTAATAGTCGCTTTTGATGATCCTACCTTATTCAAGGTATTCAAAAAAAAATATTCCATGCGCATCCCAAAATACAGACGTCATAACCTTGCTATCCGACTGTTGCGGACGCTGTACGCTTTGAAGCGGGTTCATTGTGTGAAGTCCACTCGGATGACTGTCGAATTGACCGCGGAGTGAAATGATGGAGCCATTGTCACATATCGACGCAAAAATTGCGTGTTTATTAGGCTTGAACAGCCAAACATTGCTCTGAGTCATCATTTCGTTGTGGTTTTAGGTCAAAAGTAAGCTCGCGTGGCACCCGCGGCACAGAGTTTTCTCACACCCAAATATTCGTGAATGATGTGATGTACACATTCAGCTAATAACTTTAGAGTGCTTGCTATCTCGTACAACTTCACTTTACGGTCATCAACAACTATTATGTGGACTTTTTATATATTTTCTTCGTTGACAACATCTTTTGGGCGTCCACTGCGTTCATTGTCTTCTGTGTTCATTTCACTACTTCTAAACTTAGCATAGGATTGTACAGCTGCTGGCGTCCGCCGATGAATTGATAATTTGCCTCAACAACCGCGCTGTTAGTTCTGCTTTTGTCCAAACTGGATAAGGAAGCGAAGCCGATGGGTCTCGTAGTGAACCAGGGCAAGACGAAATATCTACTTTCCTCAAACAAACAGTCGTCGCGTCGTGGTGAGTTTCGGTGGCACCAGGTCTTTTTGGAGGGCCGGGAAGAAGTCGATGATGAAGACCGTGCTGGGAGACCTGCGACTTCGACAAACTCCGACAATGTGACTCGTTTGCGCAAAGTTTTGAATTCAGACCGTCGAATAAGTATTCGTTTAATTACCCAGTTGTTAAATTTATCAAAATGTGGTTCATGACATTGTGACGGAGCACTTGAACAAGCGCAAGGTGTGCGCGTATGTGAAAGTGGCCTTCATTTTTTTAATAGCGTAATCTCAGGTGATGAGTTATAGATCTTTGAGTATGATCCCGAGACAAAGAGGCAATCTTTCTTTTCTTTTGAGACAACTGAGGGGATCGAAGCAGCATGCACCTCGGCTGCAAAGGCTATTCCGGAGAATGGCTTCCGTGACGCCTTCAATGGTTGGCAGGGCTGCATCGACTCCGAAGGAGCCCATTTTGAAAGTTTTTAAAAAATTTTAACGATTGATTCAATACATTTTTTTACATCGACTCAGTCCTATTACTTTCCGGATAAACCCTGTATATCGGATATTTATCGTATTAGCGTTAGACGAGACATCAGCGTTTTCATTGGTTGTGGATCGACTCTACAGATTTTGATTGTCTCTTCATGGATTAAGCAGATTCATATTTAGTTCTTTTACAATAAAAATTCTAAATAGATAGATTAGATTAGAGATTAGCGAGGGCTGAACCTCGCGCTAATGGTAACGCATGATCCCACTTGGAAAGCTGTGAATGCTTGTCGTTTGACAGTCCCAAACCTTCTAGATATGGTGAGGTTATCGCCTTTATAGATCGACGACGGTAGGCTTGGAACCTACCACGAATCTGTTAAGACTCAGAATTTTCGCTAGATATGATATATGTACAGCTGATTTAGGTGCCAACCCAAAAAACAGCATCACAATCGACGGAATTTGTCTACTCTGCTGCTGTATTGTTCAATACTTCCCACTCCGTAAGATTTTTTCTGTTATGTAGAGCGCGATCTGAGTCGAATGAAATGAATTTTTCAGATGTTCGATATTTTATTTTAATGATCGTTAGTTAATTGTTCTTTGAAGAGTCGGAGCTCTTTTGTATGAAGAATTTATTTATGTACTTATCATTCACTTTAGAGTTGAGCTGTTTGATCGAAGAGGCTAAAACTCATAACGTCGTATTCATACACTTTAAATAAGTACATTCTTCAAACGAAAGAGCTCCAAGATAGCTTAAGCTTCCTCCATTTTAGATGTTTCACAGACACAAGTTTTGAGTTAAAGACCGCTTTAAAACCCTGAAAGCACGACCGAGGAAAATATTTTAATTCCTCGCAATCTTTTGGCATTTTCTTACTTTAATCCCATTTAATGTCGAAGTCATCACCCTGACAATACTGAAAACCCCTTTACCATATACATACATACTTGTATGTTACATACCATGCCAAACAGACGTCTTGGCTACAAGCAAATCGCCCGCAGAATGTCTTCGTTTATATTCTGTACAATTTGTATGTCTGTCAGTATTTGCCCGAAGTCATTTTCATTATTGATATGCAAATCCGAGTAAATTGTCACATCACAAATTGACCAAAAGAAAAGAATAACAAACATAAGAAAGAAAGAAATATTGATTATGAAATAAAATTAATAAAAGAGTTGAAATATAAATGGAATTAAAAAATAATATGTCAATTCTCTCTGCGATTTGTTTTCAAATTAAAATTAGTAATCGGTTTTATTTTATTTTATACACGGAGCTTTGGACTAATCCAATAATTATCCATGTGGATGGGGCGAATTTGCATGCTAATCAGTTGATCGAACTGGCAGGTAACTGTTAATGGAATAGGTTGTCGGTTCGCTTCAGTGCACGTGCATGCTTGGAGAAAGAGGCAATTAATATTGCAGTATTTATATACATACCGGGAATCATAGACCAAGCACATTGGGCACTTTTAGATATCATGGAGAAAGTTTGCATAAATTCAAAGACTTCCATCACTTAGAACTATTGCTTTCACACGTAATTGTCCTTAGTCTAACCGATATTCACAAATCACGAAGCGATTTGTTTTTTTTTAAGAGGCTAATAGCCTTGACAGACGGCAGCGTTAATCCGGATTAACTGCGCACTTAAGCAGATCCAAATTTGTAGGTGACAGACGGCAGCTATGCGAGTTTGAAACTCTCATAAACAGCTCATTGTCCTTTTTATAATATTTTCAATGAAAATTGGTAGAAGATAAACATTACGGTTGTTAGCCGACCAATTTTTACCAAACCATTTTTTATTACAAAAGCATATCAACACATTATTTTTAAAACTGCATCATAACATAGAAGTTTTATTGATATTATATTGTGAATTTGATAAACAGCTGTCAGGGTTGCTTGTATTTCATTCACAATAGATGAAAAGATTGGCCATTTTTAACAATGTTGCCAACGAAAATCTCACAAACTCCCTAAAATTTTGAGAGTTATTTTTGGATTCAGCAACGGAGTTAGCTGTGGTAACTCCTGAATTAATCCCGAAAAATGCAATTAATCTGGTTTAACGCTGCCGTCTGTCAATGCTATAAGTGAGGTTAGATTAGATGTTAACTCCAGATGAGGCACTTAAACTACTATGGTGATCCATTTCGAGGTTCCTTACTTTTAAAAAACACAAAAACTGCAAATTTAATAGGGAATGTTTATTATTATTCGAAATAACATTCTTTTACATTTGTGACCTGGTCTACGAAAGTGTCAAAAAAAAGGAAGAACAATTAATGAGATAACGAGAAACTAACGATTATTTTTAACAGCTTTTCCCAGAAAACTAGTTTTCGCATCTAAGCCCCCTTTTCGTAGACCAGGTCACATTTATTTTTTGAAGATTATCTCTTTTACTTGCTGGCCTGGGCTACGTCTCAGCTGGTCCATCCGTTGAATCCAATTTTCGATGACTCGTTCTCATCTCGAATGCTCATTCGACGAATGGCACAGGTCGGTTTTAGTCGGTTATCATGGCGAGATAACGGCTGTCATTGGCGGTTACCTTCTCACCGGCATATTTTTTAAAGAAATATGGACCGACGATTCCACCGGGCCACAAACACACCGAACCGTTGTTTTTTCTGGGTGAAATGGCAACTCTTGAATCTCTTCATGTTGCTTTTCATCACAAATGCGCCGATTTTGCTTGTTTACAAAATCATTGAGTCAGAAATTGGCCTGACCACTGAACAAAATTTGGCTCGAAAACATCAGATCTTCTTAGCACTTATGAAGAGCCCAATAATTGTGACCAATATAAATTTTCAATGGCGTTTAATTTCTATTCCCACCAATTCGGTGGGATATCTGAAATTATGAGCTCCCAAGCTTTTAAGCCTTGATTTCAAAAACGCCAGATAATCAAAAAGGCAGTGTTGAGATATTTCCACTTCGTTTTCTTCCATAGAGCTTCCGCAGCTGGGGTCCGGTAAAATTTCCAACCTTACAGCATGAACGCCGATAAGGCAATGGCCTGTTAGAAGCCACAAAACTAGGAAGAGGCTAACCGTACTGAAGGCAAAGAGCTCACTAGATTCATTACAATCGACATTGGGCCGAAAGAACCTTGCGACAGCGCATAAACCGATGACAGCCCAACATTGGCCCAGTTCTCGCGAAGTCCAGGCAACTAGTAGTTGGTGAACATACTTGCCGAATCTAAAAGTATCTCAGGAAGCCTATACTATCGAGATCCGTATGTTCGTGTTCAAGAAACAATCGTGGCAGTTGCAACGTCAATTCAGGCAAATCCGAGACAGATGCTCATTACAATGAATAATTTATGATGACTTAAACCTGTTTAAACAATAACAAGCCGGTTAACCATCTAGATTTGCCTATTTGCCTAGAATTTTACCAAAAAATGATTGAAATGGCCGAAGAAGGCAATAACTTGATAAATTGCTTATTTATGTCTGATGAGGCCAATTTTGATCTAAAAGGAAATGTAAAAACAATTTTGCGGTATATGGAGTGAATTGAATCCAAAAATAATCCACGAGATGGAACTTTACCCAGAACATATAACTGCGTGGTGCGCATTTCCATCTAGAGGTAATGTCAGGCCATAATTCTTTCAGGAAAACAGTGTAACATTAACTGTCAATGGGCACCGTTATTTATAGATGTTGAATGTGTTTGTTTTTGCCCAAAACTGCGCCGATGACATATCCCTTTCAATAGCGTTTGGTCAAAGTAAGATGGAGCAACTACACGCATAGCCAGACCGGTTATTGCGAAGCCTACAAGGTCTTGATCCTGATCTGACTGCAAGTGGCAGCCTTCCAACTATTTTTACATCTTTATAACAATGGTCCTCTGTACATAACCGAGCGTGATGAAATCCCTTTATCCCATAATTTCGGTCTTATTATCGTGCTTAAGAAAGTTTTATAAACCATTCTTTGGCACTTTGCCATCTTCCCAACATTTTTCATTTCATCTGCGGCTACGTCTCAGATGGTCTAGCCGTTTAGTCTCATTTTCGACAGTTACGTTCACACCGGCATCATTTTGGAAGAAATATGTACCGATGATTCCACAGGCCTACAAACCACACCAAACCGTTGTTCTTCTGGATCAAATGACAGATTCTGAATCTCTTCAGGTTGCTCTTCGTCCCAAATGCGGCAATGCTGCTTGTTCGCATAACCATTGAGCTAGAAATGGGCTTGATCGCTGAACAAAATTTGGCCCGAAAACGTCGGATCTTCTTGGAACTTTACAACAGCCCATAGAGCGAAGCTATGTTGCTTGGAAAGGTAGAGCAGCTTCAGTTCTTGTACAAGATGTATGTTTTTGGCTTTAAATTCAAGGTCAAGTCGTTCCATATGTCAGTCCGAGGTGCTGGTAACGGCGTCGAATTGACGCACCACGGTTCTTCAGTGCGTGCTGGACGCGGTCTATTCGGCCGAATATTATCCAATAATGAATGTTGGGTCACAAGATGGGTAGTGTTGCGAATAAAACGCTCAGTAGGCCTATTATGTTGACCATAAGCTCAGCGAAACACATTCTTTTCAGAACGTGAATTTTCGTAATAAATAAAGTTGAATGATTTGTTAAAGTTTTTAAGCATCAGTCTTGCCATGATGAAAAACCAAACAATACTGAACAAAAATAACATGACAGCTTGATACGACTCACGCGTGGTCTGCAAAAAAAATGGCTATTGAAAAAAGTACCTCTACTTGGATCACCCGTTAGCATTCGATTTCACTATGGTTATAGTTTAAAATCTCCAGCTGAGCAAAGCATGGGAAATGGGAAGTAACATTAGTACTCGAGTCAAAGTTAATATTTATATGCAAGATCGTTGTGTTGGTCATCTCTCTTCTAAAACCTGATCATACCATATTACACATGTAAACACTGACTCCCCGCCCTATAGTTTGGTGTGGCATTAATTAATATTAAATAATAATATTTATTCAAATAATTATCAATCCATTTGATATTAATTCTTCCGTAAAGTGCAGTCTTAATATCTACACAGTTAATTATGTAATAAGTGTCGTCTTCTCATTTTAATTGTCCGAGTTTTTTGAAACATTACCCATACATCAACAAGTAATATCAAACCGGTCATATCATTGATGAGTCACTAGCGCATCATAAACATCCTATTCCTCCCACAATCCACTCCAACTCAAACCGCCATTCATAACATTTGCTTACATCTCATAGATAAAAACATACATACATACATACACATATGAATATTTATGAGCATATTAATTAATTAATTGTATGCACATAAAGATTGCTTAATACTTTTCCCATTCATTCACTCAAACTAAGTACTTAGCCATATGCTTGTAAGACTATTATTGGCCTTAGTGTTATGCGAAAGCAACTATGCAAATGATGATGACACTTCATTTTGATGTACTGGATTACATTTGCTCGACGAGAATTACACAGATTACACAGTTCCGTCATTTCATAATCGTTTATGTTGTTGGGTGTTGAAAATGCCATCAATTGTACTTATACGATTGAGTAGTTAAATGCATACGACGCGTTGTGCATATATTTTTATGTATATACATATGTTTGTTGTTATTTGTTTAATCGCTTTATTTTGTTAGTAAAGTAGGATTGGAGAAATGAGACTTACGTAACGGAAATTTTTAAAGTATAGATTAGGTTAGTCTGTTAATCCAATGAGCCAGGCAAAGACCAGTTTTGGGCCTTTGAGTAACCAGTTGGATAAAAACCAAACTTACCAGGTCCATAAGGAGTAATCATTCTTTAGGCATGCTTGAGTTTGACGTAAATTTTAACACACTCTGTGGTCTCACTATCGATACCGTCTCCAGACATTTCTTGCAGTCTTCTCGATTTGTAAGCATGATTTTGCGGGGTGTATCGCTACCAGACAGTGACCAGCTAGTATTCCTACAGTCTCTTCTACTGAGTGTCAATAGGAATTTTGTGAACTTCCGATCTACCGTTTTGCAAATGACTTTTTTTTAGTTCTACACCCAGGTAGCTCGCTCGTTCCATCGAGTTTTGATTTTCTTTACCAAGCCGTATACCATTCTTTAACAAACTCTTCCACTCTTTCATTGAACTCGATGCTTTTGTGGCCAGGCACCCAGTAGAAGTGGAGTTGCTTCTTCTGGCATCACTTTCTACTGCAGCCCTGCTTCACAAGACACTTCTGGCCGATATGCGATACGAGGTTACTGCCTTGATTGCTGCTTAGGTGTCTAAGTAGATGTTGTGCCTGGTATTGCTTGCAGGTGCAAGCTCCGCTGCTTTTGCAATAGCAAAGACTCAGCTTGAAATATTCAGCAGTGGTCCGGCAACTTAAAAGTATTGTAAAGTTATTGTATAAATCTTACATAACACAACAAAGCATAACGCAATAATTTTTTTTTTCGGATGAGGGGTTGAAAAATCCCTTCGGTATCTTCAGAACTACCGTCACAGCAAAGGCAAGTGCCTTGTTTGCAGGTCACTAAAAACCCCACCTCTAAGGAACCGTCGCCCAGCCTGGAACCATGTTTGCTTTATTTTATGGTGGCATTATATTTTTCTCATTGAAAGATTTACGTCTGCGCACCTGCTCCCAGATCCCGGTTTTACCGGCGTAGCAAAATTGCTGTATACTATATTTTTGGATAATGCTCGAATTTTTTTCGATGCAAATTAAATTGTTGTGCCAATTAAATTTTCCACGCTTATTAGACCAACCAAGTCTTCTATAGCGATGCATTTCCGTTGCCATCCTCTTTTGTCGCCTCGTTATATAGGCTTGACGATCTTCAATTTTTCCCATTCTATGAAGGTACTTTCTGATATAACCGCGATCGGATAGCAGCTGTGTTGTGTAGATGTGGACTTCACCAAATCCGCGTGTCCATAAGTTTAAATCTCTTATAACTCTGGCCATCCATCTGCCGCGACACACATTCTCCCAGCTTGTTCGTCGGCAGTACCAGCTCTGTTTTTTCTGTAGCGAGCTGTAGGTTATGTGAGTCAAGCCATGTTTGCGTCCGTTCTTCGTACTTCCTCTGTGTCTCAGACTGTGATTAATGTTAGGTCGATATAAGATACGTAGCTTCGCACCACAGAATTGACGTAATCGGAGATTCGAATATGTGTTTCTAAAGCGTCGATATCAAGTCCGCCTATCTTGCGCCGTTGAAGGCGTTTCGAGCGTCTAAAGTCGAGACAGGTGTTGTACAGCCTTAATGTTGTATATGTGTAAGAGTAGGGCGGTTCCCTTATTAAGTACACTGCACAAAAATACGGAGTTTTTTTAGCACTATAGAATCATGATTAATGATTTTTTCGTACCTGAATCGGAGGATGTCAATATAAAGGACATTATCTTTTGGTGAGCTCATTATCTCGTGTCGTGGGCCTATAGTGTGGCCTCTAACATTTTGCTACTTAACAGCACTGGACTATTTTTTTGGAGTCGCTTGCCTACGTAGATTACAAAATGGGGTTAGCGTTAACGTGCGCATCACCAAACTATTATTCAGGATTCTCAAAGTGGCACTGACTGTTTAACATGATCACTTCTTACCCTGGTAAGGCTATACATAATTATTCGGCTGAATTTGGAACAGTTATTCAAAGTTTGCGAGTCTGGTTTTAAGATTTATTAACTTAGAGCACTAGAGTATCAGTTTGGTGTATGGGCACAGGCAATAAGTACGCAATTTGGGTTATTTACAGTAACCTAAAATGTTCTTTTCGCTTCAAAACATGGAATTAAATCGCAAACATTTTCGGGCGATTACCTTTTTACAACTTTTGAAGTGGATTAACTCAGAAAAGGGGCATCACTGAACTCAATTCAATTTTTGGCGATAAAGCTCCATCAAGGACCAATGTTCATAAAGGGCGTATTGAATTTAATCGGTGACGTAGAACGCTTCAATACGAATTTCGTGGAGGTCGTCCAAAATCAGTTGTTGTTCCAGAAACTATTGATGTTGTGTACCAACTGATATTGCAAGATGGTCACGTGACCTATCGTAAGATTGAGACAACAGTAGTGAGACCAGCATACATTCCATATTGCATGAACATTTGACGGTAAAAATTATTCAGGTAGGATCCCACAAACCAGCCCGTTTTCGAGAAATGTTAAAAAAATATGATAGCAGTGCTTCGAAACACGTCTACGACATCGTGATGAACCGTGGATTTACGCGTATGAGCCCCAAAGGAAATAGCAGTCGCCTGCTGTTCTTTTTTTGGAAAAAAAGTTAATTCTGAGTTATACACAACCATTTGTTTGCCAAATGTCTTTCGAGAAATCAGGAAAACCAACTGCCGAAGACGAATCACTCTTCACCACGTCAGTGCGAGCTCTCACACATCGACTGAGGCAACTGCATTTTTGAGCAATCAAAATATCGATTTGATGAACAATCCTCCGTATTGTAATGACTTGGCTTGACGATGACTTCATTTTATTCTCATACGTAAAAAATAAACTAAGATTTTAACGTTTTTCGACATCTGAAGAGGCGGTTGATGCGTTCAGAATGCATGTTTTGGAGATACCTCAATCAGCGTGGCAAAAGTGCTTTGAGAATTGGTTCGAAAGTTTGCAAAAGTGCATAGATCTTAAGAAAGAATATTTTAAAAAACAATAAAGCAATTTTCGATGCCTAATATTTAAAATATTTCCTGTTATTAAACAAACAGTCATCGGACTAGCTACTTGGCTCCCACGCCACTGTTAACAGTCATAACTTCGATGTCGTAGATAATTTCGTCAATCTTGGAACCAGCATCAACACAAAACACAATACTAGCCTTGAAATCCAACGCACAATAACTCTTGCAAACAGCTTCTTCTTCGGACTGAGTAGGCAATTGAGATGTAAAGTCCTCTCTCGACGAACAAAAACCAAACTCTATAAGTCACTCATTATTGGACGATGACAACAACTAATGAGTCGACGTTACGAGTTTACAGGAAAAAGGTTCTGCTGAAAATTTATGGTCCTTCGTGCATTGGTAACGTCGATTACCGCCGTAGATAGAACGATGAGCTGTACGAGTTATACGACGGCATTGGCATAGTTCACCGAATTAAGAGACAGTGGCTACGCTGGTTAGGTCATGTCGTCCGTATGTATAGAAACACTACGGATCTGTAAGTATTCGACGCAGTACCCGCCGGGGGAAGCAGAGGAAGAGAAAGACATCCGCCAGTGAAGAAGGAGTGAACTTCGAAATATGGTACGCCAATAAACGAATAAAACGCACTTTGTTGAACAAAGCCGACTCGCAAGACTTCGTCACCTCTTTGCTGAGTCAATATTGTGATTTATGGTGAATTATAGGTATTAAAAAGCAACAAAGATGCCACACGTGTGTTTACTTTATTGATTTATTTGGTTTACTTTGTTTTCCATTTTTGGTTTTCTTGGTAATTTATTAACCTTTTATCTTTAACATTACTAGCACTATATTTACCACCATAAAAACCAAGAACCTGCTGCTTTTACATTTCCGTTGTTTATTCATCGCTTGATTAGTCCAATGGCCACACAATCACTTCGAATTACAAAGAAATCGCGAGATAATAAAAAGATGGATGGTTGCGTTTAGCAGATTGACAAGCAAAGTGGTCTGCTGGAGCGCCCATGCTTGGGGGCAGAAATCCGGCGATGGGTTGATCACTGTGCTTCCCCTCAACTTTATGCAACAAAGCAAAACAACATACAAACACGCAAGCGAAGCAAAAAAACGAACACTCATTAACGATTGAATTTATTAAACAGTTAAACTCGTTCCTCACATTTGATTAGAATTGAAGAAAGACAAACAAAGCACAAAAGCAAACTCTTCGGCTAGTTCTAAACACACTTAAGCGCTTTGTTACGCGACGCAGCGCGCTGCCGTCGATTCCTGCGCCGCAGACACTTCAGACAAGGTGTCTTCAACACAGATTCATTTTGATTTCGCCGCTCGATAAAGACGCATTTCGAATTTCACATTTCGCTTGGCGGCGCGCAAGCAGTAATTCGCAAAAAGTGATTTCGAAAATTTCTAAAATCACTAAAAACGCGTTGCAAATCAATAAGTACAGTTAGATATTGGCGTATGAGCGCGAGCGGTGCAGTGCGAGCGAGTTTAGCGAATGCGGTGCTTGAAAGCGTGCTGTGAGTTAAGTGACATTCTAAGCGCTTAAATTGGCAAATTGAAACTTTTTCTTTCGAAAACTTGTGCATTTGAATTTAAATTTCTATTTATTGCGTTTTTTAAGTGGCACTCGCGCTTTTATTGCCACTTTTTATTGCCTTCGAGTCAAGCAGCTACTTTGTACCTACCACTTAGCGGCAGTTAACAAACAAATTTGAAACAAAATTGCAGCGCTCATTCTGCAAGCTCAAAATAAAATATTTATTATTTTAAAAGCTATTATTAACGCTTTGGCATTGGCAATTAGCAGCATGTCAACGAAATATAATTTACGCGTTTGCGTGAGTGCAACAGCAAAGTGCCTGCGTGTGGCAACACTGCCACTTTCACTGCTGCTGCTTGTGAGTTGCGGCAGCGCGCTGTACTCCTGGTGCGATCCGAACTTGTGCGAGCGCGGCGTGCGACATTTGGCCTGTCGCAATAATGGCGTAAGTGACAAGTGTTAAGGGTGTTATAAATGTGGGGAATATTATTAAAAATAAAATAAACAAAACTATTTTAATTTAGAAATTAAAAAAAAATGTGTATTAAATAAATTAAAATATTAAAACTTCAAGTAGACAAAAACACATTTTCATAAAATATGATGATATATTATAATATTAAACTTTTTCCAAAAAAGTATGCACGAAAACAATTGTTGGCTATTTAAAATGTTTGAATTAAAAAAAAAAAAAATTTAATTTAAAATTTAAAATACAATTTTTTACACAAAAATATTCTCAAATTTCTTTAATATTTTATTTGAGAAGTAACTTTTTTTTCATTTTTTTCTATTTTTGGAAATATTTGGAATTCTTTTTTAAAGTTAATTTTTTTTTAATTAATGGTTTTCCAAATATTTCCAAGAACAGAAAAAAATTTAAAAAAAAGTTATTTGTCAAAAAAATATTTCAATTATTTTAAAAATTTATTTTTTTTAATTAATGGTTTTCCAAATATTTCCAAAAAAAAGAAAAAAAATTTAAAAAAAATTCTCAGAAATATTTTCATAAATTTTTAAAATTTTTTGACAAATAACTGTTTTTAATTTTTTTATTTTTTTTTTTTTTTCAATTAAAAATTTTATATTTATTATTTATATTTTAATAAGGGGTTTTTCAAATATTTCCAAAAATAAAACAAATTAAAAAAAGTTATTTGTCAAAAAATTTTAAAAATTTATGAAAATATTTCTGTTTAAAAAATTACATTTAAATTTAGAAAATTTTGTTTAACAAAATTTATTAAATAAGTACACTAAAAATTTGTTTTCAAAAATTCTTAAGAATAATAAAAACATATAAAAATAGAAAATTTTATAAAAATAAAAAATTTATGTGACAAAAAAATTTTTAAAAGTCGTGACAATATTTTTGAGTAAAAATTGTTTAAAAAATTTGGTTAAAAAAAACTAATTAAATAAGTATAGAAAAACACATTTTCATAAAATATAATAATATATTACAACATTAATATTTTTTCAAAAAGTGTAAGCACGTAAAAATAGTTGGCTATTTAAAGTGTTTGAATTAAAAAATAATATATTTTTTTAATAAATTGTTTTTAAAATATTTTCAAAACAGAACAAAAATCAAAAAATTGTGTGACGAAAAAAATTAAAAATTTTTGAAAATATTTCTGAGTAAAAATTATATTTAAATTTAGAAAATTTTTAAATAAAATATATAACTTATATATATTATATTATAATTATACTGATAATAGAAAAATGTTCAGTAAATATGAAAATTATATATAATATTTCAGAAAAAAATATATACGAAAGAATATTTTGCTAATTCGAAGTGCTTAAATTAAAAAAAACAATGCCAATTACTTTAAAAAATTATTGTTTGCTAAATTTCATCCAAACTAAAAAAAAAGCAAAATATGATTTGACAAAAAATTTAAAAAAATTGTGATAATATTTTTGAGTACAAAATTAAATTTTAATTTAAAAGAATTAATTAAAAAAGTACAGTAATTAATTTTTTTTCTAGATATTCTCAAAATTATTTGATAAACAAATATTAAAAGGTTTTGAAATTATTTTTGAGTAAAAAATTAAATTTTAATTTAGAAAATTTTGTTTATATAATTAAATAAGTAAATTTTAAAATATCAGTACATATGAAAATATGTTATACTGTTTATCAAAAAGCGTGTACGGAAAGAATATTTTGTAAATTTGAAGTATTTGAATTTAAAAATAACAAATGCAAATTTAATTTCAAAATAATATTTTTTTTAATTTTATGCAGAATAGAACGAAAATAATTTTTTTTTTAATTTTGTGTAGAAAAAACGAAAATAATAAAAACATTTTTTTTTTAATTTTCTGTAAAATAGAACGAATACAAAAAAAAATATTTGACAAACAAATATTGAAAAGTTATAAAACTATTTGTGATTAAAAATATACAACTGAATGGCGAGGCATTTTTTGGAAAAATATTGAAATATTACCAATACCAACTAATAAAAAATAACTGCACACATGCTTTTGACCAATTAATTATAAAATGAAATTAATTTTAAACCCGAAAATAAAAAGAGCAGCCCTCATAAAAATGGAAACTCAAAATTCTGAAATAAAATATAAAAATAAAATAAGTCTAAATAAACAATGTGATTTGAAAGCAAATGCATGCTATAAAGAAATGTCATAAATATTTATGCATACATATGTATGTATATACTTTTTATAATTTTGAAAGAATGAAAGAAGCTCGGACATTATTAATTTAATATTTTTTATTAAAAATTCCAATTCTAATTTTACTCAATTTATATAAAATTATTTAATTTATTATATATTTGTTTATTTATCATATTTCTATTTATAATTTATTTTTTGTTTGTTTATAACGATGTCTTATTACATTTTTTCTTCCTGAAATCGTTTTTAATTTTTTTCATATACATATTTTTAATTTTTAATAATTTTTTTTGTATCTAAGAATATGTATTCAAAGTATATTTGACTGGAAGATAAATATAAAATAAATAATAAAATTTATTCGTATAATATTTACTTTTAAAATAATTTTTTTAATTTTAATTTTAACAAATTTATTAAAAACATAATTAAAAACATATATATATATAAATATTTTTATTGCACTGAAATTTTTAATATTTTTTTAATATATATTTTTTATATTTTTATATTTATTTTTATTAATTTTTTTCATTTATCATGATATTTCTTTAACATTTTTTCCTTTCTGAACTTTTTTGTATTTTAATTAAAATATATGTTTTTATTATTATTTATTTCATTTAAGGAAATGTATTTAAAATAAGTTTTGTTGGAAGATGATTATAACATAAATAATAAAATATACTCGTATGATTATTATTTTAAAATTTTATTTAGAAAACTTAAAAAAAGGGAATAAAAGTTTCGAATTTAAGTTTTCGGAAATTTACGATTTCTCTAACACCAACAAATAAAAAGAGTTTTTTTTATTTAAAGCTTTTATTTTTTATATTAATATTTTTAAAAATTTAGTTTAATACATTTTTTTAATTGAATAAAGTACATCATTTTTTAGTTATATATGTTATAATACATTTTATTAAAAAAAAAATTAAAAAAGTTGGTATGATTTAAGAATTATTTTGTTTATAACGATATAGTATGTACATTAACCATCAACAAAATAAAACTTCCTTAAATTAAATGTCTTACCACAATATTAAAAAAAAATTTTAAACACCATTTATTATTTATAACAATTCTATAGCCTTTACAATAATATATTATATTTTAATAGAATTATTTTGTAATTTACACCCAAATGAAATATTAGCTCAAAGTCTACATTTTTACCAAAACAATTAAAATATTTGAAATACAATATTATATAAAAATATGCTTAATATAAAACCTAAACTAATATAAGCTAAGTATTTAGAAATAACTCAACAAATTTATATAATTTTTTTATGTAAAAAAAATGTTTTTTACTCTCCCCCAACAATAGGATTTTGCCAAGCGCTGCGCATCTGATGCCACTGAGTTGGACATTTCCGCTTATAAGGAACAATTTGTGCACGAACACAATAAGCGACGAAATTTCCTGGCGCTCGGCTTGCTGCCCGGCTACTATCCCGCTGCGCGCATGGCCACTATGGTGAGTATTTGCAGCGTCTTTAGCATGCGGCTGACCCGTTTTTTGTGCCAAAGTCAATAGCTACATAAATCTCGATAATTAAATTTGGTTGAAAGTGCTAAAAAGCCGATAATCTGCATAAAATCTATAATCTATAATAAGCCATATAAGCAGCAGCAAAGGTTAGAACAAAAGACTTAAGCAACAAACTCGTTTCACTTTCATTTGCATTTCGCGCAAGCATATTGCGCTCGGCGCTTAACACGCCGGCCGGGAGTGTTAAATACTGAACATCTATGTATGTGTGTTAATATTTATATATATTTGTATATATATATACATACAAATCTTGGTAGGTGTGTATAAAACAGGAAAACCATAAAAATCCAGAATTGCCCTCGCACCTGTTTTCTCAACTAGCGCTCGGTTGTTGCAAGTGAACAAGTGATTATTTTATAACGAATGCCGCGCCTTTTGAGCAAAGAAAAACAACAAAAAATAGTAAAATAAACAACACTGTTTAAACGTTAACAAATCTCGCGCTCGAAGTCTTAAAGGAAGTGCTCGTAAATGAGTGTTTATTTTACTGCCCATATTTTTATATGAATTTCATTTTTTTCTTATTTTAGAAAATGATTGATTTTCGTTTAAAAAAAAATTAATATATTTAAAAATTTATCATAAAAACGTGCTGGCATAATGCACTATTAGAAAGTTCGAAAACTTCACATTTTAGGTGTAGGTCGCCATTTCTATCAGAAACAAAAAATTCAAAGAAATTCATAGTTTTTAATAATTTATCTTCTAGTTAAACAAAAAAAATTTCAAAAAAAAGTGTAAAATTTTACAATTTTTTTTTTATTAAAAAAAAAAAATTTTTGACCAAAACAATTTTACTTTATGTTGTTTAAATATATGTTCAAACTTGACTTATCTTAGTTTTTTTAGTTCAAATAGAAGATAATTGAATGCCAAAAATAATAAACCTTGCCCCAATTCCATACGACGTTTAGTTTTTGTTCTATCCTGCCCGCCAATTAAGAAAAATCGTAAAAATGAAAAACCGAGAAGCGCTAATATGTCTGCTAGACGCTCGGTCACTATTTCCCTTCTAGCTTCGAAAATATTTCGAGTTCCCATATATAACTTTGGGGACTTAGATTATTTTTAAGAGATTTAAGCAAAAAAAAAATGGAATTTTTGAAGCTCCCCCCTTAAGTAACTTATATTCATTTTCCTCAGCTTTAAAATAGAACTTTTAACTCTAGAGTAATTTTCAAAATCTCTTCCCAAAAAATCTCAAAAAATGAGCTAAAGTTCTTGTATAAACAATTTTTTCCAATTTCACACATTTTCATTTCAGATCTGGGATGATGAGCTTCAGTATTTGGCATCACTCAACTTACGCACTTGCATACTGGACCATGATTCCTGCCATACCACTTACCGTTTTCAGTATTCCGGCCAAAATCTCTGCGGCGTTGTGCGTGATCGCAATCCAAATGTGAATGTGAGCGGAATTATCGAGGAAGTGATGGGCTTGTGGTTCAATGAGTATCCATTGATCGACAGCAGTTATATAAGGAAATTCCGTGTGACCAAGTACTTGTGAGTATTAACCATATATGTACATAAATTGAAATAACATAAGGATATTCTTTTTACAAATCAAGACCTATATGTACCAGGGTAGCCTTTTATATTTCGAGATTAGAGATATTAATCATCGAAAAGCGCTTCATTGTGTCAAATAAAGTTCCCCATAAAGATCTTTAAACGTTTGAACCAATTCTCGAAGCCCGTTTGCCACGCTGATTGAGTTATCTTCAAAATATGCGTTCTGAACGCATCAACCGCCGCCTAAGGTGTCGAAAACGTTAAATTCTAAGTTTATTTTTTACGAACGAGAATAAAAAGAAATCATTCAATGCCAAATCAGAACTGTATGATGACTCATTAAATCAAAGTTTTCGGTGCTAAAGCAATAATAAATTTCATGACATGGTAGTCGAAAAGCAGTCCTTCACAGGCATTACTCCGAGGATGGTTTTCGATAAAATAGAGTGATTTTTAAACCAATCGTGTTTTCACGCTTCTTAAGCCCAAAAAATTTATCTTTCAAAATGGCTTTCACCGATCCTTCAGATATTCTAACGATGTCAGTAACATCTATGACTGTTAATCGTCGATTCTCAAGCATCAATTCCTTTATTTTATTGACGTTCCGATCATCAGTTGATGTTGAAGGCCGTCCTGGACGTGGTTCGTCGTCAACGCGTCCTCGACCCTCTTTGAATAATGTGTACCAATCGAAAACACTTGCTCGCAACAAACAATTATCATCGCAGTCCTTTTCGAATATTCTGAACGTTTCGGCAACAGAAATGTGACACACATGTTCACACAAAAAATTTAATGGAACTTCTTTGTTGAATAATTTCAGAAAGACAAACGCTTCCTAAACACTAATGATTATTTTGATGTGATGAAAACAATATTTCATGAACGAATGGGTTCTCGGGCAAAATTTAAATTAAAAAGTCCTACTATTTTTATATCTTACACCATCAAAAATTCTTGAGATATCCAGCATAAAAAATAAGACATTTTATGTTCTATAATAAGTTAATAAGTTCAAAAGAAAATATAAAAAAAAATATCATTAAATAAAAAAAAATATATTTTCAACTAATTTTAAAATTAAAAATATAAAAAAATTATATTATCTATATTCCAATGTACTAAAGCTCTCTGACTGTTATCGTAATTATTTTCAATTGATCTGTTTGGTTTTATTTTATTTTAGGTTTATCAAAATATTTACTATAAAATAAAAGAAACATTATTATTCAAAAAAATATTAATTAAATGCCTTTATATATATTTTTTTTTATTTTTTGCAAATAGTGAGGACTATGGTCACTTCGCTGAGATCGCTGTCGATCGTAACACGCATGTGGGCTGCGGTATTATACGCTTCACCCGGCCCGATGTGCCCTACGTCTACATCTACAACATGGTCTGTAATTATGCCTCCATTTATGCCTTGGACACACCCGTCTACACAGTGGGCCAACCCGGTTCGCGCTGTCTGACGGGCAAAAACCCCTATTATCCCGGCTTGTGCTCCGAAAACGAGCCGATCAATCCAAATTATTGAGAGCCAGTGATTTTATGTAGTTATAGTAGTGAATAATGCTAAGTTTAACACAAAGAAATGCTTGTAAATAGTTAATAGAAAAAATATAATAAATAAATGAATTATAATAAAAACTATTTTTATTATTATTTATTTAGTTTTTTATTATACTATTTCTTCAATTTGATTATATTTAAACTATGCTGCTTTGATTAATATTTTTTTTAATTATTTGTTTTTTTTTGCGATTGATTTAATTTTAATTTAATTAAGCGGCAAATTATGCAATTATATTTTTGGTCATCTCAATTTAAATAAAAGCAAATTATTAATTACCTTTTTATGTTCAGAAACAATCAAAGCATAAATACCTTATCAACGTCACAATGTATTCGAATGGCTTTTTTCCTCTTGGAACTTGCTACCGAAAAGCCGGTTTCTAAGGAAAGTTATCACTGCCAAAATGCCATATTTATGGAAGAAAAGATTTGCTTCGTTTAACTAAGTGACAAAGCTTATTAACATGTTTCGCGAAACTATTGGCTAATGGAATGAAATAATAACAAAAGAAACAAAAAGAACGAAAAAACATATAAGAAAGAAAGGTTAATGAAATAACTTGATAGTCTTCGAACTTATTAAATATTCAATGTCAAGGATTGCGTATAAGAAATAGCTGCATAACCAATGATGAAGATAAACTGAAAAGATATTCTCGTTATTGCAAAATTAATCTTCATTTTAATTAAGCAGACATTGTTTGTTGTGGGTGTAGAGATATTTTATGGATTCATAAAACTTTTACAAAATTCGCACAATTGATTCATTTGATTTCGCTGGGATCTACGGTAATTGATGATAATTTTGAAAAAAGTAAGGATGGTCCATCGGTGGATGTTTCGCTTCAAGGTCTGAATCGAAGCGGAATTTTCCGCATAGGCTTTACTTTAGATATCCCTATCTAACGGTGTGATATCACACGATCGTGATGAAATTATCTGTTCACCAAAGTGTTCTCTCGTTAAATCCATTGATTGATGCCATGCGTGAGAAGTGGCGCCGTCTTGTTAAAACCAAATGTCACCGAGATCACAAGCTACAATTTCAGGCATAGTCGGTTATGATGGCGTGATAATGGTCGCCATTGACGGTTACGTTCTCACTGGCAATTTGAATTTCTTTACAAAAAAATTGTTGTGGACATTTTTGAAGATGATAAGAAAAAAAGAGAACCTTCCCGTACCAATACCCGCTAATACTTGGAGGGCTCTAAATAGAGATATATATTTATCTAAAAATTTTTCAGACCCCCAAACGAAAAGAAAATATTCGCTGTTTTTACCCACCCTAATATATATGCATTGTAGGGTTCCATACATAAAAAATATTTCAGGCTCTAAAAATATTTTTTTAATATATTTTTAAAGCTTAACTATTTAAGAATATGTCTGCAAGAGAATTTTTGAAAATTCAAATTTTTTTCTGAGATGTAGGTATTTTGCTGACCCGGGTAATTTCCTACCAAATTGGTTCGGTCGGAACTAGACTGTGACTCTAAATGAAACCTTAAACTCGTTTGCCGAGTTGAGAGTCCTTCTTCTTCATCATCAATGGCGTAGACATCGCTTTCCTGCCTATTTGAGATTCCAAGTGTAGCCAGGTCCTTCTCCACCTGGTCTCTCCAACGAAGTAAAAGTCTTCCTCTTCCTCTGATTCCCCGTTGGGTACTGCGTTGAATACTTTCAAAGCTGAAGTGTTTTCGTCCATTCGGACAAGATGACCCTGCCAGTGTAGCCATAGTTTCTTAATTCTCTGAATTATGTCAATGTCGTCGCATATCTCATACAGCTCATCATTCCATCGAATGCGATATTCGCCGTGGCCAACGCGCAAAGGACCATAAATTTTCTGCAGAACCATTCTCTCGAAAGCTAGTATCATCGACTCACTAGATTTGTCATCGTACATGCCTCTGCACCATATAACAGGACGGGGATGATGAGTGACTTATAGAATTTGAGCTTTGTTCGTGGAGGGAGGACTGTTCTTCTCAAATTTCTACTTAGCCCGAATCAGCACCCGTTAGCAAGAGTTATTCTGTGTTGGATTTCGATGCTGACATTGTTGTTGGGGTTAATGCTGGTTCCTAGATAAATGAAATTATTAACAATTTCGAAGTTATGACTGTCAACAGTGACATGGGAGCCAAGTCGAGAGTGTGATGACTGCTTGTTCGATGAAGGAGATATTTCGTCTTGCCTTCGTCCACTATCAAACCCATTTTTTTCGCTTCTTTGTCCAACCTGGAGAAAGCAGTACTAACGGGGCAGTTTTTATGGGCAATGAGATCAATTTCATCGGCGTACGCCAATAATTGTACACTCTTGTAGAAGATTGTACTTACTCTATTCAGATCTGCGACGGGAAATTTATTCTCCGTTAGCATATTGATGAAATCGCATGATAGGGAGTCGCTTCGTCTAAAACCTCGTTTGGTATCGAACGGCTGGGAGAGGTGCTTCCCGATCCTGACGGAGTTTTTGGTATTGCTCAATGTCAGCTTACACAGCTGACTGATAAAGTCCAATCAGTTTGTTGACAGTGGGCTTTAATCTTTCACACAATACGCTCGATATAACCTTATATGCGATTTTGAAGAGGCTTATCCCACTGTAGTTGGCCTAGATTGTGGGGTCTCCCTTTTTGTGGATTGGGCAGAGCACACTTAAATTCCAATCGTTGGGCATGCTTTCGTCCGAACATATTCTAAAAAAAAAAGCTGATACATCCTTATCAGTTCGTCGCCGCCATATTTGAATAGCCGGCCAATGCACCGCTGCTTTGTAGTTCCACAGACGAGTAATTGCTATTCGAACTTCATCATGGTCGTGCAATGGAACATCTTTTCCATCGTTAGCGATTGGGGAATGGGGCTCATCATCTCCAGGTGTTATGTTTTCACTGCCATTCAGCTGACTGGAGAATTGTTCCCTCCATAATTCCAATATGTTTTGGGGAATAGTCGTTAGATCACCTATAGGAGTTCTACAAGAGTAAGGCACACAAGACAACACAAGAGTCCTGTCTTGAAACCTTCTGTTTGTCGGCGCATCTTTTTGTAGAAATTTCCAGCATTACCCCTGTCAGTCAGTTTGTCAAGCTCTTCATACTCACGCATTTCGGCCTCTCTTTTTTTTTTTGTCTGCAAATACGTCTCGCTTTCTTCTTCAACTCTCGGTATCTAACCCATCGCGCACGTGCTATGGTCGATTGAAACATTGCGAGGTGGGCGGTCTGTTTTCTCCCCGCTGCGAATCTCGAAAATATATCTTTAGGGCATATTTGGAGTATATTATTGATGCCTTGCTTAAATTTAACGTCAATGCTAACATATAAAAGAATTTACCATTAAGCTTTCAGGTACGAAAGGGTACAATTCAGATTTCTGTATGGGAAACTCTTGCATTTAAAAATACTAAAAATTGCATTAGTCACATGCTTGCGACTTTTTCCGGACTTCTTCTTCTAAAAATTTATTTATGAATCATCAATATTGGGTACCAAAATAAAACCAGAGTAAACTTATTAATGTTTTTTGAAATATTTAATTTGGTTTGATTCCATATTTAGGCATTATTTCTGTAAATTACTGCTTTTTAACACTCCATTTATTTAAGATTTATTCAATTCACACAAATTAATATTGACGTCATAGAGTTTATTGCACTTTTTTGCCAGAGCGACATTCTTCAATTAAATTCAAGAAATGTAAAAAATATTATTGTCAAATTCAACAATGCATCAATCATACTGGCGACTAATAAGAAAGCAGGGTTCTCCAGACTGCCTCAACAGATATGAGAATATTGATAGTATAAGAACAGATAAGTTTTTAGCCGCCTATATTACTCTAACGAATTGTTTTTACACAAGTTTCCAGATCAGATCGGTATAACTTTATATGAGATGAATAAAAAAATTAAGAAATTGAGATATTATTTCCAGGTATTGTAGCTATCAAAATTATTAATTTTAGTTCGTTAGGTATATAGAGAGATAGGGTGTATGTCGATGATTAAGCTCCAAATAATTGGATCTAAAGCGATTTGACAAAATCGTATTCTTAATAGGTCCAACTGCATCCTTCCTTCATCGCCATATTATTTTCCCTATGAACCTTGATCAAATAGTTATAAAAGATCTTAGTTCCAAAGTTATCAAAATTCCCTTGAATCGTTCTCACAGGCAGTAAATTTGAAACTCCGATTCCTACTCGCCTTTCAAGGTTTATGATTAAAATACTATCCTATGTAAACAAAAGGTTCATAGGTTAATTTAGGTTATACTGGCTGACTACCACGCCATACATAGACCTACTGATCCTTGGTAACACCAAATGGAGGTTCAGTGTAGTTTGAGGTGAAGTATTTGGCATACAGGATGTCAACACGTTTTGTGAACTCTAAGAGCGACTTGTTATCTAAGTTTGATATTTCGTCTAGAACTCCGAAGCTCATAGATACTCAAGTCAAGTTCCAGATAATCCTGGACACAGACACAGGACTGTTTTCCAGCGTCTCCTACATGTCAACTTCTCAGAACTTTCTGCATGCATGTCATGTCAACTCTTCTGCTTTTTGGATATCAGTTCCACAAGTGATGCTAGAGACTACCACTAGTAGGTTGGGACCTGTCAAGAGGCCAACAGCCGACCGGCAGTCCTTTCAAAGCTGTGAGCTAGAAACAAGCGAGTTTTCCGAAAGTATTCCATCTCTCCCTGATCCGCCTATCCACCCTTGGGAAACTTCGTTGTATATCGTTTTTATTAACTTTCATTTCATGTACTTGTTCGGTAGCCAGACGGATGACACTTTTGGCAATTTCAACAACAGTTTCGTTTCTCGGAACTCCCTTGTAGCCTGGAATACAGTATATATGCATCCGCTTTCCGGCAGCCGCCACATCTATAGTTTCCCTGCTTCTAAGGACATTCTCCGACCTTATGTCATGTGACTTATCTTTATTCTTTTTATGTTGTTTCCTGCATTGTTAGCTATCTCGACCGGGGGGATTCTGCGCCATTCACCCTCTTTTAGTGTGACTTGGAACCATCCTCATGCTTCTTGAGCTATGTCCGAAGGTCCTTGAAGATAAATCACCAATCTTGCAGCTAATTTTTCCGCAGAGCTTTTCAATCTAATGTGGATTGGTTGTAATTTGAGTGCCTTCTTCTTAGCACTCCCGTTATGCAAAGAGCAGTGAGTTGCTGTACCCGTTCCATCGGTTTTCTGTGGTGACAATACACTTTCGAGGAATTCCCATTTGCGCTAACCTGAGAAATCTAGCTTCATTCCATTCTTCATTAACCCTTTTGCACCTCAGTAGAGCCTTTATGCATGATGTAATGCCAGGCTTTAGCCGGACTGCTAGCAGACTATTGACGATTACGTTATTGGAGACATTTTGAATGATCCACATAAATCAAGAAGACACCCAGAGCATATTTCTTATGCTCTAGTGATCTTTCCATATTTAGAGTTAGCGAGTAAAGTGCAGTCTCTGTAGATCTACCCTTTGTATAGGCGTACTGTGCTTTCAACATGCTGCTCATAAAAGTATAAAAATTTCTCTTACATAAGTCCCTAAAAGTTTTTCAATTATCCTCAAAAGGAATGAGGTTAGACTGATTGGTTATTATTATTCTGAGTAAAGGAGGACTTCTTTTCCATTTTCCATATATTAATATAAGAAAATGAGATAATTTATGTAGGCTTTGTAACTACTTACGATTGTCCCATCAAATATGAAAGATCGTACTTTCTTATATTCTTCTTCGGCGATCACATATGTTAACCGAATATACATGCAGTAACTCGAAGCTTCAGATCTTTTGTACTTTCACTGAACACTCTCTCTTAGGCTTACCATATCACTAAGTGATATTCAAAGTAAATAACTCTACATCAAACTTGTAGCTGCCTTACTAAAAGCATTGCGACCAGTCAGTTCATATTGAATGTATCGGTTTCTGTTGATGCTTTGGAGCATCGGAGAATAAGTGATTTTATTTTTGTTGTTTTTCCATTAAAAATTTATCAAACCACCTAGTTGTTCTGGGTCGAAGTCACTGCGTGGGCGCATATCAAGAAAACGTGGTGTTAATGAACTTCTCTCCAAAAACATCAACAATGAGTAATAAACTCATGCAACCAACAAATCACACGCGAGTTGAAATGCTCGAAAATCATTCATTAATAAAATTCGTATAATACTTGTGCTCGTAAATAAAAGCATTTTAACAGCTTGGAAAAAAATGTATAAAAATATTGTGACCCAACGGGTTGAGGACATACTGCGTCTAACATTTGCGGTGTGAGAATTTGTTTGAGGCCTTTCCATTTCAGAGAACACTATCTAAACTGTCATTAGGAAATAATATATATTCAAGATTAGTAATGGAAATGAAAATATCAGGAAGGCATATTTTTCACTATATTGTTCAATAAGACCCTTTGGACTTCATATTTTTGCTAGAAACCTCCTATGATTTAAAATTCTAACTTGGGAATATTTCAGAATTTCCAAAAATGTAAATAATACTTTTTAGTTTGTTGTAAAAACAAACTGCGGTCGTCGTCATCCGGTATAGTCTCAGAGTTGTTAGCTGAGTTCCCGGGGCCTTGAAAAATGTCATTTTGATATACGAACAAAATTCGGCACTTAGTGCCAAAGCATAAACAAAGTTCAACGCCACTAGTTTTGGAATGAAAAAAGGGTAATGTCACCGGTGATTCGTTTCTTGGGGAAAGGAAAATCGTACACTGAATGCAAAAAGCGTTGGGTTATACTGTGATTCTTTTTCTTTGATATATGGTATATACTATATATTGTATCCTATGGTCTCGCGGGTGAGCAAAGGGTCACACTGAAACTTTGCCATTTAATTCGATCTTGTGCTGGTCTCTTGATCTGACTTCAACTTTTCCGTACCTCAGATATTTTGATGTCGAAATTTCTACTCCGGTACAAGGAAAATTTTCTTTTTTGGATGTCAGAAGCTACGAGATTTCATCTTTCGCAACCGTATTGAAATGTGGGCTTGGGAGTTAAAGACGATTATTTTGGTACGCCGCGTTTTAGTCAAAAGGCACCAGGCCCCATTGAGGACTATATGTCTTCATTTGACCCTCCATTTGCCGATATGATACTAAAAAAAGGTTCCATATTTTTTAGTTCTATACCATCGACTTGGTAGTTCGATGTTTAGGTGGTCAAAAAGTGGTTTAACGAGTTTCAATGTGAGGACACGAAAAAACAACATGATCTCATATTAGCAGATCGTCGATTAAAGCACTACTTCACAGTAATCTTCGACACTGTTTTAGAGCAATCCGACCCAGTTTCATCGGATACAGAGATTAAGAACAGTCGACCAAGACCAAGAATAATCGAAATAGTGGAATCTGGAAAGAACAGGGATGAAACGTAGTATGGGAAAGCTGCAAGAAAGAAGATGACTGCCGTCTACTGGAATAAATGAATTGTTGTCGATTATCTGGATTATTATCTGGCAAAATAATCGCAAAAAGCAGGATAAAATCGAAAAATAATTGCCGATTAAAAAATTTAATGGAATGAGAGACCTACAGAAATCGTATTGTTCAGAGGAGTTGAAAAAACTGGAGCATCAGATGTACAGAGCTCAAAGGAGACTAAGTAAAGACATTAATCGCAATTCAGATAAGGCGACTACCTATCGTGCGACTTCTTCAATCTACTGCTGGAGAAAATAATTCCAGCTGCAGAGCTGAACAGAAAAGGTATATTCTTTAAGTGTCTACAGGTGCTGTCGTACGCCGTTTATATTGAAATCATTGGCCTCAACAACCGTGCCGTTAGTTCTGTTTTCTTCAGACTGGATAAGGAAAGGGAAGCTAATGAGTCTGGCAGTAAACGCGGTCAAGACAAAATATCTCCTATCATGAAACAAACAGTGGTCACACTTGCGACTTCGCTCCCACGTCACTGTTGGCAATCATAACTTCGAAGTCGTAGATAATTACGTCTATCTTGAAACCAGTATTAAGGGGGTATTACGGTCTAGAAATTTAAAAAAATGGATTTTTTTTTATATTTCCAAAGTTTAACTATTCAAGAATATGTGTAAAAGAGGATTTTTCAAAATTCAAATTATTTTCGGAGATATAGGCATTTTTCTGACCCGGCATCCAAACTAGTTCAGCCGGAACTAATCGAACAAAAGACTTTACATCGAAACTTAAACGGGTTTTTCTCAAAACTGACTTTTTCGGAACGATACCCACGATTTCTCAGGTTCTACTGGACCGAGTTACTTGAAACTTTTATAGAGTCTTTTTTATAGGCTTTTCTATGGTTGCAACTAGCCTATCCCCAAATTTTTATCCAAAAAAACTTTTCTTTTCAGGCAGTCGGCATTTTGTGAAAAAAAATGTTTCCCACTTTTCCGTAGTTTGGGTCATTGCGACATTATTCTAGATTAATAATCTTTTTCTTTTTTTGGTTTCAGATAACTAGGAGGATTGAAATCATGGGTATGGTCACGTGGAAATTTTTAGAGACCCCCCACTTCGTCAGCTCATAATTTTTGAATTTTTTTACTTTTTTTAGTTTTTAATTTTTTTCTGTACTCTTCTAAAATTAACAAATAACTAATAAAAAAATGGATAGTAAAAATATTAATTGCCTTTTTTTACGACACTTTGAAAATTACCTGAAATTCATGCTTCTAGACCAGAATACCGCCTTAGCACCAACAACAACGTCAGCCTCGAAATCTAACGCAGAACAAGTCTTGCCAACAGGTGCGACTTCGGACTGAGTAGGCAATTGAGAAGTAAAGTCCTCTCTCGACGAAAAAAGACCAAATTCCACAAGTCACTCATCAGCACCGTCCATCTATTTGCTGCAAAGGCATTAAGAACGACGTGAACTGAATAGTCGGCGTTACGAGTTTTCGTGAGAAAGGTTCTGCAGAAGATTTATGGTCTTTTGCATCGGTGAATACCGCAATCGATGGAACAATCCGCTGTAAATAAGCAAAATAAGAGACTATAGCTTCACTTTAGGACCTGGCTGCACTTGGTATCTCGAATTGATGCCTATTAGCGAAAAAGAAGAACGACTAGAACGCTGTTGTAAACTCGGCTATAATCGCGTAACTGGTTCTTATCGGAATGCACTCGTATACTATATGTATACGAAGCTGTCGTAGCATTTGGCTTCATTGAAATTGAGTTTATTGAATGAGACAACGAGGGAAATACGAACTCATTACTTTCAAATTAATTGCACTTCAATATGCTCTCGTTTTTTACATACATACATATGTACATATGTTCATACAAATATTGTGATGAACCTGTACTTTTAATAAGTGAAAGTGTATTAAATATTACAGGAATGCACCCAAACAAAACGTAAATTTTAATTAAAAATATTCGAATTAGACTGAAAACGGCGCGTGTTGCATTTGATGTGTTTCTTCTGCCCTCTCATTCCTCGCTTCAAATATTTCAACAATTCACGTGCAGCTGTCAACAACGCTCCGAGCGATCTGTGCGCTTCATCAAATCTCTCTTCTTTCCAGATTCCTTGGCTCGTTAATTACTACGTTATCTTAACTGGCTTTTGTTTTGGTTTGTTTGTTTGATTTGTCACAGCTTGCAATTTTAAGCAACTCAGCGCCTTATTATGTGCGGAAAGAATTTATTTTGTGACAAAAAAATGCAAAAAATAAGACTCTTAGAATCTCACTTTCATGTAATTTCGCCGCTCTGGATTTCGAGTATAAAATAAACGGCGCACGCAACAAAGCCATTTAATCGTATTTCGTAAAGTAACGGGCGGTAACAGTTTACGGGTTTGAAAATTCATAATTCTGTGCCAAAAATGTTTCCGAGATTTGCTTCCATACATTTTTTGCTTTGTTTTGCTTGCGTGACCGTCATTGAGGTGAAATCAAGCAGATTATCGTGGTGTGATCCCGAGTTGTGCCCGAATGGCAAGCAGCACATTGCATGCGGACATGATGGTGTAAGTGAATATATAAAAACAAGAAAAAACGTTAACTTCGGCAGCAAAGGATATAATACCGCTACTTCTTAAAGCATAAAAGGGGCTTAAAAGAGTTTGCTAAAGATCGGACCGATCTAAGCAGCTTTTTCGAAAATAATAGCATTGCTTTGGGTAATGACACTAGCTTACACTCGTCTTGCAAATTTTGGGTTGCTAAACCCGAAAGTGATAGTATGAAGTGATTTACTAACAAGTAGGAGTTTTTCTGCTGTAACGGGTCAATTGAAAAGTCGCCGGCCTACCATATTAGAACACTTTATTTTTGGTAAAATTCGTTTTTTTTTTGTTCGACATAGCTCTCTTCGAGGGTGGCGACCCTCAACATTTACGATACCATTTTTGTAGTACGACTTGCACTTTGCTTCAAAAAGCTCAATTTATGGATTTTAGCCATTGTTTTCACAGACCAGTGCTTTGTCTTTGTGAAACCGCAGTTTTTGTTTACAAATGCGACCGTTTTTCCGCGAATTCGTCCTTCAAATGGTCCAATAACACTATATAAAAGTTGTTGTTGTTGTAACGGTTGCCAAATCGCCGTTAGGATTGTAAGGATTAGATAAGTTGTCATCGAGGTCATCCAACGGTAGATCCAGGAAAGGTGCTGTTTCAACAGGGTTGGGCCAAAGGGAGAATTAGACTGTATAAAACATATGTTTGATATGTCAGGGTCTATTCTGGATAAGTTGGAGTTTAAGCTGCTACAATATTCAAAACGAAGCTGTGAAAGGGCCACTCTCTTTTTCAGCGGCAACTTTTCGTCTGCAGTGAGTGGTGGTTTTCCTCCAAGTACACC
The DNA here is from genome assembly GCF_016617805.1 of Bactrocera tryoni. NCBI lineage: Eukaryota > Metazoa > Arthropoda > Insecta > Diptera > Tephritidae > Bactrocera > Bactrocera tryoni. The sequence continues at coordinate 27,680,372 of NC_052501.1, forward strand.
ATTCACAGAGAGGGAGTCGGTGAATGGCGGTCAGTGCATGTCTGAAGTGAGTTGCGTCCGAAGTCTGGTCGGCGTATTGTCTTATTTCGTCTATGTAGTTGAGGAAGGACCTCTTTACGCTCCTAGGAGGCGGTTCCGCTCTAAGCAGGTGTTTGCAGGGATGATTTCTGGGCCTCACTATGATGGTGTTCGATGGCAGACATCAAGAGGTATCTTGTTGTAGTCCGGAGTGCAGTGTTCTGACATGATTGTAGCTTCCTTGTTTGAGTATCACAGCATCCAGGCAACTATTTTAGGGCGGCGTAGTTAAAGACCGACTGGCCGATTGTCTTGTATGTTGCCAACAACATATCTTTGTCTTCTCCAGCTAGCGACTTGTGGATTTTGTTGCGGCTGTGTACTTTGGCAATAATCACAGTCTTGTGCGGAATGAAGGAGAACAGGCATTCAAAAGTCGCATCTAAAATCTTAGGTTTATTGCCAGTCGGAATCTTAACGCCATCGACTGCAATATTAAGGTCAAGCGTGTACTGCTTCGTCTAGTTTGTGAATATGGTCGCTGTGGATTTAGAAGTGTGGTAGTGGAGGAGAGTGTTAAGTTCCGTGCAGCGAGGAAGCGAGAATGGTCGAAGAGATAGTCGTTTACATTTGAGCACATGCCAACGATTCTATAACTATGTAAAATCGGTATGGTCGGTCCTTTTTCAAGGTAGTCAATAGAAATTATTCCATGCGTGTCTGGAAATACAGACGCCATAGCTGTGACAGCCGACTGTTGCGGCTTTCCACGCTTTGGAGCGGGTTCATCGTAGGTAGTCTTTTCGAATGACTGTCGATTGGCGGATTGGAGTGTAATCATGGAGCCATGTTTCATCCATTGTTACATAAACCCAAAAAAGTGATTTTATTACGCCTTAACATCTCCAAACACTGCTACGAATCGTGAACTCGTCCTTTCTTTTGCTTAAAAGGGAGCTCGCGCGGCATTTTTTATATCTACATATAGGGCCTCCGACGTTTCCTTCTCTGTCTTACAAACATCGTGTCACACTTAAATTTACCACATCAACTCATATTATTTCATAATTAACTTCAACAGAGATTCACCGCTGCCTGCCCCGAGGACGCTGTCATGATAGATTTGCGCTCCTACAAAAAGGAAATCTTACACGAGCACAATAAACGGCGTAACTTCGTAGCGCTCGGTGAGTTGCCCGGCTATTATCCTGCTTCGCGCATGGCCACCATGGTGTGGGACGAAGAGCTCGCCTTTCTGGCGGCGCTCAACTTGAAAATGTGTTATGTAGAGCACGATGAGTGCAACAACACCCCTCGCTTTGCGAACGTGGGACAAAATCTCTCTGGCGTGGCCTACCAGCGACAGGGTGTTAGCATCAGCGAAGTGATAAGCCGTTCGATGGGTTTGTGGTTTGGCGAATATCCACTGATCAACAGTAATTATATAACGAAATTCCGCGTCTCATCGAAATTGTAAGTATTTCGAAATTATTTTGAGTATTTAATTACATTGTCAATTTGTGTTGCATTACAGCGAACAATATGGTCACTTTGCGGAGTTCGTGGTTGATCGTAATACACACGTTGGCTGTGCTGTTATCCGTTATACCAATCCTTCATTTCCCTTCTTCCACATCTACAATATGGCCTGCAATTATGCGAGTAAATATGCCATCGGTGTTCCGGTCTATAGTGTTGGTGAGTCGGCGTCGGAATGTGAAACTGGTAGTAATCGCAATTATCCTGGTTTATGTTCGACAAAGGAGAAATACAATCCAAACTACCAATATTAGACAGTAAGAGCATTTGTTGTATAACACGAAATAAAGACTGAACTATTAGTTATTATTTATTTTTTTTGTAAAATTCTTAGTTTTTCTTTTGAAGTTAAAAATAAATAATCACAACTGATTTCAGGGATACAATTTAGGTTATGAATTAACCAATCAGCAAATGTTTCTTTCTGTTCGGATTGGAAAATTTCGCATACTTGAAAGTAGTAATATATAAAACTCATAGGTCTTTCTATAAGTTATCTTAGACCCAGCCTTGCCTTCGCTCAGAATCTGTCTAAAGCCATTTCGAAAATTTTAGCAGGAAGAATCCACGTTCCTCGCCCAAGTAATGGAACTTCGACTCTGAAAACAATTTATGTTATTGCCATTTATCTGATCAACCAGTATGAATGTCTCACCAAGTAAACAAGAATCACCTGATTCTGGATGTAATTCTGTCTAAAAAAGCTAACTATATGAGATTTGTTGAGCGCAGACTGAAGCATATTGTGTGTGGATATGGTATAAAGGAAGATTGAGTGGTTTTTGATAGTTTTTCTGCATTACTTTCTCTTTAAATCGTCTTCCATTGCAATTACTGACTTTATTTAAGCCCAAATTTTAAGAGTTTAATCATTTTAATCCGGTGTTTTGTAAATACCCTCGAATACTAGAACACTTTTCCATGATATTTTTCTTCAAATCATACTCCATTCTAGATCATTATCTTACCTGAACTTTTAGTCTCCTATATACGAAAATGGCTTTGATGTTAGGTGTTGCCCACTTTTTGGCCTGTCTTGATTAGGTTGGAATATTTGAATTGGCTGTCTTCGTAATAAGATAACCGCATTAGATAGCATTATCTTAAGTAATCGGGTTTATATGCATTTATTGAAGTCTGCCAAAGATATCAACATGGAAGTAACGTTTTTGAGCTAAATATATTCTTTCTGGCTTAAATGGCAACCTTGTCCCTCCCCAAGGTTGTGTGCTGATTTTGGGAAAATGAAAAAAGAAATAAGCAGAAGAAAACGGCCTCGGATTAGAGACCCCCTTTTTGAGGATTACGATTTAAGGGCATCTACCTGGAATGTCCGTTCCATTAATTGAGAAAGTGCCGCTGCCCATCTGGTTGATGTCCTCGTGAAAATAAAGCCTGACGTCGCCTATCAAGAGCTGTGATGAACGGGACAAGGACTGAGACGAATAGGTAATTTACTACAGTGGTAGGGGCATTTACTACAGTGGCCATATAAAGAAACGCAAATTCGCTATGGTGTTCATGGTGGAATAGTAACTCCTTCGCCGAGTCCTGGTATTAACCCAGGTGGATGAATGTCGGTAAATTCAGCTACCATGCTGAAACATTCCCAAATGGGTTGAGGCTGATCGACTTCGCCAGGGACCGAAATATGGTTATCTGTAGTACTAGATTTCAGCATAGAAAAAATCATCATGCTACCTGGCTGTCTCCAGTGTTTTAGACGCGCGTACGCTCCGAGGTTCTAGTACTAACTCACATGGAATGTTCGACAGCAGACAGCCGAACGATTTTTTGCTCGACTGTGGAATGGTATTTCAAGCTTTACAGCTGAAAATAAAACTAGCTGGTACAATGAGGACTGCCGTGTCGCAGTCTCGCCAACCTCGCGACGTTACAATCGACCACAACCCGTGCGGGATGGGATAGATACCGAGACTTGAAGAGGGAAGCGAGACGTATTTGCAGACAAAAAGAGGGAGAGGCCGAAAAGCGTGAGTACGCTGAAAGAGCTTGACAAGCTGTCCGACAGGGGTCGGCTCGAAAATTCTACGAAAAGATACGGCGACTAACAGAAGGTTTTAAGACCGGAGCAGAGGTGATCTAGTGACTGATCCGTAGAGCATACTCAAATTGTGGAGGCAACACTTCTCCAGCTTGCTGAATGGCAGTGAACGCATCAGGATATGATGAACTCGATTCCCCAATCGATGAGTATGAAGCGGCCGTTCCATTGTTTCTTTGTAGAATATGGTGTGAGAAGAGCATGTCCGATGGGATCATTTTAAGTAAAGCAACTTTGGTTATTGTGAAAAAATGGATACAAAGAAATTCGCGTGTTTATAAAATATTGCTTTCTGAAAGGAAAAATTCAGTTGAAGAAATCGTCTTGATGACGAGTTTCCGGACACAGCCCCAGAAAAATCAACCATATAAGATTGGTACGCTAAGTTTAGGCGCGGTGAAATGAACACCAAAGACGGTAAACGCAGTGAATGCGAAAAAGAGGTTGTTACCGACGAAAACAACAAAAAAACTCCACAAAATAATTTTGAATGACTGTAAAAAGAAGTTGTTCCAGATAGCAGGCGCTCTAAAGATATAAACTGATTACAAGTATATACATCATATTCATGAATATTTGGAGATGAAGGCCGCTCGAGCTGACGCGCAACGACGATTTGATGATTCGGAACAGTATTTGGAGATATTCAAGCGTAATAAACCCGAGTTTTTGCATCGCTTTGTGACGATGGATGAAACATAATTCCTTGATTTCACTAAGAAGTCCAATCGACAGTCATCCAAAGCATGGAAAGACGCAAGAGACGCCTAACAAAGTTATGGCGTCTGTATTTTGGAATACACATGGAATAATTTTTATTGACTATTTACATTGCCTTATTGGACAGTTTGAAGGACGACTTCGCAATTTCACCAAAATAATGCATCGTGTCACTAATCAGTGAAAAAGGTGGCAAAAATCCATCAGTTGGGCTTCGAATTGCTTCCGCATCCACGTTTTCTCTATATCTGACCCCCTGCGGCTATTTTCTGTTCTCAGATTTCAAACTAATGTTCGCTTGGAGGAAATTTTCATTTAAACTGTAAGTTATAGTAAGCCGAGAACTTTTCAATTGACTTGTGGCAATATTTTAAAAAAGCTATGTCGGGACTTGAGTTATTCTGGCCAGCTTATTTGAGACTCGATGTAGTGCTATAACTAAAAGGAAGTCTAGAGATCTAAACCTTAATATTACTGAAGTTGAGATAAAGGGTTTGATTTGATTTAAATATGAATCAATACAATCCCGACTTACGATTAAACATGTGTAAACAACACACGCCTAAGAAAACACAATAAATTTATGTCAATTTCTTGGACAATTGTAAAGCTTCTGTTTACATGAAATTTTGCCTCGACATTATTAATTGCGGCACTTAGTGTTGATTACAATACAATGAAATGTGAATAAAGTAGATATGATAAATAAATTAACTGCCCCCACGGCTCCAATGAGCACGTGCGACCAAATGCACGAATTCGCTTCGCTGCTGCTAACTGTGCATACGAAGTGACAAATACATAACTCACACGTAATGAATCAAATTGAAATTATATATTTTATTACACACATGCAAACAAATGCATTGTACTTATATTTATGAGCAAGGCTGTGACTAACTCAACACTTATCCCGTAAACGCATATTTGCACATTTGCTATAAATCCTGAGGAATTATTCCATTTAAGTCTTTGAAGTGTGGGGTGAATTAATCATTATCAATTAATTACAGAACTTAAGCTTAAGTGCATTAACACACACACATACATACAGGCATGCAGATGTTTATTTTTAACTGCACTTTGGAGCAACGTTATTATTACGTTATTTTAATACCAAGAAATACATATAATATTCACCGCAAATGGTCAGTCACATTGTGTGGCGAATGCGCGAGAGCACAACAACCCTGTAGGGAAAAACTTTCGATAGCAAAATGAAAAATTATAGCGCCGAGTTGCTCATGGCTATATAAATAACTAAACTTGGGTGTAAAAAAATTATTTTTCAGAAATTCTTCAACTATTTGTGGTGTGGTTCTTGATTATGTTAATCTTGTATAAGAGTAAACAGCTGATGGCGTACGCAGATGTTAGTTCTGCTTTCGCCAGCCTGGATAAGGAAGCGAAGCAAATAGGACTGGTAGTGAAGGAGGCCAAGACGAAATATCTCCTGTAAGTGGCCTCAAAAGGCCTCAACCAATAAGTACTTTTAATAAATTCTTGTTTGTACCTGGCCCAAAACGCTGCCGATCCCAACAGGGATCTCACTTAGACAGTTTAGAATGCCGGTCCATAGTGTTATTTAAAATTCCTATATATTAGATCATGCGACCCTTACGAGTCGTCAAAACTCTCAGTCTAGTACAAGTTTGTGAGACGGTTAATGTTGCGTCTAAGTGTTGACTATGCCTTCTGGTGCGTTAAATTTAAGGCTGCCGAGATGTTTCATCCTCAGTCTTGGGAAGGCTGGACATTGTAGAAGAAAGTGCCTGAATGTTTCCACCTCACCTTGCTCTATACATCTTTAACAACTTGGCGCCTTAAAAACTCTTACTATTGCGGCAAGATGAACTTTTCAAGAGCATATAGTTCAAAGGATCTCCTACTTTCAACTCGACGGCAAAAAAATCAGATCAGGGAATCCAGCACGGTCCCATTCCGAATTCCTTTTGCAGTTTCACGCGAATCCAATATGAACAGATACCTGAACAAGTCTCATAATTAAGTCGCTTAATGCGTTCCTTGAGACCACAGTTAATGAACTCAGCATTAGTATTGTTGCTCTACTGACGGAGTGAATGCTCACATCCTTGAAAGCGGCTGAATTTCGTATCAGTATGTCTACTGCCACCTTCGCAGCCCCTTTTGCCTGAAAACTTCTATAGTGGTCCGATATAGAAAATCTCTTAGCTTTTACCTTCAATCCTAGCTCGATTCATCACTGTAGGAGCTCAATGTCTCTCTTCTCCAACGACTCTTTCTCAACCACATATCCCTCGTCAGTATATGAGTAAAGAAAAAACCGCCTTGTGCAGCCTCTGCGACGCTGTGATTCAAGTTTAATCGACTCAGTGAGTCACGCTGAACATTATACATACTTTTTATGGTGTCCTACGTTCCCTTCAATACCGTGTTTATGGTATAATTAGGTACGCACATATTATTGATATTTTAATGATTTACGATATTCTCTCACCTCTCACTCAATTCCAAAAGAAGATGAAGAAGCACCGAAAGTGGATTCAAGGCTACGGTCAACTATAAATACCCTATCTTACGAATATTCAGAGAGCAAGATGCTGATAGAAATTAAATTTACACTGACCTACTAACTTACTCTAATGCACCTGCAGACAATTCCAGAGTCAACATCTACGTAGGCAGCCAAGCAGCAATCAAGGCAGTAACCTCGTATCGCATATCGGCCAGAAGTGTCTTGGAGGCAGGGCAGTAGTGGAAAGCATTGCCAAAAGCAAGCAAAGTCACTTTTCTGGGGTGCCAGGTCACAAAGGCATCGAGGGCATCGAGGGCAACGAAAAAGTGAACGAGATTGCCAAAAACAATGCACGACTAACACCCGAAAACGTGATCAACATTGAGAAACCCATACTTTGTCTATACGACGATCTGGACAGAAGCATAATAAAGAAAATCAAAACCCGATGGAACCAACTTCCTGGGTGCAAAACTACAAAAATCATGTGCAAAACGATAGCTCGGAAGTACACAAAATTCCTATTGGCATTCGATAGAAGATATTGTAGGAACATGATCAGAATAATAACTGATCACAGTCTGTTGGCGACACAAGCCCGCAGAATCGAGCTAACAGATCGAGAAGACTGCAGGAAACGTATAGAGCAATGCACCAGGGAAACAATGGAACATCTCTTGCGTACCTGTCCGGCATTGGCAAGACTACACTGTAAGCATCTGGGGTCCCCACGGTTTGATACACTGGAAGAGATATCGATGGTGAGGCCACAGAGTCTGTAAAATTCGCGTGAACAGCAGGCATCCTAACGAATGACTACTCCTCATGGATTCCGTAACGGAACTCTTTCTGGTATCGCAAAGGATCAAAACAGGTCTGTGCGTGACTCATTGGGCTACCAGACTAAACTGACCTAACCTAACCAACTTACTTACGGGCAGCAAATCATACTTTGAGTAACTTCACAATAGTGTCTGCTTATTAAACTTTTTTCTAGACCTAAATATCGTTTGTCAAAACACATTGAAAAATATATAATAACGGTTTTCCTAGGGGGCTGCTACGTAATGAGTTGGACGCGCGGGCGTATGAGTAATTTTTCATATGCAAATTGCATCAATAATTTATGCGCGTTCACTTCGCGAGCTGTTGAGCGCAGCGGAAGCAACAATTAGCGCGAATGCCATTGATTATGTGCTTTAATTTACTTTTATATAGTATTTCTGTATTCATTAATTGTTTATTTGTCGTCGTTTGTTTCCTCGTAGCGGTGCATTGTTTGTGTTTTTCGCAATATTTGGGTAGTAAGTGAGCTTAACGAGCGATCACCTTACGTTTATTTACGGAAATATGAATAACTGATTATTTTTTACGCTAAGCAGAAGAAGAAAAGCAATTCATCAATTAATCAGAGATTTCATTTGTACTTTGTATTGTTTTTGTTATGTTTTTTTCAGTTTTGCTGGCCATACAGAGGTAATTAATCATAATTGGGATTAAATTTCTCGCGCTTCGAGCAGAGGCCTGGATAATTGGGATTGGGGCCGGTTTCGCATTCCGATGCGGGTTCGCCCACACGATAAACAGGCGTTTCCAGCGCATACTTGCTGGCATAATTGCAAGCCGTATTGTAGATGTAGAGGAACGGGTAGGTGGGGTGTGTGTAACGCGACATGGCGCAGCCGACATGCGTGTTGCGATCGATCATCATTTCCGCAAAGTGACCATACTTCTCACTGCAATCAAATTGCATTTCGTTTATACAAAAATACATATTATTTGTTAAATTCTTCAACTCACAAATTCGATGATACGCGGAAAGACCTTATGTAGTTGCTATCGATGAGCGGGTATTCACCGAACCACAAACCCATTGACATTGCCATTATATCGGTTACACTGGCGTCCAAGTCGCGTCGCCGATCGACGCCGGAGAGATTTTGTCCCACAGTTGGAAAACGATAGGAGTTGTTGCAGTCGTCATGCTCTACATAACACATTTTTATATTCAACGACGCGAGATAGGCGAGTTCTTCGTCCCACACCATGGTTGCCATACGCGCAGCTGGATAATAGCCGGGCAGTTGGCCGAGCGCTACGAAATTGCGTCGCTTATTGTGTTCGTGCAGTATGTGCTCACGATATGAACGCAGATCGTAGAGTAAAGCATCTTCGGGGCAGTTATCGCCGAAGCGCTGGAATGAGTGAAAATGAAGAGAATTTATAAATGTAATTGTTAGTCATTTGAGAGAAAATATTGTTATTTTGTTCTTTTACTGAAAGTTAACGGCTTAATTTTGTTGAATGAACGGGCTCTTTGTTGTAAGCGGCTTGATAAGCTTTGGGTGCTGGGGATAACTTCTTTTTTATGGAATACTCTCTTTTAACTCTTAGATAAGGTGCTCATAATTATGCTTAAAAATCTGCTATTAAATGCTAGCTTTTAGATCTTTAAATCACCCAAAGGAGTTCTAGAAGTCTCCAGCTATAGGAAGACAGATTCTTCCCTTATCGAAAATTTTTCGGACACTTTTTCCAAAATATCAATGTGACTTCAAGTAAATAGAGATGAGACAAAAAGCCGACATTTATAGACCTCCTGAGCTTGCCTAAAAAGCAGGACAGTAGCCAGGTAGCTTGGTGAATTTCCTCTGATGGAATCTAGTACTACCGATGACCAAATTTCGGGCCCCGGCAAAGTCGATCAGCCTCAATTCATTTGGGAGTGTTTCATCATGGATGCTGAATTTACCGACTATTGTGCCAAATATGCCTTGTTTGGCCACTTTGGCGTTAAAGTCATCTCAGTTCTTGTCCCATCAATCGCACTTCTTGAACGGCGGTGATGCCAGCCTTATTTTTACGAAGACGTCAAACAGCTGGGCAGCGTCTTCTTTCCAATTATGGAACCGGACTTTCCAGGTGCATTCCCTTAAATCGTAATCCTTGATGCGTTTGCCATGGTCACCATGAAATGAGACGTCTCTCCTATGTGGTGGCATTGTTTACGTGGCGGATCCGCTTATACTAACGAATTTAATCTTTCTGGCCTAATTACGTTTCTTTGCTATAACTATTTCAAAGAAGTGCTTACAGCTCTCTCTGAAATCTTATCAAAGTAGTTCAGGGCAGAAATTCGACGGTACTTCTGATACTAATTTGGTTCTCCTTATTATCGGAGAACTTAATGAAAATACAAATTAGAATCTTTTTCGCTAAGCGCGACAGAACTCTCTCTTAAGAACCGCACCAAAAACCTTGGAGTGGTCTTGAACAGCAAACTGTTCTGAATGCACAATGGGGAAGAAAGAGTAAGAAAGGTGAGCAATGCCTTATATGCATGTAGTCAGACGATCAGCACAACTTGAGAGCTTTCTCCCTCTCTCAAGCACTGATGCTACACAGCAATAGTAACACCAATTCTGCTGTAGGGTGCTGCAGTGTGGTAGACGGTCATACGCATCATCTTCTTACTAAAGCTGCCAACTTTAGACCGCTTCCAAGAAAACTGCGCATCAAAATCGGCAGGACGAATACTGGCTGCAGGAGAATTTGCGTTTAAAACCTATATCCGAAGGTTCTCGGTGGGTAATGTAAGTTTGGCAGGCACCAACTACGTGAGACCATTTATCAATCAAGAAGATTCGGTAAATGATTCGAGAGGATGACTCGAAAATTCAGGATGGAGTTGGTACTGAAATATATTATCCGAAACTAGGCATAAGACAATCTTAAAGCTCCCGGACCACAGAAGTTTATTTCAAGTAGAGATATCTTCTTTTAAGAACGTTGTAGCAACGCTTCAAGCAATTGAAGCCCCCACGGCATGAAATCCTGAAAGAGGTATTAAAAGTGTGACCGCAGAATCTATTGAAATTCGCGTCAAGCGTTAGCATCCTGAAGGTTGACTACTTCTGATGAGACTCCATCCGGCATTGCTAAGGCCAAAAATGGTCTATGCGTGGCGCTTCAACCTACCAGCCTCACCTAGCCTAATATTCTTACTTGCCACGTTGTTTGACCTTCAAGTCGAATTAACTTAGTAAAGAAAAGATATATTTTATGAAGATATTAATCTTAATTTGATCAGTTCGTTTGAGAGTTCAGTTATCCAAGAAGATTCGACGTTTTCGAGCCAAATTTTGTACAGCGATAAAGCCCATTCCTGGCTCAATGGTTATGCAAACAAGCAAAATTGCCGCATTTGGGACGAAAAGAAATCTGAAGAGATTCAAGAGCTGCAATTTCATACAGAAAAAACAACGGTCTGGTGAAATTGAATCTCGTGATCTCGGCGACATTTCGTTTCAACAAGACGACACCACTTCCCACACATCTCATTAATAATAGATTTATTCAGAGAACACTTTTTCCTGTATATGTCAGGTTAAAGTCTATGCGGACAATCCCTATTGAGGCTTTGGAGTAAAACATCACATGTATCATTCGCCAGTTACCAGTCGAAATGCTTGAACGAATCATCGAAAATTGGACTAAACTGATGGACCATTTGAGACGCAGCCGCGCCCAACATTTTAAAGAGATAATCTTCAAAAAATAAATTCCAAAGAATGTCCTTTCCTTAAAATATTTTCCACTATAGTCCAATCCACTGGATTTTAAAGACATTTTCGTTACACCAAATTTTTTTTAGCAAATTTATAAATTTTTTGTCCCTTCTATTTCCGTGAATGTCTAGTGTCCAGTTTTCCAACGCAACAGTTTCAAAAATACTCTCTTAATCACTTTTTTAACACCTGTCCTTGTTGTACTTACGCCATTATGATCGCACGCCACATGCCACTTGCCATTCGGACAAAGTGCCGGGTCGCACCAGTCCAGTTTTCGCTGTCCATACGAAGAAACCGCAGAGATCGCCAGGAGTAATGAGCCGAAGTAAAGCAAATTTGTGGATGCCGAAAACATTGTGGAAAATGAAGATGAAAGTGCAAATGTAATACTGAAGAAGATGTCCGGTGACTTATTGAATGAAATTCGTGCGCTGCTTTGACATTTATACTCAAATAAGTAAAGTGATAACGAAAAATGCGAGTGCGTTTGGACCGTTAATGGAATTTACGACTCTGAGCTGTGGTTACAATTTTTTTGTGTGTGATTTTCTTTCGAAAACCTGCCGTAAGTTTTTGGCATTGCGTCATGACAAACACATACAAAAGCGAAAGACAAAAAATCCTTTCTCAAAACGCAACGCTTGGCTTGGCTTGGCAACAGAAAATCCACACACGCACACTTACTCACTTACATTTTCAGTGCTCCTCTGTGTTCTCACGTGTTTTATGGCAGGTGAGCGCATTTTTTCCCAAAATATACTTTTTACAATAATCGTAAAAATTTTTTACACCATTTTTTGTCGATTTTTCTTTGCTTTATGAGTAAACGAAAAAGACCTTTAGCCCTGTTTGACAGATTTTTTGATTTCTTCATCTCATCAAATGTTATTTATTTGACGTTGTTACCCTTTAAACACGCTTTTTATTGTCATATGCATTGTTATTGTTTTTGTTATTTTTTTTTGTTCGAATAAACCGGTTTTTCTTATTGCTCCGCGAACGCAATCAGTCAACTCGATAAATGTGACAGCATTTCCTCAATATAAATGTGTGTTTGTTAATTAACCGTTGTTGACCAGATTATTAAAATTAGCACATATGTTCTTAATCGCCTTATGGCACTATGTACATATGTGCTGACACATACACTGTGAGAAACGGGTAAGAATGTCGAATTTCATTGGCGATTATTCAAGATTTTGTTTTCCTCACGCAGTTTAAGGCCAGTATTCAAATAGTATTCCCGATTTTTTTTATTCAATGTAAGATTTTAGCGAAAAGAAGAAACGAATGGGGCGCTGCTGTTATCTCGCCTATAACTGCGTAAGCGGTATCTACGCTAGTAAAAAAAGAAGAAGAAGATGATTGGTCTATCAACTTCGAAACCGCGGTCTCAGTGACAGGTTCGAATAGATCCGATCAACCGCATTCTTCTTCTTCTCCTTAATTGGCGTAGACAGCGCTTACGCGATTATAGCCGAGTTAATAACAGCGCGCCAGTCGTTTCTTCTTTTCACTACGTGGCGCCAGTTGGATATTCCAAGCGAAGCCAGGTCCTTCTCCACTTGGTCCTTCTAACGGAGTGGAGGTCTTCCTCTTCCTCTGCCTCCCCCGGCGGGTACTGCGTCGAATACTTTCAGAGCTGGAGTGTTTTCATCCATCCGGACAACATGACCTAGCCAGCGTAGCCGCTGCCTTTTAATTCGCTGAACTATATATCTCGTACAGCTCATCGTTCCATCGAATGGGATATTCGCCGTGGCCAATGCGCAAAGCACCATAACTCGTAACGTCGACTCATCGGTTGCTGTCATCGCCCAAGCCTCTGCGCCGTATAGCAGGACGGGAATTATGAGCGACTTATAGAGTTTAGCTTTTGTTCGTCGAGAGAGGCGTCTAGCGGATTAAAATCGATACCAAACTGAATTGGAAAATTAACATTGAAAATTTAATATATAAAACGTGTATGGCTTATTACAGCTGCAAAATAATACTTAGCAGGAACTGAAGCCTTAAACCAAATATAGTTATGTGGATGTATACGGAAGTCTTCAGCCCAATCCCGACATTCGGTGCACTGGTTTGGAGGTCATGATTGCTGACTCACTATAATATCAGGAAACTAAACTTAATACAAAGAGCAGCCAATGCAGGCGTTATGGAGCTTTTAAGCCATGCCCGATTGATGCGATCGATATACTCTTGCATCAGCTACCCATAAACGTGTTTACACGGAAAGTAACAGGAAGCTCTGCTATAAGAGTAAAGGAATTAGTTGGTTGGAACAGAAGCGATTATGGACAATGCGCCATCCTGAGCTAACTAAACATAAGTATGTAAATCAAACCATATTCTCCCAAGGTTATATGTATTTCAATAAGCACTTAGTTAGGATACTCTTTAGATGTTTAGTAAGAGAGGATGATACAACTTCTATCTACACCGTCGTGTCCAAAATGAACCCAATCTTCAGCGCCTTCCAGGCCACGCAACTCTTGAAAGCTGTGAAAAAACACTTAAGGTTGACTTGGTGATACAATAATCTGCATAACCAAAAATTTAATCGGTTTCAGGCTCTTCAAACCTTAAGGCTTATATATAAATCTGAGTTCAATACAAAATATAAGAATTGTCTTGTGGTTTTTAGAACAGTTGGAACATGTTTTTGGAGTGACAAATGAATATTATGCGCATATCAATATTTATTTTTTTAAAGAGTGAAGATTTCTAGGTGCTAAGGATTCTCAAAAAAATATATTATTTTTCTTAAACAAACAAGCTATACACATATTTTATATGATATTCAATAGCTTCTTCTTTCTATAACAAGAATTGCCAAGTTTTTGCTTCTCGTCAAATTTGTGGTGTCCGTCCTCACATTATTGACAAATATTGTTATTGGGACTTCATAAAGGCTGATGAATTTCATGTGAAGCTCTTACATTTAAGAATTGTCCTCAGTGGCTCCTGATGTTCGCAATTAAGCTCAAATGAATCAACTTTATTTCAAGCTTCATGAACACCTCGAACTAATCGTGGCTTATTGACCTACAATAATAAAGAGAGATATAATTCGAGGTTCGAGGTTCCTAACTTTTTTAAAGAATATACATAGAAACTTTAATGAGTAATGTTTATTATCATTCGAAAGAACATTATTTGACATTTATTTTTTGAAGATTATCTCTTTCAGATTCAGATTTCTCTCAGATGGTCCTTCTGTTTAGTCCAATTTTCGATGACTCGTTCGAGAATTTCGACTGGTAATTGGCGAATGACACTCGTGAGGTTTTGCACCAAGGTCTAAATCGATGCAGGATAGTTCGCGCAGACTTTAGACTTTACATATCCCTACAGAAAAAAGTCTAACGGTGTGATATCAAACAATCTCGGTGGCCAATCGACCGGCCCAAAACGTGAAATAATCTGCTCATCAAAGTGTTATCTCAATAAATCCATTGATTGATGCGTTTTGTGAGAAGTGGTGGTGGCGTCATGTTGAAACCAAATGTCACCGAGATCAAAAGCTTCAATTTCAGGCATCAAATCGTCGGTTATGATGTCGTGATCACGGTCGCCATTGACGCTTGTGTGCTCACCGGCATCATTTTTGAAGATATATGGACCGATGATGCCACCGGCCCACAAAACAAACCAAATCGTTGTTTTTTCTGGATGAAATGGCAGCTCTTGAATCTCTTCATATTACCCTTCGCCCTAAATTCGGCAATTTTGCTTGTTTACATACCCATTGAGCCAGAAATGGGTCGCATCGATGACCAAAATTTGGCTCAAAAACGAAGAATCTTCTTTGAACTTTTCAAGAGCTCATAGAGCGGAGCGATATCACTTGTGAAGGTCGAGCGGCTTCAGTTCTTGCACAAGCCGTATTTTATATGCATTCCATTTAAGATCTCGACGTAAAATACGTCAAGTCGTTCCATACGTCAGTCCAAGTTGTTGCGAACGACGCCGAATCAATTCTCCACGGCGTTTGTTAACACTCTGAGCTACATCTGCTATATTTCCTTCGCTGCGTGGTCTATTCGGTCTTTTCCATGATGTAATGCCAAGCAATACTGAACAAAAATAACTTGACAGCTTGACATGACTCACGCGTAATGTGTCAAAAAGAGGCTATTGGAAAAGTAGCTCTACTTGAATCACCCGTTATTAAAAGAATGAAGTAGAAGTGTTCTAAATAAAGCTTGGCATCGTTTTCAAAAAAAGGTAGTAGACCAGTTTCGTGAATAATAATATTTTAATTGGCTTAACAAAAATTAAATTTTATGAGTTTAGAAAATGGTCATAATTTTGGGCTAAAATCCAAAATATAAATTTATTAATTTGTGAATCTAATAAATATTGTTTATTGCTTATTGTGTGAATACCGGATTTCAGGGTTGATGCACGCCGCTCGCTTCAGACCTCCTTGCTTGTAGCATTTTTTGCCTTTTTTTTTGGTTGAAACCTATTCGACTGATTAGCAATTAGATGAGGATTTATTAAAGAATTCATGTACATTTAATTACAAAAGTAGATGTACGAGATCAGAAACACGTATCTTTGAATGTATGTAAATAAATAATTACTTTTTTGGAGTACAAACGACTTTGCAAAACACTTGAAAACGAAACGCAAAATAATTAAATATTATTTATTGAAAGCGGGATATTATATTATATATATTACGAGAGAAGTGTGATAGGTCAGTGATATTTTTAAAGAACGAACTTTTTCCATCAATAATGTGAACGGGTGCAAACTCAACCAAATTGTGTAACAATTTTGTCCTTTTTGACCTTTTTAATGATGTCCTTCGAATTTTGGATTCTGAGCAATTTCTTTTTGACCTTTGACCTCTTTATTGATGTCCTTCGAATGTTGGATTCTGAGCAATTTTTGGTCGTCAGTCAATTTGTGCGGAGCAAACCGTGCACACACCTTTCTTAAGCCCAAATATTCGGTCAAAATGCGATAAATCGATATCTTGGAGATGTGCAATTCCATTTCCATGAATTTCAATCATGATTTCCGCTGATTTTTGCTGAATCCACGCACAGTTTCGATGGAATTTCCGGTGATCACGGATTTTGATTAGCCCACATGTTGATCGTCATTTATGTCGCACCAATAACACAAAAATACTAACACTTAAAACGCAATAACTTCACTTCCACTCCATGAAATGTCATGAAATTCTCACCAGTCCTGTTTACTTTGGAAGGCCCCTTGTACTTATGCCAATGGCTTTTCCATTTCTCTTCAGTTCACTTTTCATAAACAGTTTTTGGGATGGCCCTCAGTTTCTTCAGCGAATTTCGTTTTACCACATCTCTACGATCGACTGAAAACGGATTCCACGCAGCGGCAATTTCATTTTTAAGAACAAGAAAAAATCACGGCCAAATCTAGTGAATACGGTGGCTAATCGATGGCGTTCATTGCGGTTTTGGCTTCGAATTCGTTCACAATCGTGGCTCGATGCGATGGTGCATTATTATCGTGTATAATCCATGAACTGTCCTTCCAAAATTCCGGCCGTTTTCGACGGATGTTCTCACTCAAAAGCCACAATATGGCCAACTAGAACTTCTTATTGACCGTCTGCCCTTCCGGAACAAACTCATGATACACCAAACCACGAATTTCCAAAAACAAAAAAACAATGAGCATCACGCTGATTTTTGAGCGGCTTTGGCATGGTTTCTTTGGTTTCGGCTCGTTTTTTTCCTTTCACTCCCATAGTTATAGATAGGCGAACATGGCAAAATTGACTCAGCTCGTCACCTTGTTCAATAAGAGAGTAGAACCCACTATCCTGTCTTACGTGGTACACATAAGTTGTTGCTTACCCGTAAGACTACCAATATCAGCAATATTTCTTTATTATATGTATCTTTTTAATTTACAACGACTCATCAAACTCTCCACGTAAAAACAAAAATAATATAGTCGTAAACTCTACCACCAAATACCCAAATCACTGAATAACTCTTCTGACGTCGGCAACTCATAATCCTCATTCACCCAATCCGAGTTCTCACCCGACTTATTCTGTTGATTACCATACTCCTTTTTATAGCCAACTTTACGTAAATCATCCTCATCTTCTTCTTCATCATCCTCTACCGCCTCCAATGTACTACGTCTTACCATGCGGATTTTAGCTAAACCCTGCTCACTGGGCAGAACTTCAAGCAATTCATTAAGTCCACTGATATCGACTCCATTCGACTGCGTTCGCTCATCTGCGGCAGCTGTCGCGGTTTCCTCGGCAGTCCCTTCTTCTGCACTAGCAATGCGTTGTATGCGTTCCAATATGGAGAGTATATGGCGTCTAAATCGATTATAATCGAAATTTTCATGCGTCACATTGGTTTCGATAGCATTTATGCCCTCGCTATTCTTCACACGATTCAGGGGACCATAATGATAGAGCATATCGATGCCGGGTGACATTGATTCCTCCCAACTCTTACAAAGAAAAACGGTGACAAAGAAAGTACGAAAGGATTTTTAGGTTAAGATATTATAGTATATCCAGATTAACTTACCAGCTCCGTCCAATCCTCGATCGGCGTACAAAGTACAGAGCAAATAACATTCACTAATTTCTCCTCCATGCGTAGGGCGCCAATGAGTGAGGTGGCCACGGAAATTGCGCAAGTGAGATCACAACGTTGTCTGGAAAGAGGAGAAACGAAGGATGTAAAGAAAAAAGACTTTCGAAGAAGGATTTCGGACCATTGTTCTAAATATATTTACAATCGCGATCATTGGAATAAAATTGGTTGGATTCGTAAGTCCGAGAACGGCGCTAAAGATTGTAAAAGGAAACCTGCCAATCAAGCATAATTCTGAAAATTATTCTGAAACCTCTGAGTACCAATGTAGTCTACCATTTAAATCTGAAATTAGGTCAATACCGGAAAAAAGCGTACTCTTTTTTTATAAAACAAAGACAAAGCTTATCTTCATTGAGTGGGCAGAATGAATAAATGGGAGCCGAGCCAGCTTTCCGTGTTTCATATCACTACTAAAATATCATTGAATGCGATCCAATCTAAAGATAAGGTATTGCTTAGCTCGGGCTACTACCGGGGACACAGCTGGCGGATAGTGGACGACCTAAGCTAAGTAGGTTAGCTGCGAATAGTAATACGTAGGCCTGACCAATAACTGCAGGAAAGTAGTGTAAATAAGCATCGAGAACCCCCAACGGGATTGCTCCGATGGAGAACCTACCCACGAGTCGGAGGCAACAAAGCGACGAGGGAACAATACAGCGGTCAGCACCAAACGTGCACAGAAGTCGACAGATACCCTGACGAGGCGCCCATCAGAATCGAGGCCAGTAAGATTCTGATTATGGTGAACTGGAAACCCGAAACGAAGTAGTTTGACAAAGGGCTGGTGACTCCAATATTCTATCACCTCAGTAGGTAAGAGTGACATCGTACCGAAATGGCTTGCAGCATAATATTGTTCTCATTTCCGTCCTGGTAGATCTTCAAATACGTTCAATGTACGCCGCCATAATTTCTTTGGTCGTATAGGTTCAGTTGAGACGAGCTCCGGATTCATGCATTGAACCCGGCTCTGAACATAAACTCCCATATGGACTTGTGTCAACCCATGCGTGGCCTTTCTGCTTGCATAAATAGCCACAGGGTTCATAAAGAGCAACTGTTACAACGTATAACGTACGGAGATAGCGGCTGGAAGCGGAGGCCAATTAGAATAAAATGAATACACTGCAACAACAGCAGAAAGAACTACGAAATAAAGATGACCAAGAGGAGGAATACGGGACCGTTTTCCATAGAAGTAATAGGATACTTAGATTCTCTACATTCACCAATTTTCCGATCTTCTGTAAAACAGATCCTTTCTGTACTCACATCTTTTCCAACTTTCGTATTTCCATTAGCTTATCACCTTCCGCAATCAAGTGATCGTAGTTCTCCTCTATTTGCATGACCAAGGTTTCTTTCGACTCATCTTCAGGCTGATCTTGCAGCTTACGTTGCAGAGTCTTAAATTGCTGCAAAAGTTTATCCAGCTCCAGCTGTAAATAGGAAAAGTAGGGTGGAAAGTCACAAAGCCATATAAAGAAAACTTTAGAAGAGCTTGAGGTACGTTTTACGGACACTTAAAACTATTCGTTGAGATTTACCGTTTGCTTGCGTATATTCTCTTGTGTCTCACGATGCAGATCAATTTTACTTAAAATTGCATGAATGGGCAACACTGGATTGGCCATGAGTGTTTTCACCTTGGAATTTATGGCATTTTTGACGCGCTTTCCTTTCGAAGGTATAGAGTCTTGAGCATGCTCTAAAGCTACTCGCATTATACGTTCCAATATCATTGGCAATGCTTCCAAAGTATCTGATTGTATTCTGTTAGATAAAGAGAGTAAGCAAGGAATAAATATGTAGACCTTAAAGATTCAGCGAGCATATTCACCTTATACGGTTTGAGTTCTTCGCTAGAACAATAGTCACAATTTCCTCGCATTTCTCGTCACCAGGGCAGAGCAGAAGCAGACCCAACGCATGCGAATCGCTTTCCGAGGTCACGAATTCAGGAAAGAATGTAGATAATTTGGGTGTCAACGAATTCGACATAATATTGTAAGTTAGTTTTATGCCAGCGGACTTCTGTGGCTGGCGCGTTTTATAGAACATGCTCAACGGTAAATAGGCGGACTGCTGCAAGACGCGTGGTATACCCTGAGGTAGAGAGGGTTAAAGTTTAAAATTAAATATACACTTACAACCAAAACTGTTACTCACTTTGACGCTAATGAACGAAACGACCACGTCTACACGCGCCGTATGCACATGCAATAGATCGTCCACATAGAACTCCAATTCCAATGTCTCCACCCGATCGGCCGTCATGTCCACATATGTAAGCGTATCCTGGCTACAACGTACACCCTCAGCTGTGTTGAAAACAACTTGTAACTCAGCCAAATCGATCTTGCATCTCAACTTTAGTATGCCCGTACAGGCGGGCAGCTCCTTAACTGCTACATGCGCTGGTACATCCAGTAGCAGTACGTCTGCATCTTCACTAGTCTCCGTGTTGATGGTGAACTGTACGCGCACATCTTCAGCGGCACGTTTGTCTATATCTTCCAGGTCTGTCACATCGACCGCCGCTTTGATTTCCTCCTCCAACTGTTGCAGCTCCTTATGCGCCTCGGTAAAGCTCAGATCTTCCATATTGACCGATGGCACCTTGAAGACAAATGGTTCGGAGCCGAGATAGCCAATACGCAATTGACCTGTGGCACCGAGTGCCACAATACCGCCAGGTAATCCATACAAATTGGAACGTTGTATTGCGACGGGTGGGTCGTCTTTGTATTGAGCAGCCCAAATGATGTTAGCACCCTCGTAAATGAAGAGTTTTCCCGTGTCGGAAGCGATAGCGGTTATTAGACGTGCACCGGGCTCTTTGAAGCGAAAGGAATTAACATAATATATAAAATAAATATTAATATTTTTTTAGGACTGAGTGTTTAGATATTGTTAGTAGTTCAATCCTACGAAAAGGTCGTAATGTCAATAAGGTACTTTAATAAAAATTGTAGCCTATCTATGTAGACATGCATAACAGGTCAATTGGAAAGTCCCCGGTTCCCTTCAAGGTTGATAAACTGATTATAGCGATCCTCTCATTATTTTCGATACCATTTTTGCAGTACAATATGTCTAGAACCCAGTTTCACCGATCACTTCTTCTTTCGACGAAAATAGTATAAAACATAGTCGCTGGGGGTCCGATCTACAGAATACGGTGGATGCGGAACCAATTCGAAGTCCAATTAATCGATTTTTACCATCGTTTTCACTGAGTTGTTCTTCAAAAGCATTTTCAATGATTTCGTTCTTCAAACGGTGCAATAACGTTATGTCGTTATCGCTATTGATGGTCCTTCTTTTTTCAAGGTAATCAATCAAAATTATTTCATCCACATCTCAAAATACAGACGCCATAACCTTGCCAGCCGACTATTGCGTCTTTTCACGCTTTGGAGTGGGTTCAGCATGTGCAGTAAATACAGATGACTGGCAGCTCCCTGTTTGAAGGCAAGCTAAAGTGTGAACACGATTCGTTTGAGAACTGCCGTGTAAAAAAAAAACCTCCAATGAAAAGGACACAACAGCTTCGGATGACAGACTCCCCTTTTGATAAAGTCCACTGCAAATGTATTAAGGATTACGATTTCAGTTCATGCACCTGGAACGCTCGGTCGCTCAATTGGGAAGGAGTCGCTGCCCATCTGTCCAAGAAGTGCGATGGACGAGATAAGGAATGAAACGAGCAGATCAATGATGGCAAAATCGTGCTTGACCAGAAAGTATATTTGGCACAACGGTCGGTAAATTCAGCATCCATGATGAAACATGCCCAAATGGGTTGAGATTGATCGACTTCGCGGGGGCCCGAAATATGGTTATTTGTTATTTGTAGTACTAGATTCCGCTGCCACATATCAACGCAAAACTCGGGTTTATTACGCTTCAACAACTCCAGACAGTGCTCCGAATCAACTCGTCGTTGTTTTTGGTGAAAAGTGAGCTCGTGCGGCACCCACTTTACACAGAGCTTTCTGATAGCCAAATATTGATGAATGATAAGATGACATGTTCAGTTGATATCTTTGGAGTGATTGCTATCTCGAACAACTTCATTTTACGAACTTCCAAAATTCTCTTGTGGCTGTTTTGTGTTCTCATCTGTATATAGATATAAGTATTTAACGAGATCACACTTTTCAGAATTGGACGAAGAGGTGGTACAATGAAACTTCTTCTCTGGCCCTTGCCGTATTGAAAGTCCACTGACAGCCAACTCTTTCTGAAGATCTTCTGGAGAATGTTTCGGTCACTACATGAGCAAGGAAGGCACAAGCTCTAGCTAAATATATTCCCACGAATAAATCCGTAATATGTTAACAATTTAACGACAATATCTGCTATTTGACAGGTGACATAAGAGAAAACTATGACTCTATAGATGATACACTTCATTAGAGTCTTAAAATCTCTCTCAGCAGCAGAGAGCTTTCTCATAATTATTTATACTGTCCAGCTCTATTATTGATATATTTTCTTAGCAACAAAAAGTCTATAACAACTTCTTTCTTTGTACACTTTGAGTTGTAGTTTAGGTCAGAGTACCATATAACTTTTAAAATGTCCGACAGAACTCTTAAGCACATATTCTCTTGTCCAGGCAGTTGAGTATATTTGGCTGAGCGCTAAAACCAGCAACCTGTTACCTCATGTATACATATGTATACTCTGAACTGGGAGTGCATTCCTGAGCTAAGAATCATCTACTGAAGTTTTATACATACTAAATTATTCTAAGGTAGATAGACTACCACGCAAATCAGCTACAATTTTCTCCACTATTTCAACCCCTACATATTTACGATTGTCCCTGCAAAAGTAAAATCATTTTCAAAATAATATATTACCCCAGTAATAGCCGACGACAAACGAGTAAAAGCAACTTGGTGTATAATCCAACTTCAGTATGAAGTCTACAAGACCATCATCAGTTAGAGAAATAAAATTGCGCTCGCCCAAAACCATAATCGAAGCGGAGTTGCTTTTAAATTAGAAAAATAAAATTACAATATTATATACTTAGTAATAGAGCGCCGTTACAATTACTTACGACTTCGCCTGTACCACACACATATCCACAATACCCTCACCAATACACACCGACCACGACGGCTTGAACTCGGCACGATTGAGCGAGGAGTGGGAAAGATCTTGATAGCTGTGGAATGAGATTTGAAAAAAAAATAAATGCAAAAACTTATCTCAAACACTATATACAGTTATACTAACGTAAAGCACTCTAAATTCCAACCGGCTGTAAAACGAAAGAAACTGTCGGTGCGTTCACAATAGACCACCGGTACTGGCAACGCACGATTGCCCGGCAATTGACACTCATACAAAATGCCATCCTGTTCGTGAAAGGTCAATGTGCCATCCAAGTGTGTAATGCAGAAGAACTCACGTCCTTTGACACGTCCAAACGAGCCTTTCGTTAAAGCTAAAGCGCCACGCTTCAGCTTATAGTCGGCTAAGGATTGTAGACGCAATTGCGCGCCATGTTCAGCAACGCCACCAATCGCGTTTAGCTTGTATATGACTACCGAACGTGGATGCAGCACGGCCAGTTGATTCTGCTTCTCATCGGCCATTTGACCACTGTTTAGATAAGAGAACGCATAAAGATTCAAAAATTCAAGCATCTGTTCAATGTGACGACACTCACCCACTGAAACGTCCCGCATATATGCCCAATATGGGCTGCTTTAAGTTCACCTCCAACAACAAATCGGTCGGCCGAAAGGCATTGCCATCTTCGATGCGTCGATTTTGTTCCAGACGCGGATTGAAAATGCTCAAATTGCCGCTATGCGAACCGACCACCACATAATCCTTTTCACTGTCATCGAGTCCGAAGCGGGCGCACAGCAAACTGGCCACGTCGTAGTTCTCCTCCAGATCGGAGCACTGTGTGTGCCACCAGTTGCAAACGTTGAAGAGCGACATGATGTTCTTGACTGGTTTTGCATAACGCGTTGTGAACTGTCACAGCTGTCCGAGTGGATGTGCTGAGCTTGTGAAAATTGCCTGGCATTTGTTGATTTGTTTACGTCGTCGTAGGTGTGTTGCTATGGCAAACTGACGTCAGCTGTTGGAGTTAACAGCGACCGGCATTTATGTGCTGGTCTGGTTTAGGGGGTGATGTGTCGTATGCAATATAAGAAGAAACATTTCATGAATATACGTATGTAGTTCATTTTTAATTTCTTTGTCGAAATGCTCTTTAAATAAATTACGAAGAAAGTTTGTAAATAAGCCTCTTAGAATCAGATATCTTCTCAGAAGCGTCCCTCGGCGAAAGGTATGCAGAAGTATGACCATAGTCTTGATGGCTTAAGATAGATAACACGTTCGCTGTGTTTCTTGTGGCGCCGTCCTGTTGGAAACACATATTGTCCTGATCCATATCATCACGGAAGAAGTAAGGCCCAATGACGCCGCTGGCCCATAAACTAAACCGTAGTTTTTAGGGATGCCATCGTGACTCTTGGAGTACTTATGGATTGCTGCCTGACCAATAATGCATATTTTGCTTATTGACGAAGCCATGCAGCCAGTAATGAGCCTCATCGTTGAAAATGATTTTTCGATGAAAATCCGGATCATTTTCAAGTTGTTGCTCAGCCAAATTCACGATCATTCGAAGGTTCTGGTGGTCAAGTGGCTTCAGCTCTGGCGTCAATTTGGTCTTGTAATTTCCCACAACGACGACACAGAGATGACCAACGCTTGACTGATTTGGGTCTTTTTCAATTGATGCGTTGGCGGCAGCAATATTCTCGACACTACGGGCACTTCTTTGCCTCACTGTCATGGGAACATTTTGTACTGTGCCTGTGGATTAAAACTTTTCTACTAAATGCTCAATTCTTGATCTGACGGTTATGGATGATTGTAACGACCACAAATTGGACGTAGCGCTTTTAAAGTTGATTCCACTGACTCCGAATTTCGGTAGTAAATTTTTATAATTTCGACTAGTTGTTGGGTCGAATATCTTGAAAAGAATATCATAAAATATCGGTCTTCTTTTGTAGCGTTCCTATTGAAAAAACCCGTTATACTCTATCAAGCGATGCTTTGTGTGCTCCAGTTCCGATTTGGACGAAATCTAGCGATTGAAAACAAAGCTTGGATTTCTGCTTTCAGCAGTTGGAGGTATTCAAACTAATTCTTACCTGCCAAATTACAAGGATCAGAAAGAATCTGTTATATTTTAGCGCGACGCTCTTTTATATTTTTTAGAAGTTATAAAAGATGTGGTAGATAGTGATCCGATACTTTCGAGATTGTAGGAGTGCCTTGGGCTATAATCTATGCCAGGTAAGTAGGTAGGTAGAGGCATTGTGAAACCACCGCTACTAAAATACCCTCACTCGTTGTCCCCTGTTGCTCTGTTGAAGTTTAGCAGTGCGAAAAGCGTTATTTGTTTGAGTGGAGTTCTATGAGTGAACAATACTAGCTCCGTCGTACCAGCATTTAGGGCGTTACATAGCTAACGGCTCTTGTTAACGCCCGGAGTGCAGTATTCTGACACACCTGAAGCTTCCTCATCTACATTTCACTGCATACTAGCGACCATATCCGTGCGGCGTACGGTGATCGGGAGTCATGCTGCCTGTTTGAGCTCTGGTGGGCCGTAGAAGCCACTCGGCTGGAGGCGTAAAAGCTAGTGTCGCAGTAGTGCGTTGACAGCAAACGGCCACGTAACTTGTGGTCCACTCCATGTGTGTCTGAAGGCCTGGGGGCCTATTCTGTAACTCGATTCGAAAAAAAATTTACTCGAATTCGGATTTTTTATATTCTGCAACTCGATTTTCGGATTTTCAAGCCAATTTTCGAATAAAATATTCGTTAGCTTTTGAGTTGTAGAAAGCAAAAACGAAAATTGTACGTATTTATTCTGGCACAGGGTGGTACAACTTTCGCATAATGATAAAATGGACACAAATTTCGAATAGAACACATTTGCGAATCGAGATACAGAATAGGACCCCTGAACAGGTCTCAACATGACTCCATCTATTGCATTTATTACACTTAACCGAGGTGGAGTTTGGAAAGACCCTTCTAACAAACGCAGCAGAAAAATACCTCCGAGCCGGAGACAATACCAGCACAGCTCAAGAGGATGCGATTGATGACAAGTTAACCTAAAACTCACCGATCGAAACAGGATTAGATCGCCTATATAACAAGTCTCTCAGTTTTTGCGATATCGATCTGTAAACTTCCAGACTGCAAATAAGATGATCATTTATGTTGTTGTTGTTGTAGCGGCAGAATTCTGCCGAGTTGACAGTCCTTGGCCGGATAAAAATCCGTGTCCATTCCGTTTGATCGATGATCATTTATCAGAACCGGCCGACTAAAGCATAGAGCTGGCATACAAACGGAATAAAGTCCTTGTATGGAAAATTTTCTTATTTTACAAGACTAATATTTTGGCGTCGGTGGCGCCAAAGTTACAATTTTTTCTGTTTAAAAACAAGTATGTATATATTTACCTTATCACGAAAATTCACATTCTGTAAAGAATTTTTTCGTGGGATTCATTTATTTTATGGTCAACAAAATCGACCTACTTAGCGTACTATTCGCAACACCATCACTTATCTTGAGACTCAGCATTCATTAATGGATAATATTTGACCGAATAGACCACGTCCAGCACGCAGTGGAGAAACGTTCGCAGCAACTCGGACTGACGTATGGAACGACTTGGGGCATTTTAAAGATAAATGCCAAAGAATGCTCTTTCCTCATTAATTATGAAGTTTCTTTGTTTTTTCTTTAAAAAAGTAGGGAATCTCGAAATGCTTCACCCTTTATATACAATATATACTTTAAAGGATCGCCGACATTTCCTTTTGTGTGTAACTACCTTCGTGTCAAAGTTTATATGTCTTGTTCAGCGTATAAAAATGGCAAGGCAACTGCACCAATTTAAACACCCTTCAATATATGCGCGTCGTTAATTTCGCAACCAAATAAAAAAGTCAATTTTTTTTATATTTTAAATGAGTTCTTCTATATTTAGGCATTTAATTTAATTTAGTTTAAGTATAATTATGTACGGTTACCACATTATTGTATTTGTATGTTTACATTTGCTTAAAATGTATTGTTAGTTTCTTGAAATTTAAAAATATTTGCTTAAAATTATAATTACAGTGAAGATTACAAGAGCGTAGAAGTACATGAGCGATTTAGTTTCAGTTTTAATTGTAAAAAATATATATATTTATTTATTAATCGTAAAATATGGAAACATGAGTGTGTGTGTGAGTTTGTAATTAATTTGTGGATAGTTAACGAGCTAAATTAATAAAAAAGCAACAACAAACACTATGCGTTCAGCATATTTATTTGCCATTTGTTTACACATACAACTATTATTTATTCATATATAACTGTAAATCTGTATATATTTTTTCCAGTTCAATATTTCTACAGTTGAATTAGAAAGCTCTAGAACTAAACATAATCTTTACGAATATAATACTCTTGGACTTTTCGGGGCAATTGTAAAGCACTTTCACAATCGACACTATTTTCCACACATTTTGGTTTTTGTTTTTCCGCTTATTATTGTTATTTTGCATATTATTATTTTTGTTTTTGTAAACTAAACAACAACTACGGCACAACACGCGTTTACTCCTTTTCGCTGCGTATTTGCATGATCTTCTTCTTCACCAGCGTGCGCACCTGTTGCGCGGTCGATTGCTGCACAGTTTGTTGTTGTTGTTGCTGCTGTTGTCCACCACCAGCACCGCCGCCACCACCACTGGACGTGGCTATCGTTTGGGTGATGGTCATCACTTCACCTTGCCCCGCACCCGATGAGTTCGCTATGCTGGATGTGCTCATACCTTGTTGTTGTTGCTGTTGTATGCTTTGTTGTTGCACGACTGCCACCAAATTACCGCCGGCCGTTTGCAGACGCACCGGACTGGCATTTTGCCGTTGGCCCTGCTGTGCAGCCACTTGTTGTTGTATTAGATGTATTGTCTGTTGTGTCTGCGATTGATTGCCACCGGCGGTGCCCACCTTTATGGTGCCGGCAATGTTTTGGCCGCTGGTGACATGTGCGCGCAAATTGCCGGCAGCGAGTGCTGCTTGTGCGGAAGCGGCGGAAACCACCTGTTGTGGGGGGGGGACGGGAGAGAGAAAGCTTTATTAATTTTTTCAATTAAATTTATTTTTTTAATAAAATTTTATTTTAATTTTTATTATAATTTGTTGTTGTTGTTTTCTGTTTGTTGGCGTATTATACTTTTGTATCTTTAAAAGTGAAACTTATTAAGGTGTGGTAGTAAATTATGAATTAAAACCAAAAAGCTACAATGTCGCCACCTGTTTGAAAATTGTATTAAAAAAATGTATGAAAAAATAGTAGAATACTTTACAAAGGAAAAATGCTTGTGGCAGTTAAATATAAATTAAAACCGAAAAGATACAAGGTTACCACCTGTTTGAAAATTGTATGAAAAAAATGTATGAAGAAGAAATAGTAGAATATTTTACAAGAAAAAATACTACGTAAGAAATGGTGGAAATAAAATTCCAAAAACATTGTTCGCGGCGTTGCCACCCACTTGACAAGCTTAATTTCATAAAACTGAGTTGCCACATGTTTGAAAATTTAATATCAATTTTTTTTTATATAGACAATTAATAGCGTTTAAGAAAATTGTATGTACCAAAATTTTATAATATATAGGATAAACTGATTGACGAGCGTTGCCACCTATTTACGATTTTTCATTACATTTAATTTATAAGATAGAAGCATTATAACAAAAAAGTATCAAACTAATATTTTTGTTTGGAAAACTTGTTTAAGGTGTTGCCACCTGTTCGAAATCTTATATCGATTAGGTCTTAGTTGCTGATTTTGTAAACACCAAACAAAAAACATGAGAAAAAAATTTTAAGGTGTTGCCACCTATTCGAAATTTTAATTCAATAAGGGTAGAATTTTTGTTTTTGATCTCGACCGAATGCCGTTCCTGGCATATTTTTTCTAGTAATACTTTTTAACTACTTAATTTTTTAATAATTTCTAGTGTTCTACATATTATATAGATAATAAATTATGGAAAAGGTGTTACCCGACTTCCTTTCATCGCTTCGCTTACATTTCTTCTCACCTGAATGGTTTGGCGCTGATTCGACTGCGATGCCACCGACACAGGTATTACACGCCCCACACTGGTCTTGCTCAACACCAGGCCCGTGGCGGCCAGCGAACCCTGCTGACCTTGACGCATCACATGCTGTATTTGCTGCACTGTGACCGAACTGGGTAGCGATTTCGTATTCTGTATGTGCACCAATTGCGTCTGTACGCCACCAGCGCCCTTCGGCTGCTGCACCACGGTTGCGCCGGATGACGATTGCCCCACTGAAGTGGTCACCTGCTGACCACCCTGCGCGCCCGTGGCGATCTGCGTCATGCGATTGATTTTGCGCGGCATATTCAACGGTTGCATGTGCAGCTGACGCATTTGCGCCTGATTCGCCATAGATGTGGTGACCTTTATCTGACCGCCGGGTTTGAGGTGCGACAACGCCATATTTACAGTGGTGCCTTGTTGTTGGCCACCACCAGTGGAGACGGTGACGCCGCCGCCACCTTGCTGCACTATACCGGCGCCGGATGAGGTCTTCACCAGCGTTGCTATTTGCTGCGCGGTCACTTGTTGCACCTGTTGTTGCTGCTGCTGTTGCGCTTGCAGTTGTTGTTGCGCGCCACCGCCTTGTGTTTGTTGCTGTTGCAGTTGTACTGTGGTGCCTTGCGCAGTGGTGGCCGTCGTATTGAATATTTGGCCCTGCTGTAACACTTGCGCCTTCTGATGCGCGCCGATCACCTGTCGCTTGACCAGCACCATGTCGTCGCCCACTTGACGTGCGATAGTCTGCTTGCCGGCCACCTGCTTAATGAATTGCGTGCGTCCCTGGTGCGCCACTTGTACTGTGGCCACGGAGGCAGCAACGCCGCCACTCGGCGCGGCAACCATATTCGATGAGGATACCGTGGCAACGGCGACCTTTTGACCTTGCACCTGCATCGTGGCCTGGCCACCGGCGGTCTGTACGAGACTGCCTTGTATAATGGTGCCGGCGGCATTAACGAGCGCTGTTTGACCGCTGGCCGTTTGTACAAGTGTTTGACCACCGCCTTGTCCGGACGTGGTTTGCAACACCTTGAGCTGTTGGCGCTGGCGATAGAGTTGTATGTGCGGCGGTGCATTGCCACCCACGTTGCTTGTAAGTTTGGCGCTCTGCTGCAACGTGCTGACCGGCACCTTGGTCACCTGCTGCGTGGTGCCTGGCATGGATGTCAGCCGTAACTGCGCAGCTTGGAATTGTGCCGCCGCTACGTTGGGACCCAAATTGGACATGGAGACGATTGTTGGACTGGGATTGCCGCTGCGCTGTTGCAGCACGACATCCTGTAGCGCGCCAGTGGTGGCGGCAACAATGCGTTGTGCGCGCAACGCCGACGTATTGAGCGTTGTCACTGTCCCGCTCGGCTGTAAGTTGGCCGACGTCGTGAGCACGGTTCCAACTGTGGCCAGCTGCGATACGGACACCACTTGCGGCAACGTTTGTGACGGTATTGTCTGCACGATGCTGCCGCCGCTCTGTGATGCGCCACTGGAGACTATGGTTTGCGGTGAAATCGAGACGATTTGCGCGTTGGAAGACTGCACATGTTGCTGCGCCGATTGTACGCTGGAACTTAGGGTTTGCACGGGCGTGGTCAACACGACCGACACGGTCGATGAGGAGCCAACATTGCCGCCTTGCTGCTGCAATTGTACGTGTTGCGCGCCTGCGGCCGCCGCTTGCTGCGTCAACTGTTGCATTTGGCCCGCAGTTAGGAGACCCGTTTGTGGTGCCACGATCGCCTTAACGATTTGCGTATTACCCATACCGGCGCGTAAGATTTGCTGTTGTTGCTGCTGCTGTGATTGTGCCGCCGCATTGCCGGCGGTTTGCTGCTGGTGCGTCACCGGTAAAGCGCCCGCATGTTGTAGCACAATGGCGGTGGCGGTTGGTTGCTGTGTGACGCCCTGTACATTCCCGCTGGGTATATGCTGGATCTGCAGCTGCTGCGTGTGTAGGCCGCCGGCTTGTTGCAATGTAGACGCGCCGCCAGCGCTAACATTTTGCTGCTGTTGCACAACCATTTCCTGTATTTGCACGGCGGTTGTTTGCTGTTGTTGTTGCACTTGTTGTTGCTGCTGTTGCACTGGCACAGCTTGCGCGGGCACCGGTGGCGGCGGCGGTGGACACTGACTGCGCTGTTTCTCTCGTATCTTGTTCGCTTTCATGGCGGCGATATTCAACGGCGAAATCGGTTGATCGTAGTTGCTGATGCCGAACTCCTGCAGCACTTCCATGTGCTTGGGATTCATGAGATTCGGTGTGCTGAAGTGGCGTTTGGGTGGTGGCGCCTTCTTCAGATACGCCGCTTTGATGCAATCGAAACGCGAACGCATCAGCTTGGTGAAGCTGGTGTTGTTGTCGTTCGCATAGAGTTGTGTAGTGCGTAGATAACGCAGTGGTCCTTTCAGATATTCCGATTTCAGCATTGCCTTCATCTTCTTCTGCTTCTTTGGACTCTCTACAAATTTACCTTCCTCACGCGGCTGTATAACCATTTCGTAGCGCCAGCGGCATTGCTTCGCCGAGCGGAAGGTTTTCGCTTGGAAATTCACAATTTCCGACACCAGATCCCAGTTTGGCGTGTGTCCCGGTGAGAGCACCATTAAATTGCACGGTAGCCCTTGTAGATTCACCAGAACATGCAATATTACGATATCTTCGAAGATGGTCCACTCGGCCATGCCTTCGGGTTCCACCAGCTGCTTCTGCGGTGTTTGTGGTTTGAGTCCGGGTATTTGCACGTTCGGCTTGAATACGCCGCGATAACGTTGATTCTTTAGATCGCGTCGTATGCGCGCTATTGCCGCCGATGGCCGATCGAAGAGTGAACGTGGCGCTACGTAGTTGTCTTCACGCCGCATTTTCAATGGCCTACGACTGCCATCCATGGCGAAGCCGGCGTCACAACGCGAACGCTTGTAGTCCTTCTTAATGTAGACTGGTGGTAATTCGACCTCCGGTATTGGATTCATCTCGTACATAAATGTCAACGAGTAGTCGATGTAGATGTCGTTGTCGTCTTGCGGTGGCGTGGGTGGACACCACATCTGTGCGCAGAAAATTAAACAATAATGAGTGAAGAAAGTCAAAATTTAATATGTAATTTTCGAAGTTCTTTAAAGTTAGTAAATTATGAGAAAATACGAAAGCGATTAATAGGTTAATCTATATTTCCTTTCAGAGCGTGTTCAGAGTTTAAAAGTACCGAATTAGGTCAATAGGATTTGGGGCGAAGAGTAACCCGTGGAGATTCAAGAGCTACAATTTCATCCAGATAAAACTACGGTTTAGGGTGGTTTATGAGCCGGTGGAATCATCGGTTCATATTTCTTCAAAAACGATGCCGGTGAGAACGTCAGAACGAACCGTCAATGACGACCGTTATCGCGCCATGATAAACGACTATTGGATGCCTATAATTGAATCTCGTGATCTCGGCGACATTTGGTTTTAACAAGACGGCGCCACTTCCCACACATCGCATCAATCAATAGATTTATTGAGAGAACATTTCAATGAGCAGATAATTTCAGGTTTTGAGCCAGTCGATTGGCCACCAAGATTGTGAGATATCGCACCGTTACACTTTTTCCTTGGGCATTATGGAAAGTCTCTAGTCTATGTGGACAATACCGCAGCGATTCAGGCCTTGAAGCAAAACTTCAAGCGTGCCAATCATGCCATTGCCAATTATCAGTCGAAATGCTCGAACGAACCTGCGATGGACCATCTGAGGTGTAGGCCGCTACCAACATTTGAAAGAGATAATCTTCAAAAAATAAATGTCATTCGAATTATTATCATTCGGCATTCCACATTAAACTTTAAGGTTCTGTGGTTTTTCTTCAAAAAGTAGGGAACCTCGAAATGGATCATTCTTTTTTATCAGGAAAGGACTCTCATAATTTTGATTATATATCACACACACATTGATTGATATTTTTGGAAAAGTCAGTGGTAGGCTCTAGGCTCTAAAATTCCCATATCTGGGAATGTCAATATAACCAAGTTTGAATGATGTTGGTCGAATAGGTCTGGAGATGGTGTTGTTGTAGCGGCAGAAAACATTTTTGAAGTTATTTTCAAGAAATTACAGAACTATAAAAAAATTTAATATAAAATAATGAATACAAAAAACAATATAATTATAATATATTTTTAATTTTTTAATATAAAAAATTAAAAAAAAAATTAATAAAAATTAAAAATTATAAAAAAAAATTAATAAAAATAAATTAAAAATAAAAAAAAATAAATAAAAATGAATATAAACAAATTAAAAAAAATTAATAAAAAAATTAATAAAAATATTTATTAAAATTAAAATAAATATTGCAAAAAAAATTAATTTAATACATGCAATAATTGGAAAACTAATACGACAAAGATTTTGCAAAAAAAAAATTAAATTCGAACACAATTTCTAAAATAAAATTTCAACTTACCGGCATTTGTTCCATGGTATTATCCGAAATCCAAATCTGTGAAGTTCGAAACAAATATCAAGCATGGTAAATAGAAACCACACACGTGACCGAATACAACAGGACGCCGCCAAAGTATATCAGGGATTTTTTGGAATTTTTTATTTATGAAAAATGGATTGCCGATTTTTGGGTTTTAGTTTGTTTGTTGTTGTAGAAAATAGTGTGTCAGATTAGTGTATGGATGCGGAGGACACGTGTCAGTCGCGATTATTGAGCAGCGTGCGAGCAGTACGAATGAAAAGAATAGAAAAATATAACGATAAATATTATTTTCTCTTCAATAAAATCTGTTTTGGTGGTGTTTAAGTTGGCTAAATGCTATTTACGTTCAAACTTTTCTCTTTCAAATAACTTCAAGCAGCGCAGAGAAGAGCTTTTTAGGCTTAGAATAAACCAGAGTGTAACACACACATGCGAGTGTGGTGTTGGTTTTTGTTTTTAGACAATTTTTAAGTAAAAAAATTGTTTAAAACAAATTTCATTTTTGCTTTGCAATGTTTTAGGCTCGTGTTGCAGACGATTTTTTCGCATATTTGCGTTTTCTCTCTCTCCCGCTCTTTTTGTTTTGCGAAAATTTAAGAAAATTTTTTATTTTAATAAAAATCTGTGGCCGTTTGGAAATGGCAAATGAAATTGTTATTATTTTTTAGCTGCGAAGCACCGCACCACACACATTAATCTTTAATTTAGCATTAAAATTTTTTTTAAGTTTTAATTAATATCGTAATTTTTTTAAGTATCTGCTATTCCAAATTAAAAAAAAGTAATAATTAATTTTAAATTTAATTAAAAAAATTATTATTTTAAATTTAATTAAAATAATCTATAATTTTAAAGATAATATATAATCTTTATAATTATATTTTTTAGGTAAAAATTATTATTTTAATTTTTAATATAAAGAAATTTTTGTTTTTACTTTAAAAATTAATTTTTTACTTTAATTATTTGTTTGAATTTTAGTATAACAAATTTTTATTATTATTCCAATTTATTTTAATTTAATTCCTGTTTTAATTCTTTCAAGTGATTTTTATTTATTTAAAATGTAAATTATAAAGTTTTAATTTTTAATTTTTTTCACGTTTAATTTTTCAAAGTTTAATTTTTTCCAAGTATTTTTCCCTATTTAAAATGTAACTTTTTTTTTAGTTTAGTTTTTTAATATTTAATTTAAATTTTTTTTACTTTAATTTTTTTAATTTTAATTTTATTTAATTTAAAATTTTTTTTAATTTTTGCAAAAAATGTATCTTATTATGCAGTTTGTGGTGGTGCAACTGTTTTGGTGCCCAAGCAACACTAAATTAGGGTGTATGAAGTAATTATGCTGTTGATCAAATAATAACCGTTATTTTATTTTATTTTTTTTTATTCTTTAATTTAAAGGCTTTTAAAAATGTGCTCATAACATTCTACAACAAATGCTGCGGCATCTGCTTTTGCCATTTACCAAACCCAACCTTTTTCATAATTATTTTCAATTATTTTAGCTGACACTGCTCAACATTTTTGTATAATTTTTTTTTGAATTATTTTACTTTGATTTTTTTAAATTATTTAAATTTTTTTATAGATCAAATTTTTTAGATTCATTTGTTTTTTTTTTTAATTTTTAAATTAATTTAATTTTTTAATTGATTAATTTTTTTAATTTTAAATTAATATAAATTAATTTTAAATAATAATTTTTTTTAATTTTTGTAATTTTAAATAATTAATTTTTTTAATTTGAGTAATTATTTTTTTAATTTTAAAATTGAAAAAATTAATTTTTAATTTTTAATTAATTTAATGTTTAAAATTTAAAAAATTTTTTTAATTATTTAATTTTTTAATTAAGTAATTTCTTTTTTTAACTTTAATTTTTTTTAAATTAATTTAATTTTTTTCTCCTATTTCTAAAACTCTTCTATCATTTACGTTTTCTAAAATCTAAACTTGAAACGCGCCTAAAATACAAAAAGTATACGCCTCGCATCATTTAAAAAAAATACAGACACCAAAACAGATATTAAAAAATTTGCAAGCAGAAAATAATATTTATTTCAGTTACATTATTCTTTTGCTGTCATGAACCGTCTACTCTTCGATATTTTTTCTTTTTGCTTTTGTGTGGTTTCGTTTTTGTTGTCGGCGCTAAGTCAAATACATAGCTGAGACGGCGAAAGTTGTGAGGGTGCGTACATATAGCGTTATATATTTATATAAATAATTATTTCCAAACGTTTTTTGCGCTTATTTAGGGCCAAAGATTTGTTATTTTTCATTTCCTTAAACTTTCGACAAAATCAGCAAGGCAGAAGTGTGAGAAAAAATGGCGGATAATTCGCTATACGAAAAAATCGACGACGACAAGCGACAACATAGCGGAAGCTGAATAAAATTTGCAATAAAACCACGACAATTTCTTGATATTTGATTATTAATTTTTTCTTTGTTTTCTTTAAAAGCATATAAATAATTAATATTTTTGTTTATTCTTATTATTTTTGTTTGTATTGTTTTGTTCTTCATCTTTTCTCTTTCGCTCTTTTAGTTGTTAAATGTTCGTTACTACTACTTATATATTATATAAATACAAATACATACATACATATATAAATATATATAATGTATGTTCAATTTTTATACACTCATTCGAATTGCGCCCAATATAACAACAACAACAATAAAAATTGTTGCCTGGAAACTCATATTACTCATTTACTTCTTATTCATCATCATTTTCGCTTGCGAAACTTCTCCCAACTTGAATTTCAATATTCATTTCACTTTTCGTTTTTGTTGTGGTAGGAAAATATTTCCTTAATAAACGTTATATATTCAGAGTCACTGATTTTCGGTAAACTAGCTTAAGATTAAAGGCTTAGAATTTAGAATTTAAATAAAATGCTAACTAAAGTTTAGTTATGAAGTCATATCGATCGGGTAGTTTGTGTACGTGTGTATGTATGTACATACATGTGTAGGAGATGTGATATGCAAAGGAACGTTTTGTGTTGTTTTTGGGTTTTAAAAGAAAATTTAATATGAAAAAAAAGTTGAAATATATTTATTTTCTTTTTGCCAACAAATTTAAATTTTTTGCCACAAATATTAATGCAAAATTTTAATATTTCGAAATTTAAAAAATTAAGCAGCACAAGAAAAGAAAACATGGAAAATATTAAAAAACAACGGCTAAGAAAACAAAAAAAGAGACACTTAGCAATTTCGAATTTTTCGAAATAGCAATAAGTTTCGAATTCTTTATGCAATTAAGTAATAAAAATAAAAAAATGGAAATTAATGTAAACACTGGCATTTGAACAATTTCGAATTTTTTCGAAATCGCAAAAACTTGAGTTTTTTATACAAATAAGTGATAATGTAAAAAAATTTATTTAAAAAATGGAGATGAATATAAAAACGGGCATTTGAACAATTTCGAATTTTTCGAAATTGAAAAAAGTTTAGTGTTTGTATGACAACTAAATAATAATGCGAAAAACGTAAAATAAACTGGAAAAATTACATATAAAAAATTTCGAAAAATTCGAAATTAAAAAAAAATAAAAAAATAAAGAAAATAATTTAAGGAAAAAGTTGTAAATAACTTGGAAAACAATAAAAAGTAATAAATTAAATCAAATGATGAAGAAAATAAAAATTAAGCAAAATTAAAAGCATAACCCTAAAAACTTGTTGGCAAAGGTATTGATAAATCAAATAACGAAAAATCAGTGTTGGTCTGAATTAACTTAAAATGTATTTATAATTTATGAAAAATAACTTCATTAAACGGAGCAACATCGGATGAAAAAAACAAAATGTGAACAAAATCTAAAAATCTGGACCCGATATTAGATATGATTGCTTGTAAGCTAAAGCTTTTTTAATTATTCACTTCTTATTGTTGTCTTCCTAATCTATAGGTGTGTAGTGTATGAAATAATGTTGTTTACGCTTAAAACACAAATTATATTAATAATAATCATTATTTAAAGTTGGAACTATGGAACGCACAGCGGTCGTTATTGTTACGGATTTCATTAGCAAACTAGTTTTAATAATCATTATAATTTCTTTGCTTGTTGGAGAGTACAGCACATTTTACTACGAAACGAAACTAATTTGATTAAAAATTGTTAATTTCGAAAAAAAATCACAGCAAATTTTTGAAAACACTTACAGAGTGAATAGAAAATTCTGCGCTACGTCAAGTTTAAGTTCAAATTTTTGCACCGAAAAGAATTCTTGTGAGCACAATTTGTAGGAAAATTTAATTCGAAGAAATAATGTAACTTCGAAAAAATTCGAACATCGAAAAATAATGAACATTTGAAAAATCTTTAACTCTGAAATTTCTTGTGATCACAATTTGTAGGAAAATTTAATTCGAGGAAATAATGTATCTTCGAAACAATTCGAACTTTTGAAAATTTTTAAACTTTGAAAAATTTGCACAAAACCGTAAAATAATAGTTATGGATACTTCCAAACACTTATGAATCCATTTATTGTAAAATAATTAAAAGCGATATTTGGTTTTACCGACACTAGTATGCATAAAACTGAACTTTGTCGAAGAAATTATCACCTAGTTCATACTAATGTTAATTTTTTTCAATATTAAACATAAAAAAGGGCTGGTTGTTGTTGTGATAATAGATTTTTTATCCGGTAGCGGGAAAATGGATTTATAAAATGCGCCTATTAACAACAACAATAAACATAATTGAAATAAAATTAATTTTTTCTTAACTTGTGGAACATAAAACCTCACTTGGGGATTAATATTCCAACGCATTAGTATAATTCGTTTGTATATACATATTCAAAACTCAATAATACGTAATTTTACAATTTTAATTTTCTTAAAATCGGAAAAAATTTGTTTGCTGTCAAAATCTCATAGTAAAAATAACCGTACTTTTCAATGCCCACGATATCCTGCCATGCCTACCACTTCGGCTGCAGCTCCACACACCAGCTAATGCTAATATTTAGATCAACGCTAAAAGTAATTTATTTCACTTCTTATTTGTTAATTAAAGAGAGTATCCCCTAACTACCTAGCAGTTAAACATACATATTTACAGGGTTGTTTTTTTAGTCTATTTCATACGCTTATGCTAAATATAAGTTCGTTTTCTATACATTTAATTGCATTGAACTGTACCTAGTTGTTTTATTGTGTTACACGCAACTGTACTTTTGTGTCTGTCCGCCGCCGTTTGCCGTTCTTCAAACGACACACACTAACCGCGTGCCTGCCAAGGGTAGCCAGCGCTGCTACAGGTGGACGCGCTAAACTTTCTGCGTTGCGACGCCTGCGCGCACTTGACACTCATTTGTTATACAGATGAACGCGCGCGTGCGCACTCTTTAATGAAAGTGTTGCGCGTCGGCACCGTGCAGCGTATGCGCTTCATCAGCAAGCATGCTAAATGATGTACGGTTTAACATCCTACTAAAAAGAACA
This sequence comes from Bactrocera tryoni, assembly GCF_016617805.1. Lineage (NCBI taxonomy): Eukaryota > Metazoa > Arthropoda > Insecta > Diptera > Tephritidae > Bactrocera > Bactrocera tryoni. The sequence continues at coordinate 27,719,573 of NC_052501.1, forward strand.
TAACATACGCACAGCAATGCACAACAGCGCCAGATACAGTGCGCGCCTATAATACTGTCTCAGTAATTCGTGTAGTTAAGATAATTAAGCGCGTCCGACACGCGGTCACATGACATACGCACGCGTGTCACTTGTAAGTTACAGTGTATTAACCAAATCGTCTCACATTGCGTTTACGTTGCATCACGTCGGTCCATTGCTACTTCTATTACCCGACTTATGCGCCGCTGCGGTATCGACGTTGGAGAGCGTGCTATTATCGGCAAGCGGATCAAGTGGATCGTTGACGTTTGTAGCATCATTATCGTCCACATCGGACGCGCCGCCCATGACGGCAGCGCGCGTCGTGCTGCTCTTGGGCGTTTTGAGTAGCCAACGGTGCAGCGTTGTTGTGCCACTGCGTATGCTGGTGGCAGCAACGCGCGCTTTCGGCAACCGCTTACGTTGCGCCAACGCGCTGGGCGTTTTAGTTGTCTTCGTCATGTGCGCTTTGCTAATCGGTGTACTAACCGCTGTTGTGGTTGGTGTAGCGTGCGCTAATTTAGTTTTATGATTGCTGGTGGCATTCTCAGCATCACTGTCCATCAAATGATCTTCCTCCGCGGACGCAGTCATATCTTCCGGCTCCTCCAATTGCGCTTTGGCATCTTTCGTCGCACTTAAACGGCTGCGTCGCTTCTTGCTCATGCGCACCACTGGCGGCAGCACCGGACTCTCATCTAAAGTCCACAGATTGATTTTGACTGCACCGCGTGAACGCGTGCGCGGACTGTTCACATCGACATGATTCTGGTGCATGGCGATTGCGCTGGGCGTTGCCGCTGACGTTTTGCTGGCGTTTGACATGTTACCCATAGCGGCCGCGCCGCGTTTTGTCGCCGATGCTGCTGTGTGATGCAAACGCGCGAGTGGCGTTTCGTTCTCTTCCGAGTCCGTTTCATCCGACACATTGTAGTATGTTGAATTCGTCGTCGTAGTGTCGTGTATTTGCGTGTGCGCATTCCACACGTCCAAACTGTTGGAATTTGTTGGCGCGTCCGAGTCGTTACGTCGTCGTCGTTGGCGCTGCTCATTGGCGTATGCATGCGCGGAGTGTGCGTTGTTGGCTTTCTCCGTTTCGCTTTCGCCGCTGCCATTGTCCATGTCGTGTTCACCCTGCTCGTCGTTCTCGTACAACTCGTCGTCGTCAATGTCTTCGACGGTGTCAAGCACAGTTACATAGCTAGCCGCATCCTCGTTTTGACTGTCGTCCTCCGCAGCGCCGTCACTGTTATTTTCCTCCACATCTTCGGCTGTTGCTAGCGGCGGCGGTGATATATTACTGTTGCGCGAGTTGTACTTTCGGCGCGGTGTGTAGTATTTAACCGTTGAGTTTTTACGTAATGTTGCCGCCTTTGTTCTTTTCGTTTTGCTCGCGACCTGTGCGTGTTCGTCCGCCTCCTCTACTTCCTCGCTCTCTGCCGCTTCACTTTGCCCCCCAACATCGTCGCTGCAATGGCTACGCGCGCTGTCGTACTCGTTTTGCCCATTCTCCGTGCCATCGTCCTCGCTCACTGCAGTATCGGCTGCATCGACTTCGGCTTCATCGGCGCTCTCTTCTTCTTCGACGGTTTCTTCTTCATTATCACTGCGCTCGCTGTCGCTTGCCGTTTGCTCCACCTCTTCCTCATCCTCCTCGTCATTGCTGGCTGTCGCTGCCGCCTCTTCCTCCTCATCAGCGTCTTCCACTTCTTCATCTTCTTCAGCCTCTTCATCATCATCATCCTCATCTAAGTCATTCTCTTCCGCGCTTTGCTTGTGACTGTACGTGCGCAATCGCGTCTTATTCGCATTCGTCTGCTGACTGCTGCGCAATTGGCGCCGCTTGCCCGCGCCCCGCCCTAACGCTCTCCTCTCCGCCGCTGCTTTTCGCTTAGCGGGCTGCATTTTCGCCGCTGCTGCTCCATCACTTATCTTGCGCTTGCGCTTAGTCGCCGCTGCCGTAGCGTTGAGCTGTTTGCGCTGCTGCAGCAGTCGTCGTCGATTCAATAAACTTTGATTTTTCACACCGGTCGCATTTCGCTTCGTCCCCACTACTACGCCGCGCTTATTGCTCCGCGCATTATTTGTCTCGACTTCGTCGTCCTCGTCGTTGACGTCACTGTCGTCGTCGTCGTCATCTGTATCCGCATTAACTACGACCGCTGCTGCTGCTGCCATTGAGGTGCGCGTTGTCTTTCTAGTGGATTTCATTGTGTTTGTTGTCGTCATCGTCGTCGCCGTCTCCTCCTCAGCCTCATCCTCTGACGCTGTGGGTGACGACGACGCACGATTTGTTGCTCGCGCATTACCAGCGGCGCTACCCTTGGCAACTCGTTCATGCTCAACACTGTTAGCTCTACTCCTACTACTACCCGTATGACTAATAATATTGTTATTTCTCATGCCGCCTACAGTTCGGCCACGCCAACTCTGGCTGCCAGCCCCCCGACGGCGTTTCACTGGTAAACGCCGGTCTAACACACTATTCTTACGGGCCTCGGTGGCGCGTTTCGTACCCTCAACACTATTACTGTTACCTCTACCGTGTCTGGCGACTTTACCACCACGTCCTAATCTTTGTTGTTGTTGTTGCTTAAGTACTCTTCTATTTGTCTTAATCATAGTTTTTGTTCTAATTGTAGATCCTTGATTTTTATTATTAACCTGATTGCTTGCATCCTTGCGATTGTAGGTGAGCATTTCATCGGCTTCAGCCTCCTTTTTCAGCATCTCCTCTTCCTTTTGCAATGCCGCCAAGCGATTGGCTTCCCATTCGCGCTTTTGCGCTTCGATTTCTTCCTCGGCGGCGCGCAGTTGTTCGGCCGTCCAGGCGGCGCCGGTTTCCTCCACGAAACGCATGGCATAGCGTTCGATCGGCGAGAGCTGTGAGTAAACGAGAGAAAATTGATTTAAACAAGAATCGGAAAGATTGTAAAGAACTTGAGTAGCTAGCGCTGCAGTGTTTGCATAACTGTCCGACGTTGAGTGATATAATCAGGCGTTTACATTCGCTTTGACTATGTCTGAACGTCGTTGAAAGCTTTCTATTGGCACCAAACAACCGTGTTCAAGCAAAAGTGTTGCATTGCACAATTGGAAGTCTAATGCCGTCGTCAAAATTATTATAAAATGCTAAATATTTCCGCGCGACTGTGAGAAGCATAGATGAGAAACTCGATAATTCGATTTCGAGGAAGCCCATCGAAGGATTTTAGGATATCTCTGACAGGTTTTAAATGTCATCTCATGAGAAAACCAGAAAAATCGGGTTAGTTTGACAAATTTGGAGGATATACAGATCAGAGACTTAACCTTAGGGGAGATTATGCATCTGAATGACTACCGGGTCCATGTAATCGGTCTCTGATAGGTTTTAAAAACTACCTTATGAGAAAATCGAGTTAGTTTGACAAATTTGGACGAAGTGCAGATCAGTGGCCTAACCTTAGGGGAGAGTATCCATGACTGCCGGGTCCATATCATCGGAATCGCCCGAATTCAAGCGTGTAAGAGGTCGTAGGTCTTCTTAGAGAGAAGAGTGTTACTTGTATTAAAAAAGTTGGAAAGTATGGAGAACTAATCGATTCCCACAACGGCCGGTTCTGTTATCGTCAAGGATTTTATCCAATCAGAGCTACTACTGTATCTATTACTCGCTACGACAACAACAGCAATGAACAGCTAATCAAATTTGGAACACTGTCGGAATTCCACCTTTTAGAAAATATCCCAAGTCATCGGTTCGATAGCTAAAAGGAATCAAAGTTCTTGCGAAAAAGCAAGATTAAAAAGAGGTCTCGTTATAGCTGCGGCTTTTGTTTATTCCAACGGGGGTTTAGACGATCTCATACACAATTCTCCACAACAGCCGGTCCAAGAGACTGGAATTGACTCGAATTTTATCCGGCCAAGGGCGGTTATTTCGAGGATTTAACCCTTTTTGGAGGGTTAAGTAACAATATGCTCTCATATCGGTCACACGGTAGAAACAGTATTGTTGGACCATAAAAAATTGTGATAGACGAAATAATCTGAGACTAAAATTTGGATTATCAAAAGAGACTGAGTAGTTTCAGGTTGTTGTTGTTGTTGTTGTAGTGACAGAAAACATTCCTGAAGTCAAGCCGAGTTGACGGGTAAAAATTGGAGTGCGTTCCGGTTACTTAGACCCGACTGTTGTGGGAACGGTAGTTTCAGGGTTGTTGTTTTAGTTACAGAGTAAATAAGTCAGAGATGATACACCTCAGCCGGATACACATAAAAACGGATGGCTTCCGATGAAGTAGTCCCGACTTCGGATGGGAACCGATCATAAGCTTAACCGAGTGTCGTGGGAACGGGAGTTTCAGGTTCTTAACCTGAGGTTGAGTTCTTGTTCTAGTTACAGAGTAAATAATTCAGAGATGATACACCTCAGCCGGATACACATAAAACCGGATGGCTTCCGATGAAGTAGTCCCGACTTCAAATGGGAACCGACTTTTATGTTTAGAACAAGTTCATAAGGAACTTGGAATGTCTTTAGCAGTTATTTTTATAAGTTTAAGTTAAACTACAATGCAAGGGTTTATCAATTTCAACACAGCACTCACCTGCTTCACTAGATTTTGCATTTCCAAATCGGCTCGACTCATTTCCGTCGTCGCAGCACCTTCGCCCATTGTCGCCTCATCGATGGGTATGGTTTCATCGAACTCTGCCAAATCGGCGGCAGCTTCGGCCTTAGCCGTCTTGGTGGCCTGCACATCCTGCTCATCCTCGGCAGCGGCCAAAGCGCTCTCAAACGCACGCAAAGATTGCTTCTCCGTTTCAATTTCACTGCCCAGTTCGCTAACGATCGCCGCGGCAGTACTGGTGGAGCTTGCTGCTTTGTCCGCGCGTGCGCCATTCGCACTTGCGGCATCGGAAGCACTACTATTGCTGCCATCTTGGTCGGCTTGTTCCAAATTGAAGAGATCTTTGATGGTGGAACTCTTGAAATAGGTTGTGGTAAAGTTACCACCCTCGATGGCCATATCGCTGAGCATACGCTTTTGATTGGCCTTCTTCAGTATGTTCACCTCGATGGTTTTCTCCGATACCAGGCGATAGATGTGCACATCGCGTGTTTGCCCGATACGATGACAGCGATCTTGCGCTTGCGCATCCATTGTTGGATTCCAATCGGAATCGTAAAATATCACAGTATCCGCGCCGGTTAAATTAATGCCCACACCACCGGAACGTGTCGACAGGATGAAGCAGAATATGCGTTTGTCACCATTGAAGCGCTCCATCAGCACTTGACGCTGTTCGACACGTGTCGAACCGTCCAAACGCAAATAAATGTGACCATGATAGTTGAGGAACGCCTCCAAGACGTCCAACATTTTCGTCATTTGCGTGAAAATGAGCACACGATGTTGCTCGGATTTTAGCTGACGCAACAGCCGATCGAGTGTCTGCAATTTTCCGCAATCGTATTGTATGAGTCGCGGATCTGGGAATTGTGTGGTCATTGCCGAGATCACCGGATGCAGCAGTGCCAGTTTCGGTGAGACATATTGCGTGACGCGTTGTTCGATGGCGCGCTCGCGTTGCAAACGCCCCGATGTCAGGTGCTGCACGAAGAAACGTATACGCGGCGCACAAGCCGACGGCACGTAAATCACGAAATTACCGAATGTTTGTCGCAAATCTTCGACGCGCTTCTCATACGACTTGAGTATCTTGCTGAGCGTCCAACTGTCGCGACGCGTCATGGCCGTACTACAATTGGTGTGGCTACGCGTTTGCCACGTGGTGTACTCCAAGGTTTGATTGGGTCGCACGCATTTCACCAGCGCATCGCGACAGTCCTCACCGTAGATGGGCACACCCTCGATGCGTCGTCGGTTGACAGTCGACAGCAACTTGAGACGCGCAACGCGCTGCTCCTTACGCTTCTCCAATATCTCTTGCATGTTGTATATGGGATCGCCTTCGGATGTTTCCGTTGCTGTTGTCTCTTGCTCGTCTACGTCCATTGTTGTAGCATCGTTCGTCGCATTTTTCACCTGCTGCGCAATGGTACTTAACAATTTCTCCGCTTTCGGTTTAATGCCGACGTTGGCTCTGGCGCCGCTTACAGCTTGTATGTTTGTCTGTCCACTGCCACTCTTACACACCAAAGTCAAACGATTGCCCGCCGCATTACCACTGCCGCTTATTGTGTCGCTCAAAGCGCTGCTCCCAGCGGAGGAAGTAACAATAAAATACTCCTTACCGCTGCCATGTTGGACGAGCTTGGCGATTTTCGCTGCTGGCGGCGCTAGATTACCGCCTGCTTGCGGTGTAACTTGCACACGCGTCACGGATATGCCGGTGGCGGTGCGTATACTACCAATGCCGCTGACACCAGCGCTGCCACCACCGCTAGCTGTGCTGTTGGTTACCGCCATGGCCGCTGTGGTCGATGAAGTTGAGGGCGCCATTGAGAGTGCGGGCATTTTGGACGTGTTCACCGGATTTATATTGTTCAAACGCTTCACAAGTCGTATATTCGCGGTGTTCGTATCACGCAACGGCACCAGTTTATTGCCTTCGGTGCGCATGGCGGGACTGGCGCCGACGCGCACTGTCGCCGTGTTGTGCTGGCTCAAATTCTCCTGCACTTGTTGATCGCGTACGCGTATGTAGAATTTGAATTTGCCACGCGGGCAGGATGGCGGGGGTGCGGGCGCGCTGTCGATTTCCTCAATCAGCTTACGTGGCGCTTCGAGTACGCGTGACTTGTGCGAAACATAAGCGGTGAGTGTAAGCTCCAAATCGATTAGCAATAAATTGAGCGCATGCAAATCGACGTGCTGCAAGAAGAGAGGGGGAATATTGCAATAAAATGTATTATATACATCAAATGTGGGATTTGCATCTATTAGCTGTGGTCATTGGTAACGCGTTGCATTCTAGGTTATCTATAAATAAATATTTTAATTTTATGACATTTTGCCTGATCTTTTTGCCTGATCTTTTTTTTTCTCTCATTTTACTTTGCTTTGTTTGTGCATATATTTTATTCACGACGATTTCAATTAAAAAAATTATCGATAAATAGTTTTAGATATCGATAATATTAATCGATAAAACTATCGTTGCTTTATGAATTATTTTATTCTTTAATAATTATTTGGGATTTCCTATTTACGGATAGAAAAAAATTAAACTTGACGTTGAAAATATCGATAAATTATAATCAGAAAATTTTTATTGGTAGAACCACGATAATTAATCGATATAACTATCGATTTTTGTGGAATTTTTATTCCTTTACAATTATATGGGATTTCGATTTCGCGGATCGTAATAAATGAAACTTGAGATTGAAAATATCGATAAATTATAATCGAAAAGATATATTCATAAAAAACGATATTTGCTAAAACAAAATAAAAAAAATAAGATCGGAAGAAAAAAAAAAAAAAAAATAAAATAAAAAAAAATTAAAATAAAAAAAAAAAATTAAAAATAAAATAAAAAAATTAAAAAATAAAATAAAAAAATTAAAAAAAATAAAAAAAAATTTAAAAAAATAAAAAAAATTAAAAAAAAAAAAAAAATAAAAATATAATTTGTATCAAACAAATAAAAAATTGAAAGTAACGTTATTTTTGAAAAATAACCGATAATTTGTTTATCTATCAATAATCGTAATTAAATTTAAATTATCTAGGATTCAATTTAATGTTCAGATTAACTTAGCACTGAAAATATCGATATGTTAAAGTCGAAACCCTTTTGTTCGATAACTTTTATTTAAAAGATTAAAAAAACATAATTTTTAATCAAACAAACAAAAAATTAAGAGTACCGGTTATTCCTGTTAATTTTTTTTAAATAAATCAACTTTTAATTTTTTAATTGTTCTCTTATTTCAAATTCAAATTTCGAATTAATATATAATTTTATTTGCCGATAACATTTATCGATTTTATTCATCGAAAATAAGATAAAATAACCGTTATTTTCGAGAGAAATTTTATAAAGAAAACATGATTTAATCAAAAAAATTGTAGTTCTTTTATGTCAAATTGAAAAAAATTAAGAATAACGGTTATTTTCGATAAATTTTTAAATATAAATCATGGTTTAGTTTTTTAATTAAATTTCTATTTGATCGATATCCGGTGCTTTTATTTCAAGTTCATTTATAATGGATATATTATTTTAATTTCCGATAACTTAAATCGATTTTATTCATCAAAAATAATATAAAATATTCATTATTTTCCAAAAAATTTTATAAAGAAAACATCATTTAATGACAAATTAAAAAAATTAACTATTATTTTAATTATCGATAATATTAATCGACTTTATCAATCGATAAAAATATCGATTTTAATTTATTTAATTTTAATAAACAATAAAGAAATTTAAAAACATCGATATTTTTAAATAAAATAAAATTGGAGTTGAAGTTTTCAGGTTGCAATAAAAAAACTCAGCGTCAAAAATATCGACGAGTTGTAATTGGAAAAATTTTAATACGAAATTTCGCAATTTGGATAACATTTAAGTAAATAATATTTTATATAAACTTGGTCTGAGAAAATTTTGTATGATTACAACAACTATGTTACGTTCTTGAAACAGTCCACAAGTTGTTGTTTTTATTTTGGTACATTTCTGGGTCTAAGACCGAGGTTTTAGACAAATGAACCTTTTCTCACTTACAATGTCATAAGAAGAAATATTTTATCTTTTTCACTTCGAATGCAACGCAATAATTACCAAAATTGATCAGACAAATGCCTCGCAAATGCGAACATCCTTTTTATTCCGAACCGCTCAATAATAGATTGGCTCAGAATGTCAGTGACAATTTATCATCATCTCAAAATTGGTAGTACCGAAAACTTTCTATTCTAAACAAACCTACATTTAATTTTTATTACTTTACATACCGTAAATGGATCGTATTCCAGCAGATCGTAAGCAATTCTCGGCGCCTCGTAGGTTATGCACTCCATTTGAAATGGCGATATTGTTGGACGCACTTCAAACATATTTGGATGATTACAGACTTTACGCAGCTGCATGAGCACATTGATGACGCTCAAAAGACTGCCGGTCTGCAGCGTTTCCTTGGTTCTAAGAAGATAAATGGAGGACATAATATTAGTATAGATTCAATTAAATCAAGGAATGAAATTCAAACAAAATTCTTTGGCTACAAACTCACTTTGCGCGGCTCATAAAGTCATCGTACAAGTAGCGCTGGCGATTGGACAAACGACACATTACAACATGTTCGTATTTTTTCGGCATTTGCTTTTCGACTTCCTTTTTGAGGCGACGCAGCAAGAAGGGGCGTATGACCTGTTAGAAGAAATGCCATAAATATAGATTATTTTAGCGGGGTTAATACAAGCAGGTTGGTGTATTGTATTACATACCTTGTGCAGGCGACTTATGAGCGTCTCATTGTACTCCATATTGCCTTCGATCATGCCGGTCATGGGATTTGAGAACCATTCTTTGAACTCGCGATGCGATGAAAACACATAAGGCATAAGGAAATGCATAAGCGACCACAGTTCCATCAAATCGTTTTGTAGGGGCGTGCCGGTAAGTAGCAACCGTCTGGAAAATTAACAAAATTATTAAAGAAATATAAAAAAAATTATACAAAATAAAAAATAGATTAATCAAAAAATAATTGATTAAGAAGTTAAAAACAAAATAATTGATAATAAAAAAAATAAAAAATAATTAAGAAGTTTTTAAATAAAAAAAACCAACTAAAATAAAAAATAATCAGAAAAAAAATAATTAAATCAAAAAATTAATAAAAAAAAAAATGAAACCAAAAAATTAATAAATTGAAAATATTAATTATTAAATAACAAATAATGATAAAATAAAAACAATTAAGTAAAATGAAAAATAAAATTAAAATTAAGAAATAAATAAGGAATTGAAAAAATGATATAATAATTAAAATATTTTAAATATTAATTTAAAAAAAACTAAAAAAATATTTAATTAAAAAATTAAAAAAGTAATTAATTACAAAATTAAAAAATAATAAACGAAATAAAATTATATTAAAAAATTATAAACGATGAATAGTAAAAAATCAAACAGTAATAATTAAAACCATTTACATAAAAAAACAATTAAAAATAAAGAAGATAAATTAAAAAAAAAATTAATTAGGGAATTTTAATTATTAAAATGTTTTAAAACAAATAAAAGTTTAAAAATATTATATAAAGAAAAATTAAATTAAAAAGTGAAATTAATTAAATTAAATAAAAAAAAATAAATAAAATAAATAAATAAAAACAATATTAGAAAAAAAAATCAATTAATTAAAAATTTAATTAAATTAATTTATTATAGTAATTAAATAAAAAAATTATAATTAATCACAAAATTAAAAAGTAATAATTAAAAACAATTAGATAAAATAAATATAAATAAAGAAGACTAATAAATTATAAAATTAAAAAATATATAATTAATTTGGAATTTTAATAATTAAAATACTTTTAAAAGAAATAATAAGTAAAAGAAATTAAAAAAATTAAATAAAAATTATAAATTTAAAAATATTAGAAATTAGAAAACAATAATAAAATGGTTAGACAATTTTGAAGCAAATTAAATTATATTAAATTAAAAAAATTAATTAATTAAAATTAACTAAAATTAAACCAAAAAATTGTAATAATAAATTTGTTGAAAAGAAATAATAATTATAAAAATAAAAAAATAAATAATTAGAAATAAAAAAATAATAATTAATAATAATATAAAAATAAAAAGTAATAAAAAATTTCATTATTTTTAAAAATTAATCAGAAAAAGTAATAAAAAAATGTAAAAAAGCGGTTAAAAACATTTACATAAAAAACCGTTTAAAAAAAACTATTAAAAAATTATTTAAAAAAAATTATTAAAAAAATTAATAATAAAAATTCAACTTAAAAATAATTTAAAAAAAATTAATAATAAAAATTCAACTTAAATAAACAACAAAAAATATATTTTTTCTTGTTTTTTGTACACAAAGCACTTGACAAGCCAGCGTAGTGGAGTTTGCGCAGTCTCTCTGAGAAAGCAATGCTTTGAAGTATTTGGTTGCTTTCAGCACCCAAGCGTAGTTCTTATTCTAGTTTAGCAATCGAATAAGCACTGATTATGGTGCTGCTGGTTTCTATAAAATCAAACAAACCCGCAATCATTCACAACAACAACTCACCTTTCTGTGGAGAAGTTCAGCAGCAGTTGCCAGCGTTGTGACTTGAAATTTTTTATATTCTGCGCCTCATCCAGTATCAGATATTTCCACTTTTTCCGCCGAAAACTCTGCTGATCCTGCACGACCAATTTATAGGACGTTATGCAAACATGAAATGCATTCGGTTTCGTCCAGCCGACGCGTTTCATCTTACGCTCTTTCTGCGTGCCATAGTAGGTGAGTATTTTGAAGGCCGGACACCACTTCTTGAATTCCATCTCCCAATTGAGCATCACCGACGACGGCACCACAATTAAATGTGGTCCCCAATTGCCTTTGACACAGGCCAAATGCGCCAGCAAGGCAATGGTTTGGATGGTCTTGCCCAAGCCCATTTCATCGGCGAGTATGCCGTTGAGTTTGCGCTCATTCATGGTGACCAGCCAATCCAAGCCGATGTGCTGGTACTCGCGCAGGGAATGCTTCAGCAGGAATGGCACCGGCGTCACCACATTTGTGGATGACAACGTATTACCTTTGGGTTGTATGCTCTCAGCTAAAGCGGCAGCATCTTTAATCATATCATCCTTGCTGTTGCCCTCAGTCTAAAAAAATAGTAAATGTAAAGTATTTTAGTAAGCCCGGCATTCTGGCTTGAGCGCGAGGTCCACACTTACATCTTCTAGCAGACTTTTTAAGCCGTCTTCCTGCTCATTCTCTTCGCTCTCGTCGTTCGACGTAGGCGCCTCCTCATCGTTGGTGTCTTCGCCGCCCGACTCACTCTCCGTTTCGACCACCGTGCCATCGCTGCTCGCATCGTCAGCCACTTCGTCATCGTCGGAATCGATTTCGACTTTCGCGCGTTTCTTCGCCGGCGGCGTACATTTCTTGTTGCGCGCCGTCGTTGCCGTTGTTGGTTCATCGATTTTTCCTGACTTGTACTTGGCCAGCAGTTGTTCGACCGTCAAGTCATTGTCTGCTTCCAAATCATCGATTTCCTTCTGATGATCGATATCCATTTCGTCTTCTTCTTGTTTGCTAATTGTATTCTCATCGTCATCGCTCTCTTCATTCGCTTCGAATTCGGCATCATCGGCATCGTCTTCTTGGCTGCTAGTGGCCATTTTGGAATCTTCTTCTTCCTCTTCCAGCATGATTTTATCGCGATTTTCCAGATAGCCTTTTGGTAAATCTTTGAGAAAATCATCTAGATCCATTTGGGATTCTTTTTCCAATGCGGCAACTTCCTCCTTAACGTCGGCGGCTTCTTCCTCCGCTTTGGCAATTGTTTCCTCATCATCCTCGGAACCGGATTCTGGACGGAAATCATCTGGAGCGCACAAAAAATGTATACCGTTAATTTTTTTCAAATTTATTTATTTAAGTTCTCTTAAACTTACCATCGGAGCCATTGCCCGCCGTCGCCTCGCGCTTCGGCGACGATATTCTGCTCGAGTCCATGCTAGGCGCACCACTGGCACCGGCCGTTGCATCCATGATGCTCTTATTCATACCCTCCGCCAATTGCTGTGAGAATTTCTCCGTCTGATCGACAATGAAACTCAAATGTTGATCCAGCGCCTTCTTGCGCTTCTCCTCCAGCTTGGTATGGTGTTTGTACTCCACTAATTTCTCCACATTGGACCAAAACATTTTCACCTCCTTCGACAGAAATGCGGCTATGCGCTTCAGATGCGCCTCTTGCGCCTTCTCCGCTTTCTGCGCCGCATTCGCCTTGTCCTGGAAGTATTTCTGCACCATTTTGGCGCATTTCTTTGCCGCATTCTTCTTCCATTTGCGCTCTTGCGCGAAATCCGCCGCCAACCAGACCATCTCCTCCAGCAAATAGTCCCAATGCGCCTTCGGACGGCTGGGCTCTTGCAGTTTTGGCAAACGTTTCTCAGTCCATAATCCCTCTCGCTGTAATTCGGATACGCGCTGGAGCACATAAACCTCTTGCTTGGCTTTGAATGAAAACTCCTGCACGCTATTCGACGCAGTGGGCGTGTTCAGGCTGCTGGTGGTGCTGCTTAGCGCGACACCACTGCTACAGCCGGTGGACGCAGCTGCAACTGCGCCGCCGCCATTTACAGTCGCCGGCACCAGCACGGCATTGGGCGTCGCCGGCGTATTGGTCTGTAAGTTGCTGCTTCCAACTCCGGCTGTGCCGCCAGGTGAGGCAGCTGCGTTGGCGCCGTTGCCATTGCGCCGCAAAACTGCTGGTGAGCCGCCACCAACACTACTACCGATAGCAGGTACGAGCGGTGTGCCACCTGAAGGAGTAAGCAGTTGTTAAACAAATTATAGTCGATTATAGTGAAATTTGAGCAAAAATTAATGACACAACGGTACATGCGTTGGTGGGATGCAAAAATCATACGAAACCAACAACAAGCGTTAGGCGTTACAGGCAAAACCAATAATTGTCTAATTTTTTCGTTAGAAAACCAATTAATCAATTGGGTATTAGTGCTTAAATACTTAAACAAATAATAAAAAGGAGCGAAATGAGACGATGATTGGGTACTGAGAACTTAGTAGTAGATAAATAAAGTAAATAAATGTGTTGCTTTTAACCACAAATGCCTTAGCAAATAATACCTGCACTTAATCTACAGCTCATTTAATTACTTTCATAATTGTTTGCGATAATCTAGAATGATTAGGCTTCTGGATTGTAAGCAATCAATTGGCAATATCGCAAAAACTATTTCTATAGCACTTTATGACGAGAAAAAATCCTGTAAGATAAAAATTTCGATTTTACAGAACTTGAAAAAGTGCGAACGAGAAATTACAGGAAAAGTTATAAAAGGAAAAAAATAAAACAAAATTTTTTTTTTTTTAATTTTTAAATATGTAAAAATACAATATAAATAGAAATTATATGCAAATAAAAAATGTCAAAACAAATTAATTAGTAAATAAAAATTATCAAAACAAGAAATAAAAATTGAATTTTAAAAAATTTAAGAAAAAAAAATTAAAAATATTACAAAGAAATTATTAATTTAGAAAATTTCATTTAATTTAATTAAAAAAATTTAAAAATAATTGTAAAGAATTATTAAAACTTTATTTAAACACTTATTTCAAATATATTTTTATAAACCAGAATTAAAAAAAGAAAATAATATGAAATATTAAAGTAGAAAATTTAAATAATAGTGAATAAAGAACAAGATTTAGTTTAAAAAAGTACAAAAAAACTAAATAATGAACACACAAAAAATAATTATAAGTAAAAAAGTTAATTTTGTTTGTGAAAAACAGCTTATTAAGCCTTTATTTAACACTAATTAAAAAATATATAAATAAAAACCAGACCAAATTAAAGTAAGAAAATTAAATAAAAGTTAAAAAAAAGATGAAACAGGAATAAATTAAAAAATAATAATAATAAATGACATATTAAATAATAGAAGAAACATTAAATAAAAAATCTCAAAAGAAGTTATTCAAAAATAAAACAATTTGAAAAATTACTGTAAAATTAAAAAGCAATTAAGTCAAAACAAAGAGAAAATCAAATGAAAGTAAAAAAAAATTAAAAGAAAAAAACACGAATTAATTTAAGGAAAATAAATAAGAAAATATCGAAAAAAATTAAATTAAAAAATCCAAAAAAAGATAATTATTTATAAACCGTAACCAAAAAATAAAAATAAAAAATATAAATAAACCAATTAAATTAAATTTAAATTTAAACAAATACACGATTTAATTAAAAAAAAAGCTAAACAAATAAAAATAATATAAAAAATTAAATAAAAATTATTATAAAATATATAAATATATATAAATATATCAAATAGCAATTTTATAAATAAAAAAAAAAAATAAAATAAAATAAAAACTTGAATTAATTAAAAATTTTAAATAAGAAAATATCAAAAACAAAAAAACAATTAAGTAAAAAATGTCAAAAAGAAAATACTATAAACCATAACTCAAAAATAAAAATAAAAAGTTTAAACAAACAAATTAAATAAAGGTTAAAAAAATAAAAACCAAACAGGATTTAATTCAAAAAAATTAAATAATAAATAAATAAAAATTATCAAAACAATTTTTTTATAAAATTAAACTAAAAAATAAAACTATTCGAAAAATTAAAATAAAAAATGTAAATAAATTTAGAATAAAAAAATTAAAGTGAAAAAATTATTAACATTAAAACAATAAAATAAAATTAAATAAAACCAAAAACACATAAGAAATATTATTTATATGAAATAAATATTATAAGCAACTTATTAAAAAAAACCAAATATTTTAAACTATAGAAATAAAAAATTAAATATAAAACAACTAAAAATAAAAATAGCTATTTCTTATTTTATAACATATGTATGCGATAATCTAGAATGATTAGGCTTCTGGATTGTAAGCAATCAATTGGCAATATCGCATTTAGGAATTCATTTAGCACTAATGAATCAAGATCTTGCAATTGCAGATTATACGCACTTAGCAAGATTTCTAGTAGTGCGGAACTACAAGTAAGCCTATAAACCTAAATACTTGCAGGTAACTCTACAAACTGAGTTTAGTTTTTGTTAATACTTCATATGCATTTGAGGTTATGTATGAGGTGGTAGATAAATATTATAATGAAGTTGGTCCTAAAAGTATCAGAAGCCCGGAGAATGCACTATATTAAATTCTCTATAAATTTGTATGATATATTAATAGTGTAATAAATATTATGGAGAACTTGTATTGATGAACACATTTAATATAATAGTCACAAATACATATAAAGAAATTATTAAACAATATGTAGGTGGTGGTGATTTTTTAATACCTGTACTGCAAAACAAAAAAAGAAAATAAATGCGTTTAAACGATTATTGGCCAACAGATAAAAACAACTTAAAACCTTTAAAGTTCATTACGCTTTGAGAAAAAAAGAAAAAACTATAACTTCGGTTAGGCCGAAGCTGTATTCCATACAAGTACAGGATTTTGATCGTTCAGTTTGTATGGCGTGATTTGATATCGGCGGTTCCCACACAAGAGAAAAAGGGGTGTACAAAATTGCATGTCGATATCTCGGAGACTGACGCTGTTCAGGATATAATGAATGTTTTACATTAACTAGAAACTAGAGGCATTTCTATGCAAAAGGAAAAAATAAGGCCATTATTAACCAATCAGACCGACATAGGACTCAATAATGTTTACACTTCGTATCCTGGTCGTAGCATTAAACTATTAACTCACATTTTTTTTACAATTTTCTTTTATATAATTCTTCCAACTATTCTAATGTTTGTGTTTCTTACTATTTTTTAATTTGTTTATTATTTTTTTATGTTTTACCTATTTTTCATATTTTCATTTTTTTATAAATGTTTTTGTTTTTATTATTAATATTTTTATTTATTATTATTATTTTTATTTTTATTTATTATTATTATTTTTATATAATATTTATTATATATATATATTATTTTCTTAATTTTAATTTTTTATTTATAATCATTTTTATTTTATTCTATTTTTTATTTTTTCTTTAATTATTTCTAATATTCCTTATACGTTATTTATATTTATCTTTTCCTATTTGCCCTATTTTATTCTTATGTTTTTAATTTATTTAGTACCTATTATTTTATTATTTTTAATATAATTTTTCTTTTAATATTTTAAATTTGTTTAATTATTTTCAATTATTTTTTTCACTTTTTATTGCATTTTATTTTGCTTTTTATATTTTATTTTATTTCCTATATTTTATTTTAATTTATTAATTTTTATCTTAATGTTAACGTTAATTTTTATTTAATTGTATTATTTGAATTTTATTTTTATTCTCTTATTTTATGTATGTATGTATTTTTTATTTTATTTTTATTTTATTTTTATTTTATTTATTTAAAAATAATTTTTTTATTTTAATTTTATTGCTTTATTTTTTTATTTTATTTTAATTGAGGTACTCACAACGTGTCATAAAGTATCGTAAAATCATAAATTTTTATACTAATTTAAAAAATTTGTTGTTGTATTGCATACTAAAATAAGCTTACGCAAATACAACTCTGAACGCTATGCTTTCGGATCGTTATAACTTTAAGAGACTATATAAATTCCCTAAATTTTTTCTGTGTTCACTTTATTTTTAATCTTTATTTTTTTATATTTAAATTTTTATTGTTTCTTTAATTATTTTTTAACTTTATTTTTTTCATTTATGTTTAATTTTTTATTTCTTTATTTTCCTCTATTTTTTATATTCTTTTTATTGTTTTGTTAAAAGTAAAATAATTTTTGCTTCATTTTTTATCTTTTTAATTTTATTTTTTGTAATATACTTTTATCGATTTATCTTTCCATTTTATTTTAATCACTTTTTTATTTATAATGCTTTTTAATTTTTCGATTAGCTATTTCTACCAGCGAACTGAACTCAGCACCTCAATATCCACACTACACTATTCAGAAAAACAAACTCGTGGCCGGAATTGTAAATTGAAATTATACTAAATAATCACATGAATATTCTATATGTTTGTATATGTATTTGTAAGTCAATTGTGGCTTTAAATCAAATTAAAAAAAAAATAAATAAAATATTTTGTATGCAAAAAATCAACAAGTTAAAACCAATAGCCGATCCAATTATATTTAATTTAAAAAAAAAACTTTATATTTACGAGAAGAAGCATGAAAAAGCAATAAAAGAAAAATCGAGAATATCTGAAATAAAGACGTACATACAAGTTTATGCAGCAAATTGCATTTAGAATGCACACTCAAACTATGCTACCTCAAAAGGAAAACAAGAACTAAAGATTGGAAAAAATAAGTACGTATTTATGTTGTATGGTTATAGTAAATATGAAAATCGACACAATTTAGCTAAGTAATACGCAATTCAAAAACTATGAAGTCGATCATAAAGTAATAAAAAAAATCAAAATTGAAATGCTTATTCTGAGTAAAACGATAAGCACCTGGCACCAAAGGTAAGGTAGTATTTCCTACAGCTGGTGGGGCGGGTATTTGACCAAATACCATCCCGTGCCGACCTCCTAAAGGTCTACCGGGTATGTGACCTATATAATGATACAATGTAGAGATGATACACAACAGAATACAGTGAGCGAGTGTGTGTAAATGTGTTGTGAAATAGAAGTTAGATGGTTGTAATACAAGAAAGAAAATATATGTATATACAGCTAAATTAGATAAAGTGGCCAAAGATATCTAAATGTTATTATTATTTATACAAATGTATATGAGAAAAATTATTTTTAAACAATTTAACTTGTAACGTTCTTCAAAAACTCGAAATTGCGCCAATTTACAATAATTTTTAGTTGTACACAAGAAAAAACAAGTAAAGGCTGGTTAATTTTGTTAGAAAATGTTAAACAAATGTATAAAATATGTTCTTAATAAAAAGAGAAACAAAAACAAAGAAGACAGACGGAGAGCGGCTCGTGTGAGTGTGTATGTAGTAGTAGTATGTTGTGCACGGTTAGGAAAGCGAAAGAGGAAGTTGCAATTAAATTTTCGTTTGTTCAATTTTTATCTTTAGCTTTTTGTTTTTGTTATTTCTAGGGAAATCGTATGAAATGTTATCAACAAAGAATATCAACACTATGAGATTGAGTGGTGGATGCATAATACATTGGCGTACATACCTTGTTGGGTCAGTTGTACAACAGCTGCTGGTAGTTTTGTGGAGACTGCCACAGGCGTTGCACCTACGGCGGGAATTTTGATTTCAGCACCCTGTGGCAGCACGTCGCCACTTGCATTGGTGGTAGTTGAATTACCACTGACACTCGCGCTACCAGGTGTTGAAGTTGTTGCTGTCGCTGTTGTTGTGGTTGTTGCTGCTGCCGCTGCTGCTACTGTAGCATTAAGCAAATTACTAGCGTTCGATGTGGCAGCTGCTGTTGTGGGCGCACTGCCGCTGCCGCTGCTGTTGCTATTGCTACCACCACTACTATTACTATTACTACTATTTATTTCTGTGGCTATTTGAGATTGCGTACTCTGTGGGGGAAAAGCGCAGTAAACAAAACAAAATTAATCAATGTATGAGCGAGTATACGAATTCGAAGTTGTTGCAGTCAATTTTTTTTTTTAATTTACTAGTTATGAATCAGACAAATGCCTCGCAAATGCGAACATCCTTTGAAAGCCAACATTCTCAAAAATAGAGGCCGTTGGCTTGTTCAGTGACATTTTATCATCATTTTGAGCGTATACATATGTAACTAGCTGACAACAACAAATTTTATGCGTTTGCATGAGGGTATGTGTGTATTGTTTATACTAACCGTTTTATTTGTAATTGCGGTCAAATAGTCTTGTGTTTGTTTTTGTGTTTGCAATTGTTGTTGCTGCTGCTGCTGCTGATTGCCGCTGGCAACACCAATTATAGTTGCTATGTTATCAGTTGATTTTTGTTGTTGTTGTTGTTGTTGCTGTTGTGCTAATGCAGCAGCTTTGTCCTCGTTAACTAACTGATCTAGACGATAAGCATTGCTAAAGGTGACGAATTGTGGGGTTGGTGGTTTCTTACGCCACGTTGGGTAGTCCATCATGTTGCCACCGCTTTGTAAATAGAATAATTCGGCGACATTTTCTGTGTGTCTAAACAAATCGTAAAAACAATAAAAAAAAAATGATTTAAGTATTTATTTTCCATAAATAAATCGTTTAATTTGTGTACCTTTCTTTAAGACTACGCAAACGGAAATACTTTTGCTCCACAATGCGCTTCTTGAGCGCATTTATATCCTGTGGTGCAGACACTGCCGTATTGCTGTTATCCGGCGTACTCCCACTTGCTGGCAACAACGAAGCAGTCAGGCTACCACCGCCGATACTATTCCCCACTAGTTTCGGACGCTTGGCCAGCGGTGAACCGCTGTACGTATCTTGTTGCGCCGCCTCTCCAATTACACTTGACGTACTTGTTGTGGATATAAAACTATTAATAAGACTACCTGACGTTTCCGTCGTTATAACGCGTTGCGTATTCTGTGCACCAGTTATACTTTCAATTGGATTTTGTGCTAACGAAACAAAATCACTCGCTGTATTTGCTGTTACCGCGATAAGTGATTTTTGCGGCATAGACGTTTGCTGCGCCTGCGCCAGTTGTTTTTGAAATTTCTGTTGTAGCGATTTGTTTTGAGAACTTTGTAAATTTGTTGAAGTTATTCTTGTTGTTGTTGTGTTAATTTGTTGTTGCAATTTTGGCAAATGTTGCTGCGTGAACGCTTGCTGAAAGCTGCGAGGTGTAACGGATGTATCAACAAACGTTGTGGCCACTACTTGATGTGCCTCAGGTGTGGCAACGGTTATAGTTGTTGGTGTAATTATACCCGTATAGGTGGTTGTAGCCACCGATGCTGTTGTATTTGTAGACGATAAAACTGATCTATGGTCGGATACAGCAGGAGGGGCTGGGCTAGCCCGTTGATGCCCCCCTCCTGCTGACTCACCTTCATTCATGTTTGATGCATCTGTGAGAAGAAATTCAAAATGTTGTCATTGCTTTGCAATAAATTTAAGTAAATTTATATCGAAATATATTTTAATTTTAAAAATTCCATTCTGCTATGTATATTGCGAGTTTACAGAGTTTTGTTACAAAATTATATCACTTTCGAATGAGGTACGTAATTTCAAAAGTGTAAAGCTAATTTTGTTTTTCTTTAGCAAGGTTACAAATTGTTTTATCACACAGTAAAATGATAACACAGAGTGCCCTTGCTTATCAAATATGCGGTACATGATCATTATACTTGTATGTATATAAGTTGGTAATATAATTAAAATATTTGATTTAGCAACATTGATTAATTTACAAAATCAATAAATTATATGTGAACTTAAAAATAAAACGATAGGCATGAAACATATTAATCTATTTATAGAAGTATATATCAGAGAAAATAAATAACGATTATTGTTGAGATTTTGAAATAAAAAATTATAATAATAATTAGAATAGAAGATCAAAACACCGATAAATCAAAACACCGACAAATCACAATACCGACAAATCAATAAAAGATGGCGTTGTTCGTTCGAGGCCCTGCGGCCCAATCAGTAGAATACTCTTTATGTGCTTCAATATAAATAAGGGCGGACAAGGTAAAATATTTTTCACATGTCGGCATTTTGGTTTCTTGGTGTTTTGATTTGTCGGTATTTTGATTTGTCTGTGTATTTAAATTTTGTAGGTATTTTGATGTCTCGACATTTTGAACTTCGGTATTTAAAGCGTATCCCCACAAATAAGCATTACTTAAGGATTTTTTTCGCTCATAATAAAACTAAACCACTTCCAAATCAAAATGTTTATTTCAAATGACAAAATCAAACAAAACAAACGAAAACAACGACGAAGCTATAATGCTTTTCGGTACCAGAAGTTTATTTTGCATGGCAGTTACATTGTGCGATTTCGGCTGTTCAATTTGGCCGACTCGACTCTTTCGGAAAAAAGTTCGTATTGAAATTTACAAAAAATAAAATCGAAGTTTTTAACACCAAGGTAAAAACACTAAAAAAAATTAACTAAATTTCATAAAAAAAACATTGAGGATAAATTATGGTAGTTTGACATTAGTACGGTAAAAATTTTTCAAAACATTGAAAATCAAAACATTGAAAAATTTTTTTTTGCTGTTGTAATTACATTAAACCCTTAATAATAATGTAGAAACCTTTCTTTAAAGTTGGTAACGGAAAGTTTTTAAAAATGAGATCCGAGTAAGGTGTCGTGCGCTCGACTTTGTACAGCTGGCGATCTTTAAACGCGTTTTTTCGAAACAGTATTTTTTGAACTGGTACCCACGATTCCATCCAATCTCCTTGGCCGACTTGTCCAATTTTTTTTTGGAATTGTCAGAAAAACTTGGCTTGGAGAAATCGTGGGTACTACTTTTAAAGATGGCGGCTTCCAGTCAACCATATATCCACCGGATATCAAGAAAAATTGAGAAAAAAATGTTTCTCAGTACTATATTACATATTGAATAACATATGAAAAACCTGAACACTCATATAAAAATTTGTGTGGAAAAAAAAATTGTTGAAAAAGAGGTTGCTTTTACCATACTACCCCCTTAACAAAAGAAGTTTTGTACATTAATTGAACCGAAGAGGGAGGTCAGCAGTTGAATCGCAAATATATTTTCATGATGCTCCAAATGGAAGTGGTAACGTCTTCGATTTTTTCTCTTACAATGAACAACTTAAGATCACGGAAGAGGACATCGTTTCCAATATAGAAAGAAGCACCCACTATGCTGCGCAGAACTTTATTTTGAAAAGCTTGTAAAACTTTTAAACTTGAATTCGCTACACTTCTGTTAGGCACGATTCCGATTAAAATTTAGAAAACTAGATGCCAAACATAGTGGGATTTTTTTACAATAAATACTATAATTTAATATATAAAATAGTATATCTTTACTAAACGCCTTTTTTATGACAATAATAAATGCATATTCAAAATGTGTTTAATTTATGTGTCTACGTACTACATACACATATAACATATTAGGATAAATTTAAATGAACTAGATTGTAATTTTTTTACTTAAAGAAGAAAATACTAGCGCACAATTTCTCATTTTCCTTTAACATTTTGTAAGTTTATTGTTCGAAATAAAAAAAATTGTAAAATTTGCACTTTAAACGCATGAGTTTGAAACAGACATTCAAAATTCTTAAAATTATAAACATATCAATAGTAATAAATTTGTTATACTAAATACAAAAAACAATTGCAATTTGAGATGTTAATTTAAAAAGAAAATTAAACTTTGATCAGAAATAGAATGTTGCATTTTTTCAAAATTATTTATAAATATCAAATAATTTATAAGTAAATTAAAAATGCTTTAATTTCGCAAGAATATAAATTGTTTTATCACACAGTTTAATGATAACACAGAGTGCTCTTGCTCTTTAATGTGCATGCATGTGTACGTATGTATGTATGTTCCATTATTATAATTCAGCAAATAATAGCGATGTCAACATACGTACATACATATAGCTGCAAATTATCCACACATCGCACAAATAACTCCGCCGGATTAACTTATTGAAAGTATCATACTTGATATAAACCTCCTTTTGTAAGTATATACATATGTATATATTTTGCATTCACTCTTCAAGTTTGCTTTTCTTGTTTTTTCAAGTTTTGTTTTTTCTAAAATTTTAATCAAAGCGCAGTCTTTTACTTAGAGTTGTTTAAAATTTTAAGGATCGTATAAATTCAGAGAGATCTTTGCTTTTAGTTAAAAAAAAAGATAAGCACATCCTGTCGTAAAAAACTATCCAAAACAAACAATATTTTACCGCCCAACCCTCGACAACTGCTAAATTTAGAAAGAAAAATATAATAAACTTTCCAGTTACCAAGCAAATTTATAATTAGAAAATTAAAACACTTGAACAAATTATCAGAGACAATAATTAACATCGATGTGTAAAAAAACATTAAAAAAAAATTATATATATGTATAAAAAAAATAAGAAACCATATATAAAATGCATATTTAGACATACATTTATGTATAAATTATGTACCTAAACTTTTTCAATATAAATTTGAAATACAAGAGGATGTGCTTTGATATTTTTATAAAACAAAATATATTTTGTGTTCAATAATTAATTTTTAATTTAATGGCGAATACAAAAACAAAAAGAACAAAATTATTATAGGCAGATGTTTAGGTTACCTTTTGTAAAATATATTTGTTTTAAATGTTTTTCAATTTAAAGGTTTTTAAATTCAAACAATGGTACATATTCATTTAAAATTTCACTTAAAAAAATTGCTACCAATGTAGCAAATAAAAAACAACAACGACAACACTGTGCTAAGAACGAGTGAGTAACGAAACAACATCGCGCAACTTTGAAACGACTTCCCTGTTTTTATGCGGCGGCCATATTGATATTTCATTTGCCGAATGCCACATTGAGGGTTGTCAACCATATACACTTTTTCGCACTAGTTAATTCTGACGGCAAATCTACCGATTCAATACCTAAGCCCATTAAACAAATATATAGATTTATTTAAAAAATACACAATATTTATTACACAGGCATCATTTTTTTAACTACATGTTTAAACTTCGAATAATTTATATTTAGGTACAGCAAATGCAACACTGCTCTAATCGACTTTTCTCTATCCCGAACAAACGAATGAATAGCACAACGACCATTTCAACTCACCTCAGACAGCTTTTTTCAATCACGAAATTTCTGGTTTTCCTATAGACATCTGCCCAAAATTCAATGACAATTCGAATTTTAAGGCTTCAATTTCAATCGGAACACAAAATTTTTAAATATTTTTACACTATTATCCATAAAAATCACAATTCAAATTCTATGTAAAAATCTATGGAAATTTTCTGCGCTTCACCGGATTTCAGCATAGGCTGTACTCTTCACACGCACAGATTACCGTATGTTCCGTCTCATTCAATTTTTAAATTTTCACATAAACATCAAGCGCACCAATGTGCGTAGCACTTCTGAACGCGCTGAGAACATTACGGAAACTGAAACGGCGAAGTGAAAAATCAGCCAGCGAACCATCCATTTTGCGTTTCGTCCGCTACTTTGTCAGCCATCTTTATGCAGAGTTGCATGAACTAGTATGTGACTATCATTGTCAATAATATTGAAAAATCAAACTGAAATTGAATTGCCGGTTGCGTCGAAATGACACAACTTTGCTCGCAATTTTGTACATTATAATTTAAATTTACACAATAACTTTTAAATTGTAAATTAATTCCAAATCTTTTCTAGCTATTTTAATTACCAATTATTATAAATATAAATAGATATATTACAAAAAAGGTAATTCAATTCTAATTTGAAAAATTGTTTATCGATTTATCGAACGGGTTCTTCATTCAATAGGTTAGCACTTTCAGCTGTTTAGCGCCGAATTTTAGCTTCATTGGCATTCAGTCGCGGAACTTTGAAAATTTGAAAGCTATACAGATTCATGTTTTATAATGACCGATTTGGAGCAATTTGATGGACTTGGCTTATCCACTTATCTCATAAGAAAGTTGCAAAAGAAGTGTATTTTAACCAGATATGAATTGCTCATTACAAGTAATGCGGAATTAATGGAAATTACGGGTCTTACGGAAGCCGCCATATTGGAGTTAAAAGAAAAACTTGGGAAAGACTTCCTCCACCTTCAGCAAAGTAATTTGAATAATTGGAAGGCGTATACCAAAATTTACAACACCGGTATAGAAAAGTAAGTGATTAAGTAATGTGTGTATGTTCATTATCTTCACTGTCAGCAGGTTAGACATTCTGTTGGCTAAAACACCGTTGAGAACCGGCAGTATATGGGAAATATGCGGCAAGTCGGGCGTGGGGAAAACTCAATTGTGTCATACAATTGCTCTCAATTTTGCGGCACAAACTCAAGGCACAGTTTTATACATAGATACAAAATGCGACTTTTCTGGTACGCGCATCATGGAAATGTTACGCTGCCGTCATGTACCCAATAATATTTGCGGGCGTATAATGCAAGATATCTTAGTTGAGCGCACAAGCACTGCCGAGGGTTTATGCGACATACTAGAAAAGCTTGATTTGCAATTGAATGCAGGTGCTGATGCTGACGGCGGTAATACAAAATTAGTTATTATCGATGCATTACCGGCTGTGTTTTTTACATATCGCAGCGAATTGGACCATCTTAAAGGTTTGGAAATTTGAACACACTCTATAAACATAATATAATACTTTACAAATATTATTTAAGGAAAATATTTGCTGGCAAAACTAAACAATTTAGTTTACCAATTATCTAAAGAGCACCATATTGCTTTCGTCTACGTTAATTTGTTAGTCAACATTGAGGAAGAACAACAAATAACTGAAGATTTAGGCAAGTAATAATTTATATTGGTAGGAAAGTGAAAATTAACAAGCTTTAAATTATAGATAACGAAGAAATGAGCGAGCCATATGAAATGCCAGCCGCTCCACTAAATCTCGCTGGCTGTGTAGGCATGCGTCCAGCTCTGGGTGAATATTGGAATCGCGCACCCCATTTACGCTTATCATTGGAAACGCCACTAGACAACACTTCAATAACAAATGAGCGGCTATTGACAGTAATTAGGAGTTGCTACACTGCTGTAGGCACTACGTGCAATCTACATATCACAAGCGCGGGTGTTTCTTAATTTAAAATGAATTATTATATGGAAGCAGCATGCAAAAGTAAGTTGTCTTTTTGTATAGCAACTCACATGTATGTTTTTCCGAAATCTTTTAAGACTACCCGTCTGCCAGAAATTAATGTTACTATCTTAGAGATTAAGATAAGAACTATTACCATAAAAGCATAATAATTAGTTCGTATCAGTAAACACAACGGTGTATGTAGATTGTGGCTGTGAATTAAACATAAACGTAAAACGGAAAGTAAATCATTTCTAAGGCTTCTTGGGTTACGGTTTCGTACGTCGCACTCTTCGAGGTTTTATGTAGGCTAGTGGGCGATTTGTAATATGCATCCCTAACAAAGAACTGCGGTCCACAGCTACGGCTGTTTACACAAACAAGACTCGACAAATATAAAGATTAGAGGCACAGCATATAGAAACATCTCAAAATAGTTTATTAGTTTATAGTGTTGTTTGAGACGTACTTGTGGCTTGAATTTTATAGTTGCAAAGGTAATGCTCCACATAGAGTACATATTTATATTATCTTGTACATTTAGTGATTTCGTCTAATGCTTGGTGTTTGCTGCGCAGTTTTAGTCATTGTATTCTAAACGTTCGCGGCGGCAAGTTATGCGCTTTATAGCAGCACTCTCTTATTTGATTTAATAACGGTGGAGCAGCAGTAGAGTGTGGAATCAGTGAAAAAAAAAGAAATCTAATTTCTAGATAGCATTTTAAAGTAATAGTGTTTTCAACTTTCAAATATTTTTTTAAGTGTAAGCCAAAATGTCGAATGCTATACCGCAATCAACGGAAAATGGAAATGGTTTACAATCCCGCGCACCTCTGAAAGTGGCTATTATTGGCGGTGGTTTGGTGAGTGGGCTTTGTGAAATTTTTGTTTTTTGCGAAATGTGATGCAAAATTAAATGATAACAATTTAATATAATAAATCATCTTGGTTTAATGGCTTCTAATTTGTTATCAAGCCTAAAATGAATAAAATAACATAAAGTTAGTAAAAAAAAAATGCTTGTAATTTTTCAATACACTTCAAGTTTACTAAAAAATTATTTAAAGAATTAAGAATTTATTTTAACCAATTTATAAGTTCCTGAAAGCTTTATTCACAATCAATCTTAAGTGTCCTGCGTACATTTCAAAAACAAAAAAGAAATAGAGTGTACAAAAATCAGAAGAATGTAGCAAAAAATCATTTGAATCGGGAAAACTATTCTCAAACCACAGTGACAAGAAACGATTTTCAGGTTATAGTTGAATCAAAGGTAAAAAAATAATCTAACATTTGAATACAGCCGATAATTATTGTTCGTGTGTGCATAAGTACATATCTGTCGAAGATATAATAAATATATTTGACTTTCATAAATCAACTAACCATTTACAGACATATTAAGTACGCAAGTGTTTATAATTGTTTAATAAATTTCAAATAAATTAAATATGCACGTCTATTACATTGTCATAAACCACTATTACTACGAAACAATCTCAATAATTGATCAGAATATATTATTAGACTTATTTAGCACAAGGTTGAGAAAAAAAATCATTTCCATCTCCTGCCAAGCATACAAGTGGTTGGATTATGCGAAATTATAATAAATTATACATACATACTACCACAAATAGAAACGTAATTCAGGCATGAAAGAACAATTCATACAAAGTCGGCAAACTTATAAGTGATAAAGTCAAATCGCTGATAAGCGCAGTATGGCATTGACATTGTCAAGCGGCGATGCAGAAACATCATTATCATCGAATTTGCACACGTTTTTTCAAAACTTTTTCTTTCTTTTAATATATGTACATACATATGTATTTTAGCTTTTGATTGATAGCTGATTGGCAGCATGTATACTTTGGAACGTTATTCACTAATTTGAATCTAAGCTATAATAATTTTTAAAGTAAAAAATATTATAAAAATATCTTTATCTTGATTTTGATTCGAATAGTTTAAATCGCAGCTGTATTGCTCCGAATTAGTGCCAAATTTTGAGAAGAAATTTTGTCAAATAAGAAAGTTTTCTCTACGATGATTCGAGCTTGATCGGTCAGTCTAATGTTTAGGGTGTAAAAAGTATATTAATTTGTTTTGAAACTATTTTTCTATTTTTCCCGTTTCAGTATTGTTGTTGTTGTTTAGGGTGTGATGCTAATTTAGAAATTAATGGTCCGTTAAAAATTTTATAAATCTTCGAAAAAATCTTGGTCTTATTGACGGCCTAAGAATTTGTCTTCGTAAATACTTTTTTTTTTGAATATAAATTATTCATACTTCATGGACACCACGTTGTACAGTTTAATTTGTGTACATAGTAGACCGTCTATTCATATTAACCACCATCCGATCCCATGATAGTCGCGTCTACGTAACCGGAACGGACCCGAATATTTTTATGCGGTCAAGGCCTGTCAACTCGACTTAACGAGCATTTTCATTTACAGGTCGGCTCATTAGCAGCACTCAGTTTCGCACGACGCGGCCACGAGGTGCATTTATATGAATACCGTGAGGATATACGCACCGCGGAGCTGGTACAAGGCCGTAGCATTAACCTGGCCTTGTCGCAACGTGGTCGCAAGGCATTGGCCGAGGTAGGGCTGGAGCAGGAGGTGCTCGCAACAGCGATACCGATGCGTGGACGCATGCTGCACGATATCAAAGGCAATCGCACGGTGGTGCTGTATGATCCCTGCACAAATCAGTGTCTCTACTCGGTGGGGCGAAAGTATTTGAACGAAGTGCTATTGAATGGTTTGTAGAATTTTTGATTTTTTTAATTTAAAATTTTTTCATAATTTATGTATGTTTTTGATAATTTTTTTTTAAATTTCTTTTTAATAATTTTATTTTTTTTTTATAATTAAATTTTTAATAATTCAATTTTATGTTGTTTAAATACATTTTTTTTAATAATTTTCAAATATTTTTTTTTTTTACATTTTTTAATATTTTTTTTTATATCCCCCACAGCTGGTGAAAAATTTCCTAATATTCAACGCCATTTCGAACATAAGCTGCATTATGTGAATTTGACGCAGGGACGCATGGAATTTAAGCGGTGAGTTGTTTTATTTAAAAAAATATATTATTTTGAAAATATTCATAATTCAGATTCTTTTTGTGCCTTGAAAGCTATATTTTATCACTTTGTCACAATTATGGTAATTTACAGCGCTCCCAACAAAGAAATAGTGGAAGCCAATGCCGACTTGGTTGTAGGCTGTGATGGCGCCTTCAGCACAATGCGTCAGCAAATGGTCAAAACGCCTGGCGTCAATTATTCGCAAGAGTACATCGAACATGGCTATTTAGAGCTTTGCATACCAGCGAAGAACGGCGAGGTATTTACATATTCAAAGCTCTTTGAACCTAATTGATTACTATTTTATACATAAAGTTCCAAATGCCTGAGAATTACTTGCATATCTGGCCACGTGATGCTTTCATGATGATTGCGCTGCCCAATCAAGATAAATCCTTCACAGTTACGCTGTCGATGCCATTCAAGGTGTTCGACACCATACGCACCACCGAAGAATTACTAAGTTTCTTCCACAAATACTATGCCGATGCAGTGCCACTAATCGGCGAGGAGCGGCTGGTTAAGGATTTCTTTAAAATGCCACCACAACATTTGGTCTCCGTGAAGGTTAGCCATAGTGAAAAGTACCTCTCTCTCTCATCTTCGAAGTCTAACCGCACATTTTCTTTTTATGCGCAGTGCCACCCCTACCATTACGGCGCCAAGGCGCTCATTCTCGGCGACGCTGCACACGCTATGGTGCCCTACTACGGACAAGGTTTGAATGCCGGTATGGAAGATTGCACTTTTCTCATGTCGCTCTTCGATCAGCCCCATCTAAGTACCGCCGAAATATTGGAGCAATTCACCGAGCTGCGTTGGCGCGATGCGCATGCCATTTGCGACCTGGCCATGTACAATTACGTTGAGGTGCGTAAAAAATATATAAATTTTACAATTTTATACTCTCTACTTCCCCAATCTCGTACAGATGCGCGATTTGACCAAACGCATTAGCTTCCGCTGCCGCAAATGGCTTGACACGCAGCTATTCCGCTGGTTCCCCAGCGTGTGGGTGCCACTCTACAACAGCGTTTCGTTCACCAGCATGCCGTATAGCAAGTGCATTGCTAATCGCAAATGGCAGGATAAGGTGACAATTGAATTATTTTGTTTATACAACATTTTGAAAATATTTAATCCTTTCCCCCCTTTGCAGCTGCTGAGTAATGTGTTCATTTCTGCTTCAGTGGCGTTTGTGGCTATAGGCGTTTCAACCTATTTTGGCGTTTTTAAAATCAGTTACTTTTAATTTATGCTGTTCCTAGTTTTAATATAAGAATAACACGCAGCTTCTTAACATACGAAGGTATTAGTTGCTCTGTTTTTATTTTGTCTCATGTAGAGTTTGTAGAAAATAGTGCATGTGTGAGTTGTAGTGTAGTTTGTTGACAGTTATATAACATATTTATACACCTAGCATATAGTGGTGCGATCTAAGCAATTTTTACGCAGATTCAAGCGTTTCCTTGAATTGTAATCTATGCGTTTTTTATGTTTGCTTATTCAAACAAAGTCGCTAGCCGGCAGCACATGGGAAAAAGACAAAGAAACATTGTTGGCAACATACAAGGCAATCTGCCGGCCGGTCCTTAAGTACGCCGCATCAATATCGTCGCCTGGATGCAGTAAAACGCAGACGAGGAAGCTACAGACTTGTCAGAACACTGCACTCCGGCCTACGACAGGATGCCTCTTGATGTCTCCCAAAGAACACCTGCAGAGTGAGGCCCGTATGCTACCAGTTAAGGTGCATAATGAAATACCCTTCAAGTAATTTTTGCTGGGGGTGGTTTCTCAGAAATCATCCCTTCAATCATGTGCTTGGAGCGGAACCGACTCCTAGGAGTATGAAGAGGTCCTTGATCAACTACGTCGACAACATAAAACAATACGCTGACCAGACTTCGGACGCTACAAACTTCAGATATGCGTTGACCGCCATTCACGGTGGAGTCATTAACACCTTCAATGTCTCTCTCTCAGTGAATGGTGTGCTTGGAGTCAAAACACCACTCATTGCAGACGAAGAGCTCGAGTTGCCGCGAGAAACGAGTGTGACCCTGGCGCAGCTTCGTTCTGTATACTGCAGCAGGTTGGACACCTACTAATCCAAAATAGATCCTTATATGTATATCAAACATATGTTCAGCGTGCAACGAGTCGTCGCAAGACACTAGCCACCTCTTTGCTTGCCTTGTTAACCCTACTCATCTGACACCCCTCTCCCTATAGTCTGACCCCAACGAAACAGCGCGTTTCCTGAGCCTATCGTTGGATGACATCGATGACAAGGTAATCTAAACCATACAATCTTTACGGATATTGTGTACCCGTTACAACAACAACAACAATATAATCTATACCATCTATAATCTATCTATGTTTAATTCCTACAACAGCCGGTTCTACGTTACCGGAATTAACCCGGATTTTATCCGGCTAAGGGCTGCACTTTCGGAGATCTAACCTCGTTTGGATCGCTGAGTTATAGATTAAGATCATAACCTATATACATTGAAGGACATTTATCAGTTTGTATGGCAGCTATAGTGGTGCGGTATCGCCGGTTCAGAATTTTTTTTTTTAATAAAAACGTGTTACACGTCACGCATTTGTGGTTATTGCTTGCAGTGCTTCAACTTTTTGTGCGATCAGTTCGCTAATATGCCAGAAAAACGCAATAATATTGCCTACTTTTAGGCTGATCATCGCACCGAAAGCACATGCTCAGCCTAATCGCCTCTACACAACTCTTACAAATACCTTCACAGTGTGTGTTGGCACACATTTATTTGAAAGATTGAGATTTTAAAATAAAAAAAAACACAATTATTCCATTTAGCTTAAATAAATATAACAAGTTGCTCACCACACTCAGTGCAATTTCAAACGCTGCTTCACTCAAGTAACTCTCCACTGCTTTTTACTATTAAATTTAAATACTTTGCTCACTACGCACATGTTGCGGCTTCCTCACCTTGTGTCGAAATGACTTTCAGCCGTTTCTGGTAATATGTATGTAGCTTAACTGTCCAATAACCCACCACCACACCACCACGTGGTTTCCAAAACTCTCTAGTTAATTTTTATTTTATTTTTGTTATTTGAGAGTGTGCATATGAGTGAGTGTGTATGTGTGCCACAAATGGTGAGCGCAGAAAACTCAAAAATGCGCTCAATCAGCAAAAAAAGAAAAACAAAAACAAAAAAAAAATATGTCAGAAAGTGTGTGTAAAAAGAAGAAAGTAATATAAAAAATTATCACTTTTGTGGAGCGCAAAAATAACACTGTCACATACATTGGCTCCGCAACTGTCGCCTATTGGAAATTTACCAGAAATGGCTATTTTTGTTGGTGTTTTGTTTTGTTGGCATATTCTTAACAAAACAAAATATGCCGGCCATACATGCCACTAAGCACGAACACTTGACTTATATACAGACATACATGTGCATATGTATGTATGTATATATTAAGTACAGCAAATATTTAATATCTAATAACAGCCTTTAATTTCTTTACTCTAGCATTATACATTGTTAGTTTTGTTGTGAGCGTGCTTTTGAGCATTATTCTACAAAATTTTTTATTTCTCTCAGTTGTTGACCTCATATTGTAGTTCCGCTCTCCCGCATTGTTGTTTTCACTGACATATTATGACTTGCCATATATGTAGTCAATTTATCATATTAGTCAATTTAAAAAATAATCCGTTGATGTATACATTTGAACATTTGTTTAAATATTTTTACATATGTTTTGTTTTTGTTGCTGTTAAACTTGTTTAGACGCAGTTTCGGTATATTTGTACAAAAACAATATTAATACCTTTAAAAATTGTATGAATGCCGGGGATATGTCCGCATTGGTCTAGTGCGTGTATATGTATAAGCAAACATACATACATACATATGTATGTATGTTCCTAGAAGCAAAAATTTAAATATGTGCATATAGTATATATGTAAAGATGTATGTACATAGTTTGTCCATATGTTGTTGTATACATACATATGTATATTCTCCGCTAAGGTCGTTGTTCTTCGCCCATTATTCGCCGCTGTTGTTATTGCTTATGCTGGAAGTATGTACATACATACAAACATATCTACAAACATATGTTCATACAATATTGTACCTATTTACCTATTTTTCGTTGCTTGTAAACAAAAGTAATTTTTAATAAAATAAATTTAATTTTAAGCAAGCAATCGGAAGTAAAATTATTTACATATGTCCGAGGTTTTTATTGTTTTTACATTTATTGTTATAGTTTGTTTGTAAAGTTAGTTTTTTTGAAAAAGTGCTGTGTACATTTATTAGGCTTATATAAACGTAGTTGTAATGGTACAGAAAAAAGCTAAACCACAAATGAAAGAAGAAAAAAAACTTCAGAAATAAAGAAATTTCCATACAAGAACTTGATTGTCATCGTTCAGTTGGTATGACAGCTACTTACATATATGCTATAGTGGTCCGATCTGAAGTATTTTTTCAGATATCATAGCCTTGTTTTAGAAAATATTCCATTCAAAATTTCGTAAAGATATCTTGTCAAATAAAAAAGCTTCCCATAAAAGAATTTGATTGTTATCGTTCAGTTTGTATGACAACTATATGCTATAGTGGTCCGATCTGGAATATTTCTTCAGATAATGATAAATTTGTCTCAGAAAATAATCCATACTAAGCTTCTTAAAAATATGTCGCCAAATAAAAAAGCTTTCCATACAAGAACTTGATTTTGATCGTTCAGTTTGTATGGCAGCTATACGCTATAGCGGTCCGATCTGGAATATTTTTTCAGACATTATAGATTTATTTTAGAAAATAATTTTTGCTAAATTTCGGGAAGATATCTTGTAAAATAAAAAAGCTTTCCATACAAGAACTTGATTTTGATCGTTCAGTTTGTATGGCAGCTATATGCTATAGTATTCCGATCTGGAAAAATTTTTCAGATATCACAGCTTTGTTTTAGAAAATATTCCATCCAAAATTTCGTGAAGATATCTTGTAAAATAAAAAAGCTTTCCATACAAGAACTTGATTTTGATCGTTCAGTTTGTATGGCAGCTATATGCTATAGTGTTCCGATCTGGAAAAAATTTTCAGATATCACAGCTTGTTTTAGAAAATATTCCATCCAAAATTTGGTGAAGATATCTTGTCAAATAAAAAAGGTTTCCATACAAGAACTTGATTGTTATCGTTCAGTTTGTATGACAACTATATGCTATAGTGGTCCGATCTGCAATATTTCTTCAGATACCATAGATTTATCTTAGAAATTAATGTTTGCTAAATTTCAGAAAGATATCTTGCAAAATAAAAAAGTTTTTCATACAGATATCTTGTCAAATAAAAAAGTTTAAATTTTAGAGCGATATCCCAAAAATCGAGGGACTAGTTCCGGCACATGTACACAGACAGACGGACAGACAGACATGGCTGAAAAAACCCAGCTCGTCACGCTGATCATTTATATACATACATACATACATATGCATATCTCTTATAAAGTCCCCGATCTTTCCTTGTGGATGTTATAAACTTCGTGGAAAACTAAATGTACTTTGCTCATTCTATAAAAAGTAGAGAAAGCGATAAGAAAGAAGACTTTGTTGTTTAGTGATCTAAATTTAATCTCCAATTCCCTAACCTTTATCTAGGTGCAATTCAAATACGCGATTCCGCCGATACTACCTGGCTCCTTTCATTTAGAGAACGTCGAGATTTGACACCTGTCATCTCAACAACTTTTCCGTCAGCAGGTACCAAATACAGACGTTAATAGATCGGAAACACCGTCACTCCAGTGAATTTCAAAAATTCTATAAGATCGGTAACTTTCTCTACTACAACCTTAAAAGTAGAAAGTGAGTACTCGACTAGTGTTCGTGGAATCTGACGAAACACGATTAATTCAGTATGATTAAGGCGAGGTGGTTTGAAAGTATTGGAAAACTATCCAATCAACCTCTTTGTTCTTTGAAATTTTGTGTGTAGGAAATAAGTGGAGTTTTATCTGCATTAATATTCAAAACGGAGTCATGTCAAGCTGTCATGTTATTTTTGTTCAGTATTGACTGAATAACGTTGACAAATCGTCCAACTTTATGAAAATTCACATTAAGTAAAGAATGTGTTTCGCGCGCTCCGCTCAACTTATTGTCAACATAATCGGCCTACTTAGCGAACTATTCGCAACACCATCACCCATCTTTGGACCCCGCATTCATTATTAGATAATATTCGACCGAATTGACCACGACCTGCACGCAGTGAAAAAAATATAGCAGCCGTAGATGAGAGATTCGGAGATCGTGGAGAGTCGATTCGGCGCCATTCGCAGCAACTCGGACTGACGTAGGGAACGACTTGGCGCATTTTACGTCGAGATCTTAAAATCGTACGAAATACAGCTTGTACAAAAAGGGAAGCCACTCGACCATTCCAAGCGATATCGCTTCGCTCTCTAGGCTCTTCAAAAGTTCAAAGAAGATCCGACTTCTTCGAGTTAAATCGATGAGGTTCATTTCTGTCTCAAACCTCGAAATGGATCACCCTTTATATATGTTTGTATATATTTCATCTGATTGTAGAGTTCATCTAGGAACCTGATATGTGTACATATGGGATTTAAGGCTTCGATAATTAGATCTCATTATGTTTTTATTGAAATTTATTACTCCATTGCCTTCCAAATATGTTTTAAGCTCTCTCACGAATTAGAACTTAAAAGTCATTAGTATATTTTGAACAGGAAGCTCGCAATGATAAGAAACCAGAAAGTGTTTCCCTAAGAACTTCAATTCTGCTTGCTTGTTTCACAGAAGAACAAAACAATAAAACCGCCACCGGAAGCACACCTCTGAGATATCACAGCTACTAACAGCTAAAGCACATATGAACATACATACTTACATATTACGTTGGTAATGTCTATAAATATGAATGTAAATATACATATGTATACATATGTATGTAAAGCACATTAGAATTCCGCCAAAAAATCGCACATTTTTCAAAAAACGACAATTACGCATAAAATTTAATATACATATGTATACATATCTACATATCTACATGTGGGTATAACATAACAGTGTAGTCATATATTAAAGTGGCTTAAGTTGACTTAAGGGGTTATATTCACTTGTCAATTTACAAAAAAAAAAGATTGTGTAGCGAACGTACAAATAGTTGGGAATATTTTCCGAAAGTTTGAAGAAGATCCTGCAATTCGTTTCGGAGATATGAATAGACATGTACTCGTAAGAGTTTTTTAACTTACTGTAATCGGCTCCCAAAACTTTAAATACGTTTTTCTCTAAACTATGTAGTAATGGTCGAAGGAATACGATTTTTGATAGTAACTTACATTTTTTACAACACACTGAATGGGGGATGGGGCCATTTAGCCAGGAAACACAATTTTATTTAGCCCTTCGATCATTAAATGTTATTCTATAGTTATAACATATTTTTTTATTTTTTTTTTTTTGATTTTGGATTTGCGATCATTTTAAGCTGAAATTCTTTCTTATCGCTAAACACCTATTTTCGGAGATTCTCCCGAAGATCGCCTACGAGGGAAATGCATCGCTGATTATT
Organism: Bactrocera tryoni; assembly: GCF_016617805.1. Taxonomy (NCBI): domain Eukaryota; kingdom Metazoa; phylum Arthropoda; class Insecta; order Diptera; family Tephritidae; genus Bactrocera; species Bactrocera tryoni. The sequence continues at coordinate 27,756,758 of NC_052501.1, forward strand.
AAGTTAACATTAAATTCTGTAGATGTATTTTTCCCGCTGAAAATGCAGGACTTTAAAAAGTAAAATTTCGAGATATTTTAAAATATTATTAAATCAGTCCTGAAATTTCGGGATTGAAACAAGAAAATTTTCCATGCAATTTTTTAATGTCGTGTGAAAATCAATACCGCAAATCCAGATTTGGAAATCCCTGTTTTTCGGATTCGCTGCTTAAGGTACAAGTAAACAGTACAAGAAACGAAAAATTTCAACACGAACAGATTTCGAAATTTCGGAATATTAAAAAAGGAGATTTTTAAGATATTTTAAAGTATTGTCAAGTGAAAAATTACAAAAAATTAGTCCCATGATTCGGGATCGGAAATCACGTTTATCGGGATTCATAATTACAGTACTGGACATCTCAAAGAAATGTTAGCAGTGCAAAAAACGCAAAATTTCATATCATGGGAACTAATCCCTAAATTTCGGGATTAAAAAAAGAAAATTTCTTGATATTTTAAAATATTGCCACAATATTTGACTATCATGTGAAACATTAGTCCCGTTATTCTTGATTGGAAATCCCGTTTTTTCGGGACTCATAATCCCGGTACTTGACATCTCCAAACATTTTTAGCAGTGCAAAAAATACAAAATTCCAAATCGTTTACCTAACCAAAACTATGCTTTAGTAATAGCACCAAACTTACACCCACTCCGAACGTGTTTCTTTTTTGTTGTTGATCTGCGCACTTGAACCGCATGACAATTTTCAAGGTGTTATGTCTTTACAAAGCAATTCACGACGGCATTTTCCGGCACGTTGCGTGAGTACTTATTTCTCTTTTCCACTCTCTTTCTATGTTACGCATTAATGCTCATTATGCCCTTTAATTTTTGTTCTCTGCGTTAGTGTGCTATTGATAAGTGCGAGTATCGAAAATTATTGCGTTTGCGGATGAAATTGAATTTAATTTGTATTAGAAAAAATAATTTTTTTTCTTTTTTTTTATTATAATTGTTTGATGATTTGGCGAAGAATTCAGATTTATTAAAGGGTGATCCATTTCGAGGTTCCCTACTTTTTTTTAAAGAAAAACCACAGAAACTTCAAATTTGTTGCGGAATGTTTATTATCATTTTGAAGATTATATCTTTTAAATGTTGGCCGCGGCTACGTCTCAGATGGTCTATTCGTTGAGTCCAATATTCGCTGATTCGTTCGAACATTTTGACTGGTAACTGGCAATGACACCTGTGACGTTTTCTTCCAAAGCCAAAATCGAAACGGGATTGTCTGCATAGACTTTAGACTTAACATATACACACAGGAAAAAGTCTAACGTTGTGATACCGCACGATGTTGGTGGCCAATCGACCGGCCCAAAACGTGAAATTAACTGCTCACTAAAGTGTTCTCTTAATAAATCCATTGGTTGATTCATCGGCATCGTTCTTGAAGAAATATGAACCGATGCTTCCACCGGCCCACAAACCACACCAAACCGTTAATTTTTCTTGATGACATTGCAGTTTTTGAATTTCATCTGATTGCGCTTCGTCCCAAATGCGGAAACTTTGCTTGTTTATATATTTATAGAGCTGGAAATGGGTCTCATTTCGCTGAACAAAATTTAGCTCGGAAACGTCGGATATTTTTGGAATTTTTCAAGAACCCAAAGAGCAAAGCGATGTCGCCAAGTGATGTCACTTGGGAAGGTCGAGGGGTTTCAGTTTTACACAATTTTCCACCTTCTAGGTTATGCATAGGTGAGGTTTTACTAGAAGGTACTTGTGATGCACGAAGAGTCACTCAACAAATTAATTTTTTCCTACGAAATATTGTACCTAACGCACCTACTTATCCTTTTCACTGACTCCATTGAAACTATTGCTCAATTAAGACACTTCCTTCCAGATTTTACATCGGACAAAAAAAAAATTGGCCATTATCCCATAATAAATATGACCCCTTATGTATTGACCGAAACGTCTAATTTCCCAAGCACTTGTAATCTTTTCTAATAATTCATTGTCATTAACGACCGCTGCCGAAACGTGTTGTTCCCCAATTTTACCCCTTCTATCTATCTTCCCCGCACGAGATCGCCTCTACGTACCTCGTTTGCGTTTGATCTTTTCACGCTCTCTATTAGTGGGAGAAATTTGTGCTTTTCTCTTTTTCGCAAGTGTATTTCCTATTTGCTCTTCTAAATTTTACCTTTCCCTAGCTGTATCTTGGCCTTCAAGGCACTTCATTCATTTCATCTTATCTGTGTCACTACATCGCATTTGCGCTTTGCAGCGCGCGCGCTCATTCTCTCTCTCTCTCTTCGCTCACTCTTTTTAGCCGACTCTTTTAGGGGACACATCAGCAGTGTCACCTATTTAATTGCTTGTGTATTTGTACATATGTATTCGCGATTATATGTACATTGTTGCTAATTTTTGTTCTACGAATATGGTAAGTAAATCTTAACGTAACGATTTTGTTGTTGTTGCGGCTTTTCTATTTTTTCTTGCGCCCACTTTTGCTCTCCACGCCAGCCACATGTAGACATGTATAAGTTTAATTCCGTATTGGCATTTGTTTATGTATTTGTACAGTGGCGCTAAAAATAATAGCATGTGATGCAGCTTAATGAGATTCACGTCAGCAGGAACAATACAAAAAAATCGAAAATATGAATAAGTGCTATACTCTTTGATTCCAAATGGATGCCTCCAAGACGTTAGAAATAAAATTATAAAAAAAATTCCTGCAACTCGAACCCCTTCTTGCAAAGTGCTTGAATTGAGATCAGACAAGTGAGAAAGCTTCGTCAACAGATTAAATGGTCGCAAAACACTTTTCACCTTTAACATCTCTATCCGGATGGGAATCCATATAACATTTATTTTTCCTCAACGTAGAAGAATTTGGGTTTTTCGCTGGGTTTGGGACATACTCCAATCACGAAGAAAAAAAAGATTTTTTTGATCTCGAAAGGAAATCAAGTGCAACCTACTTAAGTGTAGGCTTAATATTTACGAGGGGTCATTCAATATTTTGGGGTATTTTCTTGTAATTTCGACAAACATTATTCCCATGCTACTTGATATTGTCTAGGCTGCATCATTTACAGGCCGAGTTATCTTTAACGAACTTTAGATGATTTTACTAAGGTTTGGTTGTATTTAATAACATTCCCTTACCCAGTTACGAACAGTTTTTAAGTATAACTCTAATCAAAGTAAAATATCTGTCTAAAACGGTCCAAGGTCATTACATTTTAAATTAAAACTCGATGCTTAAGCGAGCTTAATTGGTTTCCTTAGGGTCGTATTTTACGTTCTGAGGATTTTAACATTGTAGTGTTAACCTGAAGGACTTCTAATATAGTATCGACTATCTTCATCATTCTAAAGAACACCTATTGTTGTTCCTTCACATAATATTACTCTATATGCAAACTATATGGCTTTTCGTAATGTCTATATGTACTATATCTTTTATATGCTTAGATGTTAAGGTTTGGAAGTTGTACACTTCAAATTTTGAGCTTCAAGCTATCGTCGGAACTTCAAATATACTGAAAAATTTTGGGTTAGGCCAGATTGGATATACATATCTTGGTCATTAGTAACACACAACTGGCAAATAAACTGACATAAATGTAATAAAGTGGTATAAATGAAATAATGTGGTGTAAATAAAGCAAACTGGTGAAAATGAAATAAGGTGGTTTAAAATACAAAAAGTTGTATAAGAAAAGAAAGTGGTATAAACTAAATAAACTGGCATAAATAAAATAAAATTACTTAAATTAAATAAACTAAATAAATGACATAAGTGGTGCGAATAAAATAATCTGGTATAAATAAAATAGAGTGGTATAAATCAAATAAATTGGTATAAATAAATAAAAATTTCATAAATTAAATAAACTGGCATACATTACATAAAGTAGTGTGAATAAAATAAACTGGTATAAATAAAATAAAGTGGTATGAATCAAATAAATTATCTAAAAAAAATAATAAGGCATAAGTACATTAAATAAACTATAATAAGGTATTTTAATCAAATAAACGGATATAAATAAAATGATTTTTTAAGAAGGAACTGGTTTAAATAATTTTTTTTATAAATCTAGTAAATTGTTTTGACAAAAAAGTGCTTTAAATGAAACTGTTTTAAACTGGTATAAATTAAATAAATTTTTTTGATAAAAAAGTTGGTTTAAATCAAATGTATTTATTTATTAAAAAATTGGTATAAGTCAATTAAATTGTTTTGATAAGAAAAAGTGGTATAAAATACTTAACATGGCATAAACTTTTATCTAACCAACGAGGGCAGCCGAAACAACATACAACTGGTATAAATTAAACTAACTGGTACAAACTAAATAATGTGGCATAAATCTAATAACAAAAAAATATAATATCAGCCAGTTATACCACTTCAATGAGATATCTACATATATAATATATTTCAATGAATTGAGCTGCTTAACGTTTTTATTAGTCCCAAATAAATTTGTTTTCAAAAAAACTGGTATTAATCAAATAAATCGCTTTGACAAAAAACTAGTATAAAATATTTTATATGGCACAAACTTTTAACTAACCAACGAGAGTAGACGAACTAACAAACAACTGGTATAAATGGTATAAAATAAATTAACTGGTATAAGCGTAATAAAATGGCATGAAGCTAGTAACAAAATATAATATAAACCAGTTATACCAATTGAGGAATCTATATAATATATTTTATCAAATTCAGTTGCTTGACTTTGTTATTAATCCCAAGTACATATGTATTTTTTTTGACAAGAAAATCAAGCTTATTGTACATACTGCTATTTTTTCACCAACACTGTTTACCTTCGTCGCGCTTGCTCATGTATGTAGGCATCGGTGTGTATGTGCCGAGTATGTCATTCTTACCCATTCTTCGCGTTCCTACAATTTGTTGTTTGCCAGCTGACTTACTACTTTTGCTGAGCTTGTAGAGCATGTCAGGGATTCGCAACGTTTGGCGAGCGGCGGCAGCGACCACAGTTTGTATATGCGGACACATTTCGGCACACGGACTGCTTTCGTATAGAAAACGTCTTCGTTCGCACATCAGTTGTTCGTCACATGTTCGACGTGAATGAATATCAACCCGTACATGTCGTCTGATACGTAACGAGTCAAAAGAAGAATAGAAAACTGTATATTCCAAATTAGCTAATCAAAGAAACGAAATATTTTTTGTATAATTCCTGTCTTTTTCGTGTGTTTAGTGCAGGCGCAATTCCACTGTGCCACTTAAGCGTTCTCTTTCGTGCTTTTACGCTGCATACATTCTGCATAAAACCGCAATTCTCGAAAAGTCAATGAAAATTGCAAATTGGTGCAAATTTAAGTGCTGGTGAAAAGTGTTAATGCGTAAAGGCAGCGCTCAAATCCACTGGGCGAAGTGAAAGGTGCATACATTGTTTATATGCTACATAGAAACACACTCACATATATGTGTAAATGTGTGTTTGAAATTCCTAAGCTGTGTCTGTGCTGTGTTTCATGAGTGAATTGGAAAATTCGTAAAGAAAAATTATTCGCAACAAATCTGTTCAGTGCGTATGAAGAATAATATTTCCGACCACGTTGTGTTGAATTTGTCATAGAAAGAAGCAAAAATAACAATAACAAAAAACGTGCGCGTGCTACAACAATAACAGCTGGCAAAAAAAAAAACGACGAAAGCTACCAACAAACGCTCGAAGTTCAGTTCGGGCGCGCAAAACATAACAACAGTAATTCGTGTCGCTGGCGAAGTAAACAGTGTGCTTGAGTGCGTGTTGTTGCAGCAGCGAGTTAACCTTCAAGGAAAAAGTATGTGCAATTCGTTTGCTTATAATTACATTTTTTTAGGATTTAATTTATGCAAAAAGTCAACGCAATATTGCCACCAATAATTCACTTTAGTGTTACAACAAGTCGTTTGTATAAATTTGCCGATTTGCCTTTGCCACCTTCTTATCGCCTCGCTTTTTGCACACGTTTTTGCTCTACCGTTGCTTATCAACGCACACTCTTGTTTCTTTTGTTTTCCAAATTTATCAATTAGTGTACGCATTTCGCTTCTTTTGCAGTTTCTTGTTGATTTAGCAAGCTAAGTAGCGTTTACTAGAATCCACGCTCGTATTTTAGTGATGTCTGGAAAATTCTGGAATTTGCACTTTACATTAGACGCCAGAAGACAGGGCGTAAATACCACCTTGTACGTGCAGATTATTACATTAAATTACATTTGGTGGGGACGTTGATTTGGAGTAAAAATTTTGAGGTTAGTGTGTGGCATATTCGAAAAGCCAGAAAAGAAGAAAAGTATTCGTGATCTAGAGCATTAGAAACTAGAAAAAAAACATTAAATTTGGTGCACAAAGCTATAACACCCTACACATATGACAGGTTACTTACCGATCCATACATGGTTAGAAATAAGAGCCATTGGCCCGTTAATATCCGGGTCAATTGCGGTATCGTAGAACCGGTTCTTCTTCTTTTCCTTGGTAGTGTTTTTTACGTGACGGGTCCCAAACCCATCGTACAACCCTGTAGAGGTGATGTTTCTCACTTTAGCTCGCCTTCAAACGCATGTTTTTTGGCTATCCAGGAGATACTTGGTCAAAGACCGGAAGTCGTGAGCTGCTTAATCCATATGTAAAAGTATCGTTTCGGGTCACTCCCAAGTTAATGGCAATCAGAGAGCTTTCCTCACTTGCGTGAACTTCTACACTTGGCTTCATCCTCCAAAGTCTGAAAGTATTCGACGCAGTACACGCCGGGGGAAGCAGAGGAAGAGGACCTCCAGTCCGCTGGAAAGACCAGGTGGAAAAGAACATGGCTTTGCTTGGAATTGGCGCCAATTGGCGCCACGTTGCGAAAAAAAGAAACGACTGGAGCGCTGTTTTATCGGCTAAATTGCGTAGGCAGTATCTACGCCAGCAAAGAAGAAGAACCGGCTGTTGTGGGAATAGCAAATGGACCCTAGCGCAACTACGTTCTGGCTACTGTAGCAGGTTAAACTCCTACTTATTCGAAATAGACCTTGCCGTACAAAAATTATGTCCTGCATATATGTAATGTGAATCTGCATGACACTAATCATCTCTTTGCATGCCCAATGAAACCAACTCACTAAAAACCTCTCCCCTTGTAGGCCGAACGCGTCGAACCCGCTCATTTCCTGGGAATACTGTTAAGTGATTTCAATGACAGCTCTCCCGAACAGGGTTGATAATCGGTATAACAACAAAAACCACCCCTCACAGATGCATTCATTATAAGAGCGCTACAAAAGTTTTTTTTTAATATAAGAAATATTACTGTGAATTTTTTTCCCCAAAATAATAAAGAAATTTTTTATTCCTATGGAAAGTACATTCGATACCAATATGTATGAAACTCAATTTCTTTTGCATGACCACCACGGGCACGCTGGCAGAAGTCCAAACGCTGAACCAAATTTTCGACGATTTTCAAGCAAAAATCGGCTGATACTGCTGCAATTTCGATATTCGTTCCATATTCATACGACGTTCATCAATCGCCAATGTAGGCATAGGCCATAGACTTGACGTAGTTTCATAGCAATTAGTTTAACGACATCAAATCGCACGACCGATGCGGCCAATTCACTGGGCCATTTCATGAGATAACATGTTCATTAAACTTGGTTTTCAATAAATCGATTGTGACATTCGCTGTGTGGCTTATGGCGCCGTCCTTTTGGAATTGCTGCCTGACTAATAACGCATATTTTGCTTGTTGACGAAGGCATTCAGCCAGAAATGAGCCTAATCGCTGACGATGATTTTTCGATGAAAATCCAGCTCATTTTCAAGTTGTTGCTCAGCCCAATTCACGAACATACGAAGATTCCGGTGGTCAAGCGGCTTCAGTTCCTGTGTCAATTTGATCTTGTAAGGATGTAGGCCAAGAGCTTTTCGCAAAATTCTTAGCTCGTCCCGTTGATCATTTATTTGTATATTTTTTTTTATAAAGTCCCCGACCTTTCCTTCTGGGTGTTACAAATTTCGTGGCAAACTTTATATGTATAACCTGTTCAGAGTATAAAAATATTACGTCAGTTTAATACTACTTTTATTGTTTTATTATTTTTTTTGGAGTAAGTTTGATAGAAAAATCTTTTATTTCGTGTCGTCATGAATGGCCTTGTTTACAGTAACGAGGAAAGTTTGACAGTTTTACTAGGCTGTCACTTCCAATTCTCTGACATTGCCTATCGCAATCTCTGATCTGATAAGTTTTTGTTGCAATTAAATTTTTCTTTTATTTTGCTACATTTTAGAAATATTTTAATCTTAGCAAAGGTAATAGAGAGCCTGAGAGCTGAAAGACATTCTCTGTTTTGTCCGGCTTTATTTAGAGCTCGGCACGTTTTCAGCTGTTGAGTGGTTTATCCCACTAATCTTATAAATTTATCAAGATTTCGCCATACAAAAATGACAGTTCGAAACCACTTCATCGGAGTGATTTGAAACTGATCCACGCTAAATCTCTCTGTGCGACTCTGATTTTGCGCCATCTACTTGTCAGCATTGGAAATCTATTACATTATCACAGCTGATTTAGACACTACAAAGGGAAAAAATGTAAACAATCAATTTTTTTTAAAGCAATGAATCTAATTTCACCCGAAAATCGACTTAAAAAATGAAAAAATGCGTCCATTATTTCCATTATATGGAAAATATTTAAAAGAAGACGCCTTTTATTTCAAAATACTATATGAAAATGTTTTTTTTTTTAATAAATATTAAGCGATGTGAATTCTTGAATGGCAAAAACAGCTGTATTTTCATCTTTCCAACGGCAGTGAGAACGGGCTGATTAGTGAATGTAATTAAATGTAATCTAATCCCTTTAAATTTTCGGTCTGAACATGGTATTAGATATCTAAGAGCTTCGCAGTTCTATGGACGACGTAAACTTCAGCCCGTACTAATAATGAACCTTCATCTGGCATTGCAAAAGACTTGTATGTGTATGTTGTATGCCAGCCAGTGTAACCCAACCAAAAAAACAATTTAAAAAACGCTTCCAGGCAAAAAACTGGTACAAGGTTTTGAAGTCCTGTTTTGATAAAGCCAATCCAAAAAACGTTGCAAAGATCGGTACAAGGAATAGTACCAAGTTTGGAGAATATCTTGGGTGTGGTAGCACATCGCATTCAAGTTGCAAAAGCATTTGGCATGTCATTAAACCTGTATGAGGTTTCGCATTACCCTTGTGGAACACAACACCTTTTATATTGATCAATTCTGGCCGCTTCTCTTTGAGTGCATCACTGAATTTGCCCAGCTGGTCACAATACACTTCAGTGACTATCGGCCTTTTTTAGTGACTATCGGCCTACGAAGTAGCTTGAGCTACTTCATCCTTTTAGACCATGATCTCTTGTGCTTTACATTTTTTGAAAACTATCCATGTTTTGACGTTTGTTAAACAAATTACAGTCGTTAATGTGACAAAGCAAACTTTGTTCTATAAGAACATGAGGAACCAATATCATTTCATAAGCTTCGAAATTAATCCAAGACGTTGCATGTGCTTGTGTAGGAGCATGTTGGACAAATTTAATCTTCCATTAACCTCGATCAACGTGTAAGCTTGAAAAGTCTTTTCGGAACTTAGTGCATACTGAAGATCGAAATTGCCGCAACGAAACCAAGTTTGACATTAAAATTCGGTCAACACATCGCATAATTTTCTTCGATAAAGCGGTTGAGTGCGAAGTTGGCTGCTGAAAAATTCTTTAAGATAAGCTGTTGTCATCAAACGAAATTACTTAGTGTACGACCCAAAATTTATTCTCCTAATAGCCTTTTTGTCATATAGTTAGGCTATATACCACCATGGTATATGGTATATATTTGGTACCTACAGTGGCGAGCAAAATTGAGTGCATGTTTACGACGCGGAATTTCGTCGCCTTTAAAATCATAATCACACAAGCAAATCCAAAAATATTTTTTGTATTACTTTTATTATTTAATTCTTAATAAATTCTAAGCAAAAGCAACGATGATAGAGATGAATTCGAAGGACTTAAAGTAAAAACGAAAAATAACCGCATAAACTCAACTTTGCGCGTTGCACTTTTCCACCTATTTTCGCTTTTTTACTTATTTTCTCTTTATATCATTAAGGCGCATTTAGTCAAACTTTCTTTCTAAAATAGTTTTCGATGTCATTTTACAATTAAGACGTCTTTTTTCTTGCCAAAACCATCCTCAAAAGAGCATAATTTTCTCCATTGCTTTTAAATACTTTTTCAATGAATTGCAAATTTGTCTCGTCTAATTTTCATATTTATAAAATATTAGTGGTATGTATACCTCTTCAGTTCTTTTTGCGTTTTGAAAGTAAAAATAATTAAATAAGTATTACAATGTGCCGCAAGCCTTTTTTACGCATCGGTTAAGCTGGTCTTTGATATTTGGTGTAGGTTATCATTATAGTCAAAAATGTCTTAGACTTTCCTTTTTCCAAATTCGACCACTTTATCCCCTCGACTTTCTAATTATTTTTCTCTTTTCTTACAATTCGTTTATGTCGCTAGCGAAGTATCTCAATTGCCGATTACCGATTTTACTTAACCCTAAAATCGTTCTTTCATAAAGTTGGTTGTAAAAGTTGTAACCTAAATAAATATGTATAAGGATTGGAAATAAAATGGGAGTTTACTTAATCATCAAAAAATATCGGTAAAGGCTTGAACAGGTCGTTCCTGTTACGTACTACTTTTCTTTTACATTTAAAGAATTGATCATTGACTTATTAGTAACTTCCGTTGTAATGACGGTCTCAAGCTATTTTTTTCTGTTTGAATAAATCTATATATAGACTGTACTACAAAACGAACGTGTTGGATTAATTTTTTGTACCTAATTTTAACAAGTATTATAGGCGATTGTCTTCTAAGTAATAGAAAAGGAAAACAAGCTGAGTTCGGGTGCAATCGAATATAAGGTTTGTTGGAAAAACCGAAATTATTAACTGTAGTATATAGGAGTTGAGGTAGTACAGACCCGATTTCATCTATTAACTATTATGATGCCACCTACTAAAAGAATTTTCCCTGGGTTTCATTAAGGTACCACACATATGTAAAATCACCAATCATATGGAGAAAGTCAGCCGGATGTTCGAGAATCCTGATATTAGTTATGTATATGTATGAGATTCTCTCTGAATTTCAATTGAATATCCCATACATTGAACGATATTTTCAGTCAAAAGGTCAACTATGGATAATGGGGTCAGAATATTAGGTACCTAGGAGCTTGAATAGTTTTGGTTGGATTTGGGCAATTTTTGATCATAAGGATACTTTAAAGGAATTATTAGTGCAAACTTTTATCCCGAAAGAATCAAATGGAATTTAAAATTGTGTTATATGGGAAGTAGGCGTGGTTGTACTCCGATTTCGCTCTTTTTCGACACTGTGACGTAATAATATAAGAATAATGCCACATACTAAATTTAGAAAGCGGTTGGTCGTGTCTCGAGATATGGGATTTCACCAAAAAGTGGGCGGTGCCATGCCCATCATCCAATTTTCACACCGGCTCCGATAAAGTAATCTCATACCATCTAGGGTAAAAATTTAATGCATCTGTCGTATTTAGTTACTGATGTATTGCTTTATTAGTAGTTTTTAACAGTACCGTTATATGGGGAGTGTGCGGGGTTATCTTCCGATTACATCCATTTTCACACACTCGGTAGGAGTTCTAATAATATTTGCGCTAGGCGAATTTGGTTGTTGTAGCTTAAGTAATTTAAGAGGTAGGTACATTAAACTTATTAGAGGGCGGGGCCTCGCCTATTTTTTCAACATTTTTTGCCTACAGGTGCCACCTGATACTCTGTGCCAAATAAGTGCTTGGTGTTGGAACTTTATAGATTTTCAGTTTATGGCGTTTTGTGGGCGTGGCAGTGGTCCGATCCACGAACTTGTAATTTTTTTTATACTAAGGAATCCACATACCAAGTTTCATCAACATATAGTATCTCAATTTTTACTCAAGTAACAGATTGCACGGATGGGCGGACGGACAGACAGACAGTCATCAGGATTTCAACTCGTCTCCTCATCCTGATCAGTTATATACATATGTATGTACATACATAACTCTAACATCTATCTCGATTAGTTTTAGGTGATACTTACAACCTTTAGGTGATCAAAAGCATTATACTCTTTGGCAACATGTTCAAGAGTATAAAAATACTACTGTCCTCACAATATGAATTTTATATCGATCTTTCATCTATCAACACATGCGAAAATCGGATATCAAATTCAATAAATTATATGATACAGTTTTCTAATTATGTCACTAGGTGTCACTCAACGTAGAGTGCAGGGCATGATTTAGAAAATACTAAATTGTCAAAGCTTTCTCCACATTTCCTCGAAGAAACAATGGTTCTTGAAGTTTCAGAAAAACTGTGATCGGTCGAATCTACATACATACATACATATGTACATACTTACGTCCATCCCCAACCTATTTTGTTGAAATACATATGTAGTAGTCTCTCGAGCTGAGGTTAAGTTTAAGTTAATAAAGCTATTTCAACGAAAAATGGGCGTGTTCGTGGTTTTTGGTATAGTGCAAAATATTATACTTATATGTATGTACATACATACAGGCGTACATACCGCCTAGTCCACGCTGCCTTCACCTGACATTGCAATTTTGTTTGTGCTTTCCTTATGAGCCAACGAACAGCCTCTAAAGTAAACCAATTTTGCGACGCATTTTTTTATTAAAAACAAAAAAAGAAAAGCAAAAAAGCAAGAAAAACAGAAATAGGTGTGATAAGTGTTGCCAAATAATCTTGTTGGTAGTTGCTGGGCTGATAAAGAGAGCAAACAAAATGCGTACTTAAAATGCGCTGATGAGCGCGTACACTAAAAAATTTAAATGCCATACATATCTACTTGTATATAAGTACATATGTATGTACATTAGGGTGATTCATTTTTTTTTTTTTTTTCAATTGGTACTCGCAAAAATAATTTTTTTTCATTGAGTTATAAAATTAATAAGAAATAAAGATTTTTTCCAAAAAATAGTCAAATTTCAACCGTTAATATCTTTTAAACGGTTGGGTTTACGAAAAAATCATAAGAGACCATATTTTAGAGCATTCAATTTCCTACAAAACCTAATTAACAAGATATTTTTTCAAGTAGTTGGAAGCGAAATATTAATTTTTCTATCTGATAATAAGAAAAAATAGAAAACCGTTAGGCGGAGGACCTTCCCGTTACAATTAAAAACTCATATTTGGAGAGGCTTTCTTAGAGGTGTCTAGGAACCTATTTTTGCGAGTACGAATTGAAAAAAAAATTTTTTTTTGAATCACCCTAATGTACATGTATGTATATATGTATGTACCATATATGTATATACATATGTATGTACATATGGTATTTACATATGTTTGTGCGTTCGTACACACCTAGCAATTCTATAAATCAATAAAATTCACCATTTTTTTTTTACTTTTGCGCGCGACAATTACTAAAAAGACAATCCGCAATACTTATATCACAGCAACAACAACAATAAAGAATATTCAATATATTTCCTAGCTAAAGAAAATATTGAAAATTTTCAACGCAAACAAAAGGTTAGAACGAAATGTAAATAAATATTCAAAAAGTCGCGACTTTACTATCAGCCAAAGAAAAAACAATAACAAAAACAATAGAAAATCGAACTGTAAAAGTTCAATTAAAATGAATATGCAAGGAAAGCAAGCGTAGAAAAACTGTTTTTCATTTGCCTTTACAAATGGTTGATTATAACATACAAACATACATACATACATATATACCGTACATACTGACAGCTATATACATACATAAATATATTTTTGTAGTACAGATAGTCTTATACAATTTAACTGCTGACACAACGTCTCCATTTAGTTCCTTCGCTTTTTCCGGCTTTTCCTTACATTTATTGTCCACTTACATACATATGTACATATGTATGTGTATGTGTGGATATACTATTGACTATTTCCACGCTTGCCTTTCCACAAGCTTTCCTTAAGCTACTATTTTTTATTATTGGAATTTTTTTTTATTCAATAATTTTTATTTTTTTAATTTTGCCGCTTTTAGTTGTCCCGAACCCATGCATTCATTTGGCGTTGCAGACCTTATGTCTCTGCTTTTGACACTTTTGCTTTACTTGCATTCGCGTGAAGAAACGTGTATACAGTGACTTACGAAAATGTTCATACAATACTTCTCTAGTAAATATTTATATGTATATTATAACGTTACAAGTATACATTTATACACTATGAGAATTTAAAAAGTCTTCCGAGACTACTTTTAGAATTTTTTTTCAGCATTCTTTGTCTTTGTAAAAATCAAGATGAAACTGAAAACAAGTAAGGAAAGCCTAAGCAAAGGGTGAAACCGATCATTTTATGCCAAGATCAAAGCCAAGGAAATGCCTTAAGGTGCACAAAGCCTTAAGGATAAGTTATGTCGTCATTTAAAATGTAAAACAACGTGGTATTATAGAAAGAATCGAAATTGAATTTTTTATTCCTTAAGATTCGCTACGTCATATTACATATGCATGTAAATGTAGGTAGCATACATTTTTCAGCTTCCCCTATCAGATATAACCTATATATTGGTTAGTCGAAAAAGGTTTTCGTATATCTTATCAAACTTCAACTTATTTTTTTATATTTATACTAATAAATAAATAAACAAATAGGTAGCATAGTTTTTGCTATTTTTCCGCTACAGACACTATTCCATCAGTGTAAAATTTTCAGCAGTGTAAATCAAAATTTCCGGAACGGAAGCGAGCGAGCAATTGTTGTGCTACACGAACTGATACAGCATCGTGTCCGTAAACTTCACAAATTTCATTGGTGGTTTGCGTGGCATTCTTCTCTTTTGTATGTATACAAAATTTCAAAGTATAGCGAATTTCTTCATTATTTTCACTCATTTTTGAACAGCTGTAACTTTTTTTTCAACTTCCTCGAATTTAATTTATTTTTGGTTAAATGAAGCTCACCTTTGCAACACTATATAATAAGACACCATGTGATTGTGCATACGACATCTATTGACAAAATACGAAAAGATTTTTTCGACTTGATTTGTTGCGCTTTTAGTAGTTTTTAAGAAAGCTGTTATATGAAAGATAGTGGCGTTATAATCCGATTTCATCTATTTTCATACGACCGGTAGAGATTCTTATAGGATTTGTCCTTAGTGAATTTCATTAATTATGTAGATTAAACTTATTACAAGACAGTGTCCTGCCCATTTTTTGAAAAATTGTATAATACTCAACACTTTCCAGGGTAAAATACAAGTCGTTTAATGATTTTACTAATGATAATTAATAACTGCGAGAAAATACTAGGCACATCTTCATAAGACTGTTCTTATACATACATATGTACATATGTATGTTCAATTTATGTGACAAATAATGTCCGAAGTCACTATCACTCACATATTTACTTAACTATTTCCATACATATACACCTATACTGGAAATTCCTTCATGCTCTCTTTCGTTTCCATTTTCATACAGTTCAATTAAGATCCACTCTACGTGTCTACGTGGCGTCTGCTGGAGCAACACCAAAGTGCCACTTGAGTATTTATTATTGATACACTTACTCATGTATTGGTTAGTAAGGCCGATTACCCATCACACGATACATAGACCGGTCAGTCTACCACATAAATACGTTTTCCTACAATGACATAACACGGTAGAAGCGGCTCTGTCAATAATAGAATGAGGAATGATTGGTGTTATTGAAGAAAAATAAACAATTTATAGTTGAGGCAGTTTCAGAAGCTTGTGTTGGGAAGAACATGTTTGCAGAGAACCTACTTTGGCTAAACTTGAAATTTCGCTTGTAAAATTTTCAAAACATTACACTTATTCAGACCTTCAAACTGAAAGCTAATTTGGCAGTTGTTCAGTTGCAACCCTGCAATTAAAAAAAAACGATGACAATGATGGCTATATAAAGAGTGATCCATTTCGAGGTTCCCTATTCTTTTAAAGAAAAGACACAGAAACACGAAAGGACATTCTTTGACATTTAGTATTTGAAGATTATCTCTTTCAAATGTTGGCCGCGCTATGCCTCAGATGGTTCATCCGTTAAGTCCAATTTTCGATGACTCCTTCGAACATTTCGACTGGTAACTGACTAATGCAACGCATGACATTTTGCTCCAACGTGTTGAATATTCTTGGAATTTTTTAATAGCCCATATAACGAAGCGATGTCGTTTGGTAAGGTCGAACAGCTTCAGTTCTTGCTCAATCTGTATTTTATATAATATGTTTTCAAGTTAAGATCTCGATGTAAAATACGCCAAGTCGTTCCATACACCAATCCGATTTGCTGCGAATGGAGCCGAATCGACTCTCCTCGTGAATACTTTTAGCTACGGCTGCTATTTTGGACGTGGTTTATTCGGTCTCAGTAGGCCGATTATGTTGATCACGAGTTGAGCGAAGCGCACGAAAGACATTCTTTACAGAACGTGAATTTTCATAATAAAGTTGAACGATTTGTGAACTTTGTTCAGGCAAAAGTCTTTCCATGATGAAATGCCAAACAAAAAAGTACCACTACTTGGGTCACTTGTTATTTATCGGTGATCAAGTTTTTACTCTATAATTTCCGGGTCACAAAACTTACTTCCGTGTTTATTTCTGTCAAAACTGCAATTTTGATGATTAAGCTCAGCAATCAAGTCTTGAAATTTGTATTATATTTGCTTTGCTAGATGATGTGAAATATAATAATTAAATATACTAGATACGCGGTTTTGCAGCCGATTTTTATTGTGTTGGTCCCGCTTGATCCCATTACTCACGTATTTACCAAAACGGCTGATAATTCATATCAGTTGCTACTTATTTAGTTGACAGGCTACGAGCACACTAATCACACCACTGCTAATTATCAATAATTTATAATCAGATTAAGAAGTGCTGATAGTTAGTAAACAATATTTATATGTGGGCTGATACTGATCTTTGGTAGACCTAAAGTAAGTAATAGTAATACCTAAAATATATTATAGGGATCCGATCTGATAATTTTATTTGGATGTTAGGTAGGTTGTCTTTTGTTTGACGGGATTTGGCAACGCTAGTGTTGCAATTTGGCAGCAACGTTTATTTTTTTTACAAATTTTGACGTGGCTTAACTCAGCAACAGTGCTTTGATTAACTTATTTTAATTTCTGCTGATAAAGCTCCATCAAAGACGAGTGCTTATTGATGGGATATGGTGAAACCAATCGAGTTCATATATAACTCTCTGATGAATTCCGTGAAGGTCGGGTATTCGTTGATGCCAATAAACCATAAATTTTCAGCAGATCCTTTCTCTTGAACACTGCTAAGGTCGACTCTTCATGATGTCTTGTCCATGCCTCTGCACCTTATAGCAGAACGGGAATGATGAGGGACTTGTAGAGTTTAGTCTTTGTTCGTCGAGCGACCAAAAATTTTGCACACGTCCGTTCCTCACCAAGAAGGCGGTCATTTGACGGCACCGCCGATATCGGATCGGATTAAGTTGTTCTATTGCTAGACATTTATTGTGAATTAAGAAAATCACTGTGTGAATATCAATGCCTCATGGACGTAGCTCAAGCATTGACTTAAGCATCAGCTGATGTCAGCTGATCTATCCCATGTAGGTTGACGTTAGTCGACTTTTCAAAAAATCCATCTTCTCATAACCGCTCTTAATTGGTACGTCGGAGAGTCGGTACATTGATTAAATACCGTAGTTTGTCGTCGGGCGGTCCAGGTGCGAAGGAGAGGAGGATTGTTTTGTTGCGCGGAAAATTCCATCTTGCTCAAGCAATGAAAACTATTATTATTTTTTCAAGAAACTGATAATATTTTGTAATAAATACAACAACAACTGTTCAAATGTTTACAACTTTACAACAATAAATGTTCTGATTACAGTTTTGTACTAATTATACATACATACATATCTATATATAATCGTATTCGTCCTTAATCTTATCTCCAAAGCATTCTCAGCTGTTTAATATTTTTAGACGTTTGCTTATTGTTTTGTAAGTTCATGTATACCAAACATATATGGATGTATGTACATATATATTTTTTTATATGTAAGCATATTTATGTAAGTACATGTGTACTTGTGTAGGTGTAAGCGCATTTGATTGCTGCGCTGCTGCATCTGGGTTAAACCTGTTTATATTAGCCGGCACATCATCATTGCCATCCAAATATGTTCATTAGAGCGGGTCGATTTAGTGAGAGCCAAAAAATCGAAAAAATTTTCCGACGCGGAAAATGTTCTACGAATCATTCTAATAAACTTTGCCTAAGAGACTATGGGTCTAAAACCGGCTTCAAGCCAGCGTTATTTAAGGCAAAGTTCTTTAGGAACATAAAAATTTGTTCATCAGTCTTTGAGTTAACCGAATGAAATTTAGTATGTAAGTGCGGTTTGATCGATATGATCAATAGTATCATTTGTAGGAATCGGCCATATCGGGCAACTATCTCCCTTACAACCGATTATTCATATTTTTTAAACCTATGTTAGGTAGGGAGACGAGTCATATTTTTTCAAGTAAGTAGTTGGAAACGAGTTTTGAATTTTTCTATGTAGTAGTGAGAAAAAAATACGCAACTATCCTTTTTTTCAGAGTACTAAGCGAAAAAAAATATTAAATTTTTTTGACCCACCCTAGTGTATATTTAAACAATGTACAGAGAGCAAGCAAATTACCGCGTGAAAAATAATAGCATTTAAAGCAGAATTTCATTACCAATTTGCCGGCAACTACTCGTACTTGTGGCGTTTTGGTTGTTGTTGTTTGTTGTTCTCGTTAATAGCCATTCAAATCGGTGAATTATTTTCGCTTTTCATGATTTCATATACACATACTTATGTATGTATGTATTTATGTGTACATATTGCAAGTAATTACCGTTAAAAAATTAGGAATTTCCGTTTTGATTTAAATAATAAAGTACTTTTTCTGAAATATTTTTATTACTAAGTATGTAATGCGAATTCTCTAAATAAATTTAGACGTCAAGTTAATGCTTCTTTTTGTGTTAATGCTGATTCCGAGATACACGAAGTTATCGACGACTTCGAAGTTATAACTGCTAACAGTAACGTGGGAGCCAAGTCGCCAAAGCGACGACTGTTTTCTTGAAGACAGGAGATACTTATTTTCACTTGCCTTCGTTCACAACCTTATCCAGTCTAGAGAAAGCAAAACTAACGGCGCAGTTGTTAAGGCCAATGATATCAATATCATCGGCGTACGCCAGCAGTTGTATACTCTTATAGAAGATTGTATATTCTCTCTTGAGTTCCGCAGCTCGAATTATTTTCTCCAGCAGTAGGTTGAAGAAGTCGCACGATAGGTAGTCACCCTGTCTGAAACCTGATTTGGTATGGAACGGCACGTAGAGGTCCTTCCCGATCCTGACGGAGCTTTTGAGATTGCTCAACGTCAGTTTACACAGTCGTATAAGTTTGTAGGGATACCAAATTCAACCAAACCGGCGTAAAGGCAGCTCCTTTTTGGGTCGGCCTTCAAAAGTAGCTTTAAAATCGACAAAGAGGTGGTGTGTGTCGTTCCTCTTTTCACGGCTCTTTTCCAATATTTGGCGCATGGTGAATATCTGGTCGGTTGTTGATTTTCCAGGTCTAAAGCCACACTGATGTGGTCCAATCAGTTTGTTGACGGTTGGGTTTAATCTTTCACACAATACGCTCGATAAAACCTTATATGCGATGTTGAAGAAGCTTATCTCACGGTTGTTGGGACAGATTGTGTGTGTGATTGGGTCTCCCTTTTTGTGGATTGGACAGAGCACATTTAAATTCCAATCGTCGAGCTTGCTTTCGTCCGACCATATTCTATAAAGCATATGATGCATGATGCTTATCAGTTCTTTGCCGCTGTATTTGAATACCTCGGTCAGCAATCCATCGGCCCTCGTCGCTTTGTTGTTCTTCAGACGGGTAAATTCTATTTGAACTTCTTCATGATCGGACAATGGAAAGTCTGCTCCATCGTCATCGATTGGGGTATCGGGCTCACCATCTCATGGTGTTATGCCTTCAGTAGGCTGGAGAACTGTTCCCTCCATAATTTCAGTATGCTCTGGGCATCAGTCACTAGATAACCTCTGGGGATTCTACTGTTGAGTCGAGCCGCTGCTTAAAGTTTATACGCAGAAAACTTTCTATGAAAACTAAACCTGAAAATCCCCTAGAGAACGATTTGCAACTTAATTGAAATCTAAATAACATTCGCTACCCACTATTTTAACGTTTTAATGACAACCTATGATTGATTGTATGATCGATGTTTCGTAGTCGATCGTTAGGGATCGTTGCAGCCCACATGGGTTTTAGCATAGTCGATTACATAAAACTGTAAGTTTTGTTGTATAATTCATTTACAAGAAACATTATATGAAACTGGAAAAATATGTTAAGAGAGCCATATTCTTAAATATATGTTCAAGTATTTCTTGCAGGCAAACTAGTATCAGTAGTTATCAGATTAAATTGCCATGAAGTATCTACCAACTCCATTTTTGCCTACAAGCGGGTGTAGGTTTTTAGAGAAGGGCTCAAAAAATATTTTTCAAATATCATTTTCCTTAACTTTTTAACTTCGTTGAGATTCTTCGCTATTGCAAGAAGATCTCTCACAGGTAAAGAAATTCGTTGTTTCCTCCTATTTGCCTCCAGCGAATACGGATCACCTTTCACAACGACAGCGCGAGCTCTCACATATCGGCTAAAACAACTTCGTTTTTGAGAGTTCAAAATATTAATTTGATGAGCCATTTACCGTATAGTCCTGACTTGGCATCGAATGACTTCTTACATAACTCTCAAATAGTATTCCTTGTTGACAGTTTGGCCATTCGGAAAGAATTCGGAGTGCACCATACTGCGATAATTGAAGAAAACTGTCAACATAGCCTTGATTTTTGATCTGCTTTGACTGTTTCCGCAAGCATATGTATATCCGAAACTCATCGCCAGTCGAGCATTGTTTCACTGACGTTGACGCTACGCTGTACTTTCACCAAACGTGTTTTCACTTCTTAGGCCCAAATTATCTTGCCAGTAAGACATCTGACTGTTAATCCTCGATTCTCAAGCTCCAATTACTTCATTTTATTGACGTGTTGATCGTCAGTTGATGTTGATGGCCGTCCTGGACGTGGTTCGTAGTCAACGCATTCTCGACCCTCTTTAAATAATTTGTACCAATCAAAAACACTTGCTCGCGATAAAAAATTATCACTAATTGTTTGTTTAGAGGTTCAATTATACTTGTATAATAAGGTTCTTAGTTAGATTTCAGTTCGATAATATGAATGGTTTAGGCAATTAGAATGAAGAAAACACATGAGAATATTTTCTGGTAATCTGACAATATTGTTTGAGAATTGTGCAGACTTTGAGACCTCCATATCCAATTAATTAGGCACCACGCGTCTAAATGGGAAACCCATTGCTACAAATTCCCCTTCAAAGTATAATACATACTTATGTACATACACTATGCGTCAGTAGCTAAATCCACGCTCGTTACTTCTCTGGTCAGCAATGCAAATGAGAAAAATATATTTTACATAATTGTCATTTATTATCAATTTGTTTATTAATTATTTGTTTCACTTAGGCGGTTTTATAAATAAATATTTCTACATACATTGGCTAAGCCGTTGTATTGTCGGCATGATAAATTACCAAGTGGCAGCAATTGAGAGTGAACACTCTGTGTTTGGATCGCATGACAAGAGGGGCATTTCATTTATACTCACATATGTATGTAGATATGTAAAAGTTGAGAGCGAACTTGAGTTAAGATTGTGACAGCTGCTGATGACTGTAAATTCAACGATAAAGTATGACTAACTGACGGGCTAACGGACGGACACAGAGGCAGACAACAGCATTGTATGATAGTCAAATAATTACGAATGATTACACTTTCAGTCACTTTTAAAGGGTGATTCATTTCGAGGAAACCTACTTTTTTAAAGAAAAAACAGAGAAACTTCAAATTTATTATCGTTCGAAAGAACATTCTTTGACACTTACTTTTTGAAAATTATCTCTTTCAAATGTTGGCCGCAGCTACGTTCGACCATTTCGACTGGTTACTAGCGAAGGAATGCTCCAAGGCCTGAATCGTATTGTCCGCATAGACTTTGGACTTTACATATCACTCCAGGAAAAAGTCTAACGGTGTGATATCACACGATCTTGGTGGCCAATCAATCGGCCCAACACTTATCTGCTTTCCGAGGTTTTCTCTTAATAAATCAACTGATTGAAGCGATGTGTGGGAAGTGACACCGCCTTGTTCTAGTTAAATGTCGCCGAGATCACGAGCTATAATTTCAGGTATCAAATAGTCGGTTATCAAGGCTCTAAGTATTCCAAGTACCCGTTATACATATGTACTTATATGTTGCATCCATCTAGTCAACTTAGCTACATTGAGAAGATTAGAGGATACTATTGTACATTGATAATGAGATAATTTAGCCAAAACTATGAACCCAAAGGAAATGAAAGACTCCCAAGCATTTATTGCGAAACATGGGTCGACTTTCTGATCAAAGTAGCTGAGTTCATATCGATCTCAAAGTAGTGATCGTTAGAATGAACATTCGATGAATAATTATAAAAATATATTTCGCTCAGTGTCAAGATAGAACATAGGTGCTCCACAAGCAAATGATAAAAAATGAGAAAATATATGTAGCTTATCTCTTCCAAACGTGAACCTCACCTTGCCGCGGTATCGCCTGTTCACTACGAACAAGACTCTATTGACCGAGCAAAACCTTCTCATTCCACGCCTTTGCCAACCTAGATGCAGTACCAGCAGCCTTGGAACTAGGATCAGAAGCAGGACGGCAATCACTTATTCATCTTAAACCTCTTGATAACAGAAACCAAAATAAACAAAGAAACGAATAATTATGAAATTAATCATATCAATATCATAACATATTCTCAAAAATGTTAAGCAATAACCACCAAGCAGAAGAAAAATGTGAGAATCCGCGACACCAACGAAAGAAAATCAATGTCGATCCTCAATTTATGAAGCATGTCACTGCAAAATATTTCGAGATTAGCGGCCACGATCGAAAATCAGAAGGTCCATACAGCCTAAATTATATCAGAACCTGAAATAATAGATTGGGATAACTAAGAAAATGCAAATGCTATTGTAACGTATTGAGTTGAGCCGATTGCTGAATTCCAGCGTCGTTTTGGCACTCTTCAACTGCTACTGAATCGGTTGTTAACCACGAAGTCTACTCGAATAGTAGTTTCTTATATAAGGTACTTACATTCATTCATTCATTCAGAATATTCACATATGTATACCTGATGGACTGTTGAGTTTGAAGTGGCAGGATCACATCAATTTACTCTTTGTAGGTTGGGTGAGTCACAGGGAGAGTGGTTAAGGGAATTCAAGTATAGTAGCAACAAATTAAAGAACAAAAAAAGTTAATTTGGAATAACAATTAAATCTGCTTGAAATGATAAGATAAGATAAGATAAAAGAGGCATACAATGTGGATGTGAGCGCTTGACGGGCACGATTATTTAAAAATAGGCTTCACTAATTCTCAAAGACATAAATACCAACCATAATCATTTTGACAATGATTGAATAGAATATTTTCCAATTTTTGACCCCAAGACTTGCTGTAAATAAGTTGATTGGAATTTCGAAAATTCGTAATTATACTGCGAAAATTCGAACTTGAATTTCGAAACTTTAAAATTGCGAATTTTTGTAAATTTTCAAGCTTTTTGTGTTTACGCACGGTGTGTACACTACAACTTTGGTTCGAAAGTATTTAGAATTTTCGTGACATAAAACTAACAAGAATTTTCGTGATATGTAAAAAAAAAATTGCACATAAATAACTCAGATTTTCTGGAAATAAGTTGATTTTAATTTCGAAAATTCGGAAGCTATCTTCGAAAGTTCGAACTCGAAACTTGAAAATCGCAAATTTTCGTAAATTTTCAAACTTTTTGTGTTTACGCACTGTGTGTACACTATACCTTTGGTTCGAAAGTATTTAAAATTTTCGTGACGTAAAACTAACAAGAATTTTCGTAAGTTTCGAAAGTTCGAACTCGAAACTTGAAAATCGCAAATTTTCGTAAATTTTCAAACACTTTGAGTTTATACACTTTGTACACATCAAACATGTTGTTCGAAAGTATTTCGAATTATCGCAACATAAAATATTTTTTCCGAACTGCACTTCTAGATTTGTGTAAATGAATATACATATGTACATATTGTTTTTTAATTTTGTATAGACTGTACCTTCCATTGGAGTGGTAACTTCTAGTTACTGCAATTGTTTTTTACTACGAGTTTTGGGCGACAATTTCAAAACAAAGAAACTATAGCAATCAAAGAGCGCCAATAATTATTACGTACATACATACATACATATGTACTCTATTATTATTTCACAAAAATATGTCTAATCTGATTCTTTTTGTTTTTTCTTACAGGCGAAGATAACGTCTCAACCGCCGAAGTAGTGCTAGAAACAACAAAAGAGAGCAAACACTCAAAATTGAAAGTTTGTAAAAGAAATTAATAACAAACAACAACAATTGTGCTGAAGAAGTCGAAAATAGGTTAAAAAGTGTTTGGTGTCGATGCGTTGAAATAAAATAAAATCCGAAAAAAGATACACAAATACCGAAAAAAAGTAATGTAAAAACGCCAAACTCGCTGAAGAGCCACTATTACTAAAAAAGCAACAACAAAAGTAAAAAAATTAAAAGCTCGTCTGTGTAGAATTTACCCTACCTCAATTATTTGTTTAAGTGTATGTATGTGTGTAGAGATTCGAGATCGAGTGAAAAAGAGAGGGAGAGAGAGAGACCAACGTTCGCGTGAGCATTTAAAAGTGTAGAGAAGACGCAAAGTCAACACAAGATCAGACGGTAAAGGTGAAAGCGGAAAGTGAAATTAAAAAAAGTCAACACCGAATAAAAAGTAAAAACACAAGATAAATTAAAAGTATTAAAAACAAAAATAAAAACAACGATTCAGCTTTCGTTGTGTGGTGAGCGGCAAATTGCGCAGTCCGTACACTAACGGACTCACACATAACGACAATTTGTTGACTACCAAAAGCGGCTACCCAAAGCACTTAGCCACAGCTAACTATTTCACCAGAAACAACAGCCATAGCAGCTGATCAACATACCAACAATAACTACATACAGTGTGTGCCGTGTATAGTGAAAATAGAAACTGAGAGAGTAGAGCGGATGAGTGGCTGAAAAAAAAGCCGGCTACGGCGGTAATTTTCAAGTTTTTGAAGATCACAGTTTTAAAATATACGGTGTAAGAGTCGAACGCGCGTTAAACGCAGTGACGAAAAGTTGTGAACAGTGTAAAGTGCGCTATACGAAAATTCGAAATACATTCGAACAACAAGTGTAGTGTATGCAAAGTGTATAAACACGTAGTGTTTTGAAAATTTACGAAAATTCGAAAATTTAAAGTTTCGAAATTCAAGTTCGAATTTTCGAAGTTCAATTACAAATTTTCGAAAATCAAATTAACTTATCTCCAGCAAATCCGAGTTGTTTTTGTGCAATTTATAGCAAAATTTGCGAAAAAAATACAACAACAATAACGGGTAAAGCACAATAATTTTCCAGTTGGCTCGTGTCGGCATCGCGCGTGTGTGGGTGACACGGTGTCTGTAGGTTTGTGCGCGCTTAAGTGCATGAGTGCGTTTGGAAGACGTTTACGAAAAAACAAATCATGGTAGATAACAACAACAAAGCAACGTTGGCGACAACAACAGCGAATACAAAGCAACAACGCCAAACGGTTGGTGCCGGTAACACAGCGTCGTTGAGTCCAATAAGTAGTGCACAGCAGCAACAACAAGATCAGCAACTACAACAACAAAAACAGGAAAAGTTCGAACAACAGCAAAATATTGTCACAAAGAAGAGCAACAAAAACAAAAATCAGAAAAAGTGTGACAACAAAAGCAATGAAAAACTGAGCAATAATAGAATTGAAGACAACTACAATAACAACAACAATACCAGCCAGCAAAACAACAACAACTCCAACCCCAACATTAACGGTGCTGTTGGCGTAAAGGAAGATAACGACAACAACAACCCATTAACAACAAAAACAATTAAGACTGTGTCAACAACAACAACAATCACAGCAAGCGCGTCAATCGTTTCCGCTACAGATGCTGACAGCAAGCAGCCGCCAGAGGTCGGCAGTTGCATCAGCGCCGATGCAAACGACAATGAATTTGAGAGCGCTGCGAAAGAACGCCAGTTGCCAAGCAAAGCGGCAACAAGTGGCAAGAACAACAACAACAACAACAACAGCGACAGCAATCGTTACAATAACAACAAAAATGCGAAAACACGCAGTGCCAAGCAAAAGCCACAAGCAACCGACAAGCAGGCTGTTAGCCAAAATAGTCGCAACAGCAACAACAACAAAAACAACAAAAGTCAAAATGGCAAAGTGTTTACGAATAGCAAAAACAACAACAAGACTAATTGGAAGCGTGTTGAGAAGCGTAACAGCATCATTTTCAGCACCAATCATCACTACAGCAACTACAATAGCAATGATAACAACAACACAATTAAAAACAACAAATATCCTACACAGAATTCCAATACGCCTAGCATTATGACCGATGACGATGATGATTATCGCGACATAACCGATACCGAGTCGGTGCGTTCCAACGATTGGCCACGCAAATACTCACGTCCACAACAACATCAACAACAACAGCTAAAACAAAAACAGCAGCAACAACAAAGTGCTAAAAAACCAAGTGCCAGTGACTTATTGACAGCCGCCCTAATGGTGCCCTGTGAAAAGTGCAACAAAGTGAAAGTACAAGTGCAACAACAACAAGGCTCTAATTCAAATATGTCCTCATATTCGAATAGTTCGCGTCAATATCGTAAATCCAAATCGTATATGGGTGAATGTGCCGCCGAAGAGACAGGTGGTAGCGGGCGCAATTCTGTGGCATCTGTTGAAAATTGGCGTAATCCCAGCGGTAATAGTGGTAAAGCTAACCGCTATCAACGTTCGTTGAGCGATCGTCGCTCTTCGTTTGATCGCATGTTTGCCGAACGCAATAAGGATTTCGTGCCAATTGTCCAACCAACCCGTCCAATGCTTGCTTCGTCGAATATCGAATGTGTTCTTACAGATACCGAGAAAATAGTGCTCATCGAACGACTGGGGAAAGGACGTCAGACATATCCATTAATGCAGGTGAGTGTTGGCATGTAATTACAGTTATAATTATACATAATATATATGGAAATTATATTATTTTCATATGAGTTTACAATTTCTGATAGACGGAATAGTTCTTAAATCCCGATCTCTGTACCAAAAAGTATAATATTCTATAAATATATAAATCTCGTTGTATATCTCGTACAGCTCATCGTTCCATCGACTGCATTACTCGCCGTTGCCAATGCGCAAAGGATTATTCATCTTCCGCAAAACCTTTCTCACGAACACTCCCAAGGCCGCTTCATCAGATGATCTTGGTCTTTGTTCGTCGAGAGAGGACTTTACTTTTCAATTGCCTAGTCAATTCAAACCTGCTGGCAAGAGTGATTCTGAGTTGGATTTTAAGGCTGATAATATTGTCCGTTATAGTAGTCTTGATTTCCCTTTGGAGATGTGTATCAACTCGCTAAATGACAGAACTATGTTAGATCTTTGGTCGCACGTGAAATGATTACCAAAATAAATAAAGATTTTGAAGTTCTTTCAATTTAGCTGCGAATATCCCTCCAGGGGATATAATAGGTATATAATTATTTTATAACCGCTTACGCGATCTTGGCCAAGCTGCAATTTGAATTTATGTCCTTTTTCAATTGACCTTTTTGTCGAGAATCCCATAGGATTTGGATCTGGTTACGTTCTACTAATATGAGTACTTCCTAATAAGAGGTTCTAACCTTAGTTAATACCGTTATATCATAATCCAAAGTTGTTCAAACATCTTGAAACATTCTGACAGAGTTTCGGAGTAAATTGTTGTGTTGAGAGTCCCTACTCAGACATAAGTAAGGGTTCGTTTAGATTTCATATTTTCGTATGCTTTGGATACTGAAAGGTCAGTTCTTTGTTCATCTACCATGTGGATCTTATGTTATCTTTGATCGAAGAAAAGTGTGGTTATGTAAAAAATATTTTTTTTGTTTTGACGCATCGTTTCGAGTGTTCAAAAAAAGCTCAACGGGGTTCATATGAATTGATACTTTCCGCATATTTAAATGCAAGGTTAGGTTGGGTTAGTCTGTTAGGCTAATGAGCCACAGATAGACCAGATCTGGTCTTTAGCGATACGAGATGGAGTACCGTTACGTAATTCATGACGAGTAGTCATCTTTCAGGATGCCTACGCTTGACGTGAATTTCAATAGGTTTTGCGACCTCACCAACAATACCACTTCAATTATCTCATACCGTGGGATCCTCAAAAGCTTGAAGCTCTGCCTTGTTAAGGCAGGATAAGCGCACAAAAGATGCTCCATTGCCTTCTTGGTGCCATGCTCTTGACATATCCTAAAGTCATTTCAATCTGTCAGTGCAGCCTGTGGCCACTGATAATCCCTATCATGTTTCAACCTTCTCTTCTATGAAGAAAGAAACTTTGTGTATTTCTGAGATGCCGCTTTGCACACTACTTTTGCAGTTTTTTCATTACACCACGTTTTGAATTTCCTTTCAATGTTGCATGAATGCATCATGTCGTTCACGTTTTTGGATGACAGCCATACACTACCCTTGGCGATCTCGTCCACTAAATCTCATTGCCATAGATGGCTTTGTGACCAGGCACCCAGTAGAAGTGAAGGCGCTTGCTTTTGGTGGCAGTCTCCACTGCCATTGAGTTGTTTCCACCCCAACTTCTTCCATACAGCTTCTGTAGATGCCGTTTGGTAGGATTCCCAGCCTTACAGCATGGACACCAATAGGGCAATGACCTGCTAAAAGCCCCATAACTAGGTAGAGGCTAGCCTTATTGAGGACAAAGAGATCACTAGGTCTCTTGCGATTGATCTTGTGCCAAAAGGATTTTGTGACAGCGCATGTACCGAAGTTAGGCACTCCCTGATCCACCTTAAATGCACTGTTAATGAGTTCAAGGTCGCCGCCCTGCTATCTGTGTGGACGGCCACTTTTCTGAAGAAGGCTGCGCACTCCGGAGCTTAAGGTAGCAGTTAAAGTTGCTATATAAATTTATTGATTATCGAGTGCTAAGTGGCTAGAGTTTTCACATCTCTACAGCTTTGGCAGCCTTTGGCGAGCATCCTTATGGCCTCATCTAGCATTGTACTTCCTTTTCATCATGAACTTAATTTTTTTCTGCCGCTAAAGTTCATGACCTCTCAGTCTCCTACAAGTATGCAAATATTATGCGTTATTACATACACATTTATGTATGTATATATGCACGCATGGTTATGCTTATAAATATGTATGGACATTTACGCAAATTTGAAGCGCAATTTGTATAGTGCGATATTTCGCAACAGGTTTCAAGGCGGTTCAACAACATCGCCCACACATACATACATATGTACATACTTGTATACAAGTTTTGGTGGATGTGATTATGTTTGCATGTGTGGTAGATATGTTTGTCTGAAAGGGAGTCATGACGTGAGGCTTAGTTTGCGCACGTCAAACGTTTCCATGATAATTAATAGCGCAAATTGTATGCAAACTCGTATAACAGTGATTTTTTCGCTACTTTTTTTAATTTTTTAAATTTTGTTTAATTTTTTTTTGCTCCGAATCCCATTTTTTACCAGTCGTCTACAACTAGAAATATGTGTATGTAAATAAATTGCTGCTAAGCACTGTTATTTAAATGCTTGACCACGAAAAGTTTATTTGAAAATAATAAAAAAAATAAAAATAAAAAAAAATGCAAACAACTTTCATTTTTTATAAATTGCGATTTGGGGTTCGGCTTTGTAATTTATGAATGAGTGTGCGATAGGAAAAGCACTAGCTGTGATGGCAAAATGTAAAGTTAAAAAAATTATTATAAAAAAATAGTATATTTTGAAAATAATTATTTTTAATTTTAAACATTATTTTTATATTAAATTTTTTTTTTATAATTTAATATGCATTGTGACAAAAAAGTACCCGGAAATTGTAAATACAATAAAATGCAAAATATTTAATTATTCATCCATATTTATTTTGTCGTCTTCAAAGCTATTCCCATCAGATGTAATACACTTCTGCCAACGATTTTTCCAGTCCTCGAAACACTACTCCTAAGCACCTTTTAAATGGCCTTCAGCTCCTTCAGGGAATTTTGATTTATCTCTTCGATTGCCTGAAGACGTGTTCCACGGAGCGGCAATTTAAGTTTGAGGAAGAAGAAAAAATCACACGAAGCCAAATCTGGTGAATACGACAGTTGATCGATGCTATTCATTGCTTTTTTGGCTTTAAATTCTGTCACAAACGTGGCTCGATGCGACGGCGCACTATCATCGTGTAAAATCGTTCTTCCACGATCCGGCCGTTTTCGACTGATGTTCTCACGCAAACGCCTAAATGTGGCCAAATACAACTTCTTATTGACCGTCTGTCCCTCCGGAACAAACTCATGATGCACCAAACCACGAATATCGAGAAAAACAATGAGCATCACCTTGATTCCGATGATTGTTGCCTTGTTTGCATGTCAAACTCATAAACCCATGTCTCAGCGGCAGTTATAATGCTTTCCATGAATGTGGGATCGGAATTTGCACAATCAAGCATGTCGAAAGATACCTGTTTACGGTACTTTTTTTTTGAAAAAATCAACATTATCGAGACGGTTCGAAGAAGAACGCTTTTCATATCATTCGAAAGGACTCGTGAGAGATGTCGAGCTCCCTTGCCATCTCTCTCTAACATTTGCATGACTATTTGCAAGCACCACACCCTTGACCTTTTTTTAATATTTTCATCTGTTTAAGAGTTCGAAGGTCGTCCAGAAAGAAGCATGACTTCAACGATCTTTCGATCGTCTTTGAAGGCTTTGTACTACTCGCAGGCTTGTGGTTTTTAATAAAACAGAATCACCTTTCATTTTGCCAACATTCCCAAGGATACCGCATCCATTTTTTCGGGTGCTTTTCTGTCATAATGTAAAGAACATGGGGCATGCGGAAGCAGTGCGAATCCAAATTGATGAATTTTCGCCATTGTTTTCACTGACTTATAATTGTATTCTGTATTGTCTTCGTAACACAGCAATTTCGTTGTATTCAAATGCTGCCGTTTTTCCAGGATTTCGTCCTTCAAACGGTCCAATAACGCTATATATGGTAATAGCGACTTTTGCTCCTTATTTTTTCAAGATAGTCAATAATGATTATTCCATACGCGTCTTAGAATACAGCCGCCATAACTTTGACTGCCGCCTGTTGCGCTTTTCCACGCTTTGGAACGGGTTCATCGTATACAGCCCACTCGGATAGCTGTCGATTAAGCTTCGAAGTAAAATGATGGCGCCATATTTCATCCATTGTCACATATCGTCGCAAAAGTTCGGGTTTATTACGTATCAAACACCGCTCCGAATCATCTACTCGTCGCTGCCCAATTTATACACACACTTTTTGAAAAATTTAATGGACTTGATATCAAATTTTATTACTTCGTCTAGTCCCCAAAACTCCGAAATTTCTACATAGTGCTATATAAAAGCATAGAAGTTGCATCAACGGTTCGCATATACCAACTTTCCTTCACCTTTTCCATATTTTGTCGTTACTTATTACCTATTTGTGTCGCAAGTGATGCAAGTGAAGTGGCTTGTGACCAGTCATTAGCCCAACAAGCGTTCTGTAGCCCTTTCGAGACCCTGTGAGTAAAAAGCATGCGTCTTTTTTGCTTGATCTTGGCGATTCTGCATATCCTTAAGATGTTCCATCTCGCCATAAACCATCTGTTAGGCCTTTCGGAAGCTTTATTGCATATAGTTTTTACTGACTACCTTATTTCTTATACTGGTTCGGTAGCCAGTCGGTTGGCAATCTCATCAGCTATTTCGTCTCCCGGTATCCGTTTGTGGCCTGGAACCCAGCATATAAGCATATGCATCCTGGCTGCCGCTACATCCCTGCTTCGAAAGATTAGAAGATAATTGCTGCCTGGTTATTGATATATTGATGTTCTTTATGTTGTCTCCAGCGTTGTTAGCTATCGCAGCCGATTTTCTGACCCAAAAGATCTTGGATCTGAAAGATATTGCAGTATTCGGGAAGCTTGAAGGGTCAACTGAGTTAAAGCTCCGTGCAATAGACTTCGGATTCCATTCAATTAGCCATTTTTGATCCGTCTGTATAGATGAGGTAAGTTCCGCTAGCGAGTCGCATACTCCTACGCCATCCACACTCTTTTAGTTTAATTTGAATACTGCCTTCCCAAATGAAGTGTGAGGTTATGTGATTTATTGTTATTTAACAACACCTTTATTGTAGAAAATGCACCTGACGCCGCCAATCTGGCAGTTGATTTTGCTGCAGAGCTTTCCCCTGCAATGTCGACTGGTGGTAGCTGGAGTAACTATTCTAGTGCACCCGTTGGCGTGGTTCTTAGCGCTCCCGTTATGTATGCGAACTAGTCATTTCGTTTTTGAGATATCGACCTTTAATTTTGCCCACATCCTTCCATGCCCAAAAAGCTTTGTATTTGTCGGAATCGCTGATATCGGACTACTATAGCATATAGCTGCCATATAAACT
Organism: Bactrocera tryoni; assembly: GCF_016617805.1. Taxonomy (NCBI): domain Eukaryota; kingdom Metazoa; phylum Arthropoda; class Insecta; order Diptera; family Tephritidae; genus Bactrocera; species Bactrocera tryoni. The sequence goes on from NC_052501.1 coordinate 27,789,740, forward strand.
GACCAATCTAACTCAAGTCCTTGTATAGAAAACTTTCTTATTTGACGAGATATCTTCACAAAATTTGACTTGGGTTATTGTATAAGACCGTAATGCAATATCCTAAGAAATTGTTCAGATCGGATCACTATAGCGTATAGCTGCCATACAAACTGTACGATCGGTTTGAAGTGCTTGTATGGAAAACTTTTTTATTTGACGAGATATTTTTACCAAACTTGGCATGAGTTGTTCTTTCAGATACTGGTACAGTTTTCCAAGAAATTATTCTGATCGGATAATTATAGCATATAGCTGCCATACAAATTGACCGATTTCTTTTTTTTGAATTTGAATTTTTTTTATTTATGTACATATTTTTGTTAATTTTTTTTAGTTTAGATATTTTTTCTTCAGTATTTTCGTTTTATTTGTGTTTTTCTTTTAACTGTTTTTTTATTACTGTTATTCTTGTCGCAACATTCATTTGCCAGCGCTTCCCTAACTCGTTTATGTTCCATCCAACACGTGCTGAAGACGTTCAAGTCAGTCTGTTGCTAATCAAACCACTTTCGGTTTTAATAACTAAGATTTCATTAGCATAAATCGGCGATAATCAATATAATTTATCTAGACATTGCTACGAAATCGAAAAATATAACAACAAAAATCTTCTCAAGGTCTTATTATTGTTTACTCACGATAAGCTGAATTCTTAATACTCGTATAAATACACAAGCATAAATACGTACATATGTGCATACATATGTATATTGACTTGTACATATATACATTTTTAAAGTATTGTCGCCACATTTGAAGTGTTGAAAAAAATCGCTGTAGACTAGTTTATGATTTGAATTGAAATTTATGTACAAAGTATTATTATTTAAATGTGCGCTGAGACCAGCCCGCAAGCCAAATTCTTTTGTTTCGAAGCGAATATGGGTTACCCTTTCGGAAATGCGCGGGAATGGTCCAGTCTTTTGACTTGTGTTAATAGCTTTTGGGGAAATTTAAATTTTTCGCACTCATAGAGAAAGATACATATATCTATAACGTTCTCAGTGATGTGTGTTGTCACATTGCTCTCAGTATTTCTCCCACCTTGTTGAATACTATGTTTTACAACGAACTACAGTTAAACGAATTCAAATTTTCAAAATTTTCAGGCTTAATAATTAGCACAAGGTCGAAAAATATTTCTATTAAAGAACTCTGCTTTCCTACAAGATTACTTGATAAAGTCTCCTTGAATAAAAGTTAATAAAAATAAAAAAAAAACTTCGCATATTTACTATCAAACAGGAGAACAAAACACTTTATAACAACAACAACTAGAAACTATACAATAATAAATATTATTAGAAAGTAACCTTCCAATTTGCGATTTGTCTCAATATTTCATCACTTGATAGGTGTCCCACTTTATCAGTGAAAACATGTTTTCGAAAGTTGTTGTTGTTTTCAAGACATACAGACTGTTATTGACGAATAGATATGTACATATTTTTATTTGGTAAATAATATCAACCTTTTGCGTTGCCTTATGCAATATTTGGTAAATATTTTTTTAATTGTCAGTGATCTTGAAAAATTTTGTTGAATTAATTAAATTTCATAACTTTATTTGAGGTAAAAAGAGGCGATATTTTATTTTCATAACTTTGAAATCGCAAAAATCAAATATTTGTTTTCATAATGTGTTCCAACTGCCATCTGGCAACACTGGCTTTGAATATTTGTATTCTTGGATCAAATATATCTACCCTCACAATATTTAAAAAATATAAAAAAGTAAACAAAATTTTATTTTCAACATTTTTTAAAACTGTTATCTGGCAACACTGGCTATGAATATTTATTTTCTTGGATCAAATATATCTACCCTCACAATATTTAAAAAATATAAAAAAATTAACAGAAATTTATTTTCATACATTTTTCCAACTGTCGTCTGGCAGCACTGACTTCGATTATTTTTGGCCTCGAATCAAATATATTTCTAATTTTACAATTTTTAAAAAATATTTAAAAATAAACAATATTTTATTTTCATAATTTTTTCCAACTGTCATCTGGCAACACTGGCCTTAAATATTTTTGGTATTGTATCCAATAGATTTCAACTTCACAATGTTAAAAAATTATTAATATTTTATTTTCATATATAGTTCCAACTGTCATCTGGCAACACTGGCTTTGCATTTTTTTGGTCTCTGATATTGAAACAAAGCAGTGTTTGTTTTCGGGGTGTAATGGCGTATAATCATGCTTCTGGGTAAGCTGTTAGAGTCGTAGGGTTGTACCCAATTCCTACTCTCTCCTCGTGAGTAATCCCTGTTTAAGGAGGGATTGTCTCAATTAGCGATTTAATGGACTGCTTCAATTCAGTCAGATTTCTCCGTTTTGTTTTGTACACCTTTTGTTGAACATAAAGCCATAAAAAAGTCTCGTGCAGTCAGGTTAGGTGACTTTGGGGTCAGCGGAAAGTGTAGTTTTTTGATAATTATTTGTTTTCAAAAAAGCTCACGCAACATCTTTAAAATAACGATGTCCATTGACAGTTACTGTTACACCGTTTTCTTCAAAGAAGTATGGCTCGACAATACACCTTGATTAAGCTGCTCACCACACAGTGACCCGTTCTGGGTGAAGTTGTGTCTCGTGAACTATTTCTGGGTTTGATTCACTCCATATACGGCAATTTCGCTTGTTTACATTGCCGTTTAGATCAATATCATCATCAAGATCATTGTAATGACCGTTTGCTAACTCCAAGTTGCGATTCGAAACTCTTGGATTTGCCTGAATTGATGATGCAACAGCCCCGATTGTTTCTTGAACACAAACATACGGATCTCGATGACACGGTCTTCTTGCGATAGTTCTAGATTCGGTAAACATGTTCACTAACTTCATAATGGTCCATCTACGCGGGGAAGTGCAGCCAAAACCTGTCTGAATTCCTTTTTGGCTGAAATCCAAACCGCTTTTCGGTCTCCCAAGCATTAATTTTTCTTTAATGCAAATAATAAATTGCCAAATAAACACAATGTACTATGTATACGAGTAGTAAGTCGCTTACTTACACAGAAAGAAAGTTATTACCGTTTGGTATACTTATGTAGCACGCTTCGTGCGCCCCCCTGTATATAAGTATTATATTGTGAGTATATTTCGTATTATGGGCATTAAAAATGATTTGTGCTTTCTTGATAAACGTTGCCGTATGTTACTATAAATTAATTGACTGAAATGGTGGCAAATAACTTAATCTGTGTATAATTTATTTCTATCACATTTCTATCGCAATAGCAGGTTTCTACGTATTTCGTGAAATCAAAAGTATGTACCTCGATTTTTTTCAAACGTTTTCGCTAAAAAAGCTACATTTTCCTAAAAACTTGCTTTTTTCACTTAAAAATCTTGATCCATTTGAAGGTTCACTACTTTTTTAAAGAAAAAAGCACTGAAATTTCAAATTTAATACGGAATATTAATTATCATTCGAAAGAACGTTTTTTGAATTTTTTGGGATAATTATCTCTTTCATATGTTAACCGCGGTTACGTCTCGGATGGTCGATCCATTGAGTCCAATATTCGATGACTCGTTCGAGCATTTCGACTGGTAAATGGCGAATGACACAGGCGATGTTTTGCTTCAAGGCCTGAATCGAAACGAGATTGTCCGCATGGACTTTAGTCTTTACATATCCCCACAGGAAAAAGTTTAACGGTATGATATCACAGGTAGCCAATCGATCGGCCCAAAACATGAAATTATCTGCTCACCGAAGTGTTCTCACAATAAATTGTGCGATGCGTGGGAAGTGTTGCCGTCTTGTTGAAACCAAATGTCGTCGAGATCACTTGTTTCAATTTCTGTCATCAAATATTCGGTTATCATGGAACGATAACGTTCTCAACGGCAACGTTTTTGAAGAAATATAGACCGATAATTCCATCGGTTCACAAACCAAATGGCTCTCATCGCTGAACAAAATTTGACTCGAAAACGTCGAATCTTCTTGGAACTTTTCATATTGAATAAAAATAACATGTCAGCTTGACAGGGTACACGTGATCTGTCAAAAGAAGGCTATTAAAAAAAGTAACTCTACTTGGATTACCCGTTATTAACAATGCATTTATCTCAGTATCATTAACAAGTGTTACAACTTAATATTTTCAAAGAAAAACTTAAAAAATTGCAAAAGTTGCAACAGAGCGCCACCTAGCGGAAGCTTTAGAAACAGCTGTTTTATTGATACAAGTTTGAATCGCCACTGTAAACGTACGAGTAAGGTTAATTATATCTGTGCTTGACTGTAGATTCCATGTCAAACGGAAATTAGCACTTCTAGTGTGCTTTTTCTAAGTGAAAAGGTAACAGTTATTTACCTTTATCAATGGTCAAAAATCCAAATAAATAATAACAAAAAGCTGCACACGTTTCTATTCCAATGGCGTGTTATTAAATAAAAATGAAAGCATGTGATTATTTAAATTATATGTTGCCCATAAAATACAAAAAGTCGCTGTATTATTTATGAAGAAGAGATAAATATTTTTGCCATAAACGTAAATGAGATAAGATTTAATTTTAATTAAAAAATTAAACAAAATCTACCTTTTTTAAATTGGCTCTAATGAAGTATTTAGAAATATGTCGCTTTTATCTGAAGTCATTTTCTAATAATATAACGGAGTCTTCAGTTACATGGCACTCTGTTGCTCTCTATCACTAATTTGCCGACAGCACTATTCGCCTTTGCCTTGTTACTTGGGACCTTTCTCCCGTTCTTTGTTAAAATAATCAAAAAAACAAAAACAAAATGAATGAACAAAAGAGAATGATGACAAGAAAGCAAATTCGTTTGGAGTTAAAAAAAGAAACAATTTATAAATCATCTTTTGATCAATTATGCGAAAAGACATCGTCATTCTGCGCAGAATTCGAGTTTCTTACATATATTTTACAATGTGAAAATTTGCTAATGAAACATAATTCTTTTGAACTTTATTTGTGCGAAGAGTGTGGTTTTAAGTAGCCCTCAAAAATATGCGAAATGTTTCTGCTAATTAAGTTTAAAGCTTCCATGCTTCAGCTCTGCGACCAACTTTTTTAAATATTTCTTAAGTGAAGCTACAATGTTTTTCTTACGCTATCTTCTGCGTTCAGCATATAATCTGCTAAGTCCGGCTTGCTATTGTCTAAAAACTGTTTTTCAAGTTTAAAAGCTTTTAGTAATTTTTTGTAAGCTTGCTGAATCAGTCCACATTTTAGAAAGAGCGTTGAAATATTCAAGCTTTTCATGAGAGCTTATTTACATATACTATACATATATACCTATAAGGTTTCTTAATTTTAGAAGCTTTTTTTACTTGCATATTCCTATAAACTTTTTTATTTTTACTTGGAACTTTTCTTCGAATTAAAATTAATTTTTTATTACATTTAAAATCTGAAAGATAATAGCTTTAAACTTGTATTTACTGAATCTTACAGCCAAAACGCTTCAGAGCTTTCAAAGCTTTCACTTCTTGTTTTTTTTAATTTTCGAAGAGGAAATAGTAATTTCTAAAGCTTTTTGTTTTGAAATTTACGTACGTTTATGTTTTATGTACAGAATCTCCCAGTCAAAATGCTTCACAGCTTTCAAAATCACAAACTTCGTTAAGAACAAAATCGAATTGCAAAGCTGGCTGTCTGACTTTAAGCTTTCACTTATAGTACTTTTTTTAATTTTCAATGAAGTAGTGATTTCCAAAACTTTTATGTACGGAATCTCCCAGTCCAAAATGCTTAAGAGCTTTCAAAGCTACAAACGTCATTAAGAGCAAAATCGAATTCCAAAACTGGGTTGATTTAATTTATCCTCCGTGCTTTTAATTTTATTCTTTCAAAGCTTTCACTGCTCATTATTTAACTTCTAAAGAAAAATCGTCATTTCGAAAACTTTACAGTTTACTTCAGCCTACTTTTCCTTCCGCTTGGAACTTTAAGTTCATTACACGACAACAAATAGTTTTTGAAAGCTTATAGGATTAACTACAAAAATTTTGTGAGTTGCCGGTATAATTTTATGTTTAATTGAGTTTTGAATGAATGTATATTTTATCTGGAATATATTAAGAATTTTGCGAAACATTCAAATACTGAAAATCACAAGTTCAACAGTTTTTATTGCTAACCTTGTTCTTATTTTATTTTATTACACAAAATAATGTTGCTTTGTAATATACTAATTAGTATATTGTGCATAAAATCAATTTGACGAACTCTATGCTCTCACTAGCTAATATATACAGAAACTGCATTAAAACTTTTTGGGAAAATCCTTAAAACTTAAAAAACACAATACTTTGTATTGTCACATTTTTTAAAATACTATATATATAGTATCTAAATAAAAATTATATTATTTAATTATGTATAATACTTAATAGTTTACCTATGATATATAAAAGCTCTTTACTTTATGGAAAATCGGCATTCCCTTTTAGCTTAATAGTTATAAATAAATTTGGAAAAAATTCGCGACTTCAAAGCTTTTGTGTGCATTCATAATAACTTTTTCAGTGAACATTTTTTTTGAGAAAAACACCTCAAGAGCTTTTTATAAAATCTCTTTACTTTATGGAAAATCGGCATTCCCTTTTAGCTTAATAATTATAAATAAATTTGGAAAAAATTCGCGACTTCAAGGCTTTGGTGTGCATTCACAATAAATTTTTCAGTGAATTTTTTTTTTTGAGAAAAACACCTCAAGAGCTTTTTATAAAATCTCTTTACTTTATGGAAAATCGTCATTCCCTTTTGGCTTAATAATTATAAATAAATTTGGAAAAAAATCGCGACTTCAAAGCTTTCGTGTGCTTTCACCACAACTTTTTAGTGAAAGCCTTAAAAAAAAAAATTTAGAGAAAACCACTTCAAGAGCTTTTTATAAAAGCTCTTTACTTTATGGAATTTGGAAAAAATTCGCGACTTCAAAGCTTTCGTGTGCTTTCACCGCAACTTTTTAGTGAAAGCTTCCTTTTCAATTTTTTGTTTTGAGAGGAATTTCTTTTTTTTGTTTTTATTTATTCTTTTTCGTCAAGTACTTGCCTTGTCCTAATTACTTCCAACTAAAACGTGCCCTAATCAAATATATTAGTTTCTAAAGACATTAACGTCTAGACAATATGTGACAATGAAAAATGCCCGTTTTCTCCAGCCTTCAGTCATTAGAAATAAATATGAGTCTAAAAACACTTGTTGCCATTTAATACTTTGTTATGTGAATATCTCAATGATAACAGTGCAAACATGTGCAGCCAGCTTTAGGCTAAACAAAAACATATTAAATTAAAAATACAAAGAATATAAACAATGTTATGCAATAACAATTTGTTTTACGCGTTTTGTTGTCGCAAAAGCGGCAATAATGTGTAAATTTGTTCCGGGCATTTGTAAACAATTTGGTGCAGTTTTTTTTTTAAAACGCCAAGGTGGCCAGAAAAGTCACGTAGTATATTTTTTGAAAATCCTCTAACTCGTACAACAAGGTATGACTTCTATATTCGTTCGTCCGATAAATTGAATAAAAATAAAAATCCTTCTCCACCTAAACTTTCCTCTTTCGTATTTCCAAAAGTGGAATACTCTCAGAGCTGTAGTGTTTTTATCCATTCGGGCGACATGACCTCGCTATCTCTTAATTTGCTGAACTATGTCAATGTCGTCGTATAGCTCATCGTTCCTTTGACTGCGGTATTCGCTGTTGCCAGTGCGCAATGGACCATAAGCCTTCCGCAGAACCTCTCTCCCGAAAACTCATAACGTCGACTCATCAGATGTTGTCATCGTCCATGCTTCTGCACCATACAGCAGGACGAGAGTGATGATGGACTTGTAGAGTTTGGTCTTTGTTCGTCGAAAGAGGACTTTATTTCTCAATTTCCTTCTCAGGCTCAGTTCAAGGCTGAAGTTGTTGTTGGTGTTAATTCCGGTTACAAGATAGACGAAATTATCTACGTCTTCGAAGTTATGACTGCCAAAAGTGACCTGTGAGTCAAGTCGCGAATCCGACGACTGTTTATTTGATGACAGGAAATATTTCGTCCTGTCCTCGTTCACTACCGGACCAATTTGCTTTGCTTCTTTCTCCAACCTGAAGAAAGCAGAACTAACGGCTTGGTTGTTATGGCCAATGATATCGATGTCATCGGCATACGCCAATCGTTGCATACTCTTGTAAAAGATTGTACCTTCTCTATTCAAGTCTACAGCTCAAATTATTTTCTTCAGCAGTAGCTTGAAGAAGTCGGACGATAGGGAGTCGCCTTGTATGAAACCTCGTTTGGTATCGAACGGCTTGGAGAGATCCTTCCAGCTCCTGACTGAGCTTTTGGTATTCTCACTTTCGTACCCAGAAGATACTTGGTCTAAGACCGGAAGTCGTGAACTGCTTGAGCCATTTGTAAAATAATCATTTCTGGCCGCTCCCAAGAGAATGGCGCCCAGAGAACTTTCCGCATTTGCGTGAACTTCTACACATGGCTCCATCACTAAATCAAAAATTTAGCGGTAATAGTATATCTACATGTGGACATTATCTTTCAAAGTGGTCGAATTAGGTCACTACCCTTCTCTAGCACTCATTTACCGAGTTTGAGGATCTTCATCATATATTTATAGCATTCAATTGATAGTTATGATCGTACGTTGAGTATAGTGCCATTTGGTACAGAAAATAAATTAAATCGTTCGTCTGCCCTTCCCTAGCTCTCATTCATAAAGAATATAATAACTTGAGTTTCTTCTTCTGCTTTTGTACCTTAAAGGAAGGTTGTCTATTATATTTCGGTATTAGAGAACATAAAACAAATATTAATCAACAAAAATCCGCTTTATTGTTTTCAAAATATTCTCCACTAAGATCTATGTACGAGTATACACTCTTGCATGAGTCTGAATCCATTGTCGAAGCACTTTTGCCACTCCGATTGAGGTATCTGCAAAACATGTGTTGTGAACAAATCAACCTCCTTTTCAGGTGTCGAAAAACGTTGATCTCTTAGTTTATATCGCTTAATCGCGATTTAATTCAATTTTTCGGCTGAGATGAATACTTTAAGTTACTGTAATAGCGCTTGTATGTCAAAACGTTCTGAGTATGTAAATATAACATCAAAAATATTAAACTTTACGATAAAGTTGATAAAGTGAGGTGCCAGAATGCAACAGTAGGATTGCCAAATCGCGATATATAAAACTGAACGATCAAGTGCTTGTATGGAAAACTTTTTCATTTGGCGAGATATCTTCACGAAATTTGGCATGGGTTATTATCTAAGACCGAATAATGCAATATCCAAAGAAATTGTTCAGATCGAATCACTATAACGTGTAGCTGCCATACAAACGGAATACAATCTTTTTGTATTTGTGAAGGGTATTATATCTTCGGTGCAGCCGAAATATTTATTTTGCTATTTACTTATTAGTTTTTGTAAGTTTTGTTTGCTTCAAAATTATGTTATAGTTTTTAAGTTAATTTTTTTTTTATTTTGTAAAAAATGTTTTAAAATTATTTTTTCTGTGGCTTAAAATTATTTTATAATTTATTAATTATTATATATATTTTTTTATTTATTTTTTTTATTTTTTTTTAATTTAATTTTTTTTTAGTAATTTTTTTAATATATTAATTTTTTTTAATTTTGATTCTATTAATTTTTTATATTATGTATATTTTTATTTTTATAATTTTTTATTTTTTTTATTTTTTATTTTTTTATTTTTTTATTTTTTTTTATTTTTTTTTATTAAATTTTTTTATTTTTATTTTATTAAATGTATTTTATTTTTTGAAATTTATTTTTTCATTTTGTACCAAAAAATTAATTTAAAAAAATATTTTTGAGTTACCCTGTACTTTGTCGTCAGATCACTTGGTTGAAATATGCTAAAACACGCCTAAAAGTATGCAAACACTTTGCGCATGCTTTTTGACTGCAGGAGCTCATTTTGCTGTTACTAAGCTTGAAAACTTGGCTGAGATAAGTCAAACTCGGTGATTTGTAGCTCTAAACACAAGTCGGTGCGATTTATTGTGTTGTTTTGCTTAAGTGATAAGCTGAGGGTGACAAAAGTAGTGCAATAACAATGATATTTGCTATTATTAAATGCGTGTATGTTCATTTTAATGCTCCGCTTACACTTTGTAACTAACTCACTCATATTTGTATATATTTACTATCAAAACACAAACCAAAAAGAAAAAAAGAAAAAATTTATTTAATTAATTTGCTAATCGAATTGTCTACAATAATTGTGAGCAAAGTGTATTTTTGTGTATATTTTCGGCATTAACGATTAACAATTTTGAAAGTTCGCAGACTAGCAACGAAAGCTGCTTTTTCTGATCTAACAGATGTTCAAGTTCTGTGGCCGGATGTTTGTTGATTAGCGAATAAGTACATCGCTCTGCCTATAAATAAGTACATACATACACACATATACTAAAATATACAAATAAATTATAAAAATGCTTGCAGTCACAGCTAATTAGCGCAGCAGGTGCACACGTGCTGCCACACTTTATGTTTATTGATATTTAGAACAAAAGCTAAAAGCAACTACGAAAGCAAAAGTGATTATTAACACTTATGATTCTAAGCACTTGGACTTGCATATAGTATGTACATACATACATATGTACATATGCACCGTTAATCATATGTTCAGATGTGTATGTATGTATGTACATATGTTCTATAAGCACAACATTATCAAAAATAAATACGAAACATTGATAACTGTAAAAAAATATTTCAGTGTCAAGAGTCCAAGGCTGATTCTATAATTATCATGCAATTGAAAAATAAAAGAAAATATTTCAGTAAACAACATAAAAATGCAGTAAAAACCTTTCTATGCATTAAATAAAAAATATGTATAAATATAGTATACAAATATATAAAAATAAAAAAATTGATAAAAAATAATTAATATAAAAATAATTGAAAAATATAAAATAAATAAGGAATTAAAAAAATAAATAATTAAAAATAATAATTATTAAAAGATAATTAATTTAAAAAAATAATAATTAAAAAAATAATAATTAAAAAAATAATAAAAATAATAAAAATAATAATAATTATTAAAAAATTAATTTAAAAAATTAAAAAAAATTGAAAAAATTAAAAAAATATTTAAAAAAATATTAAAAAATCTCATTAAATTAAAAATATAAAATTTAATCAATCAATTTTAAATTTAATCTTAAAAATTGGATACAAAAACTTAAATATTTTTATATTTCTTCCTAATTATTTTTATAAAAATATTTATTTTAAATAAAAATAACAACATTTTATATTCTTTTTGGTATTTATTGCATATTTTTTATCAATAAAACGAAAGATAACATTTACAGAAAGTTAGGTTAGAATAAAAAAGGTGCGGAAATTACTCACATCTCTTAATTCCTTTATAAAACCACATTAAGTGGCAAGGGTGGCAAAAACTACGCAATATTTTCAACTGAGAAGTAAGACCTTTGAATTTCTTTGATATATTAGGTTAGGTTAGGATGGTAGAGTTGATCCGAAATTGATGGATGTCACTTGAATAGATAATATTCCTACTTTGTCTTCCCTGTAAACTCCTGGAAGTGAATCACTAGATCCTCATAGATTGACGAAGCGCTTTGAGCGTACCACAAATTTATTAAGGCGGTTAATATCAGTTCCAGCAACTTCGCTAGGTTCGCCAAAGGTGTGTCCGACAAAATATTTTACCGCACTACCTGTGAACCTTTTTGGACAGTGTCAACACAGAACACCTACAATTGCGGCGAGATTGACTTTGCTAAGAGCAAGTAGTTCGTAGGACCTCTGGGCCAAAAGGATCGCGCAATCACACAAGTTCTGGTTGTTGAGCAGCGATTGCCGAGCTCACTGGAGATCCATAAATCCAACGCTAGAACGCAACATGATATCAGAAAACCGACTCACTTCCAGTCGAATGAAGGTGAGGAAAGGGCGCCCTCCTTGGCAAGCTAATCGGCTTTACAATTTTCGGCTATTCAGCTGTGTCCAGGCACCCATACAAGTCAAATATGGAAAAAGCTTGAAGCTGTTGCCAATAAGATCACGCACTACTTGATTAGTCTTGAGCGCATGGTCAGCAAGCTCAAAGTCATTGTGAGTCACTCAGCTAGCAAAGTGTAAGCACACCTCTCTGAAGGAAACTACACTTCGGTGCAGTACATCTACTGCTACCTTGATGTCTTGGTCTGTTAACCTTAACTAGAATACATGGAAAGCTCCTGTCAGAAGACTGCACCAACTAATCTCCCTCTTAACTTCGATCTAACTGTGAAAAACCTCACTGCTCCATAAAGCCCCCGCAGGTGTATGAGCTGAGAAGGCACCGCCAGGAGAAGGTTCTGCGAAGCCCTAATATACAAATAGATTGTAAATTGTGTCACGTTATTATCATTCACGAAGTATTTGCCCGAATGCGAATGTTTTTTCCATAGTAAACCCCCTAAAATGCTAAGAAGCTAGTAGCTCGCGCAGTGATACATCGTTAATCAAGTTGTTAAAACCAAAGGCTTTATTGATCAGTGACACCGCTATTTATAATTTACCTTGCTCTTCAAGTTTCTTACAAACATGCAGTTATCATAGATAGGTAGTTTATGAACGTATTTTCCAGGTGCTTTTTGCTAGATAGCAATGTGGTTGCCACTCACCTACTAAACCTTTTTCATATACCCGTATCTTTCATACTTAAAGTGATAAGATTAAGTTGAAGAATTTCTTTGTTTCGACTGAACTGAATTGATTTGTAATTTGTCGCTTTTAATGAATGAAAATTGTGAACATTTTGCTGAAAAAGTTGGGGTTATCATTTTGCCTTTTATTGACTCCTTTGCCATATTTTTTAAAAGAGGCTTTTCGAGGTCAAACTCGTATTAATAATAATAATTTGACTAAGAACTTTATGAAGCAATCGAAAGAGATTTATTTCCGAGTCGTGTTGTGGTCTGTAGATTTTAACCTAATCCCGTACGAGCGACAGATTTTTCGGGAATACCATTGTTTTTAGTATAGACTATCGACCAACTCGAGTTTATTAACAGTTTCAAGCGTTTAGTCTACAAAACATTACTTAAAAATACAGAATTATTATACAACAAGTGCCGTAAAAGACAACATTTTGATGTTTATGGAAACAACTCTACTAAACAGAGTTTCGGAGCACTAAAATATTTACATATTAAGATTTAGTTAAAATATAGAGAAAGCGCTAGGACATGAGGTATATGTCCAGGGTGTTTTTCTTGACATAACCGGAGAATTTAGTAAGCCCCTAATACAACTCTGTTTAGTAGCGAACTTACGGAGCACTGCTGAAAAACTGTACTACTGGCTATTTTGACAGTTTACACATACTAACAGATTGAAAAATTCAACATAGTTCCCTTCAAGGGTGATACACGGATCGAGCCTCTAACTTTTCGATACCATTTTTGGAGTAGAATTTATGCTTTACTTCAAAATAGGTCTCAGTTTCGGCAATCTTCTCTGCATTTCACGAAAATTTCTTCCCAGAGAGCATTCTTTCGAGATCTGAAAACAGAAAATAGTCACAGGGGGCCGGATCTGGAGAATACGATGGATATGGAAGCAATTCGAAGCTGTTGATATTGTGTTCACTGACTTGTGACACGATGCATTGTCTTTGTAAAACAACACTTTCCTTTTCTTAAAATGGGACCGTTTTTCGGCGATATCGTCCTTCAAACGGTCCAATAACGCTATGTAATAATCGCTGTTCAAGGTCCTTCTCAAGGATTATTCCCTGTGCATCTCAAAATACAAACGCCATAACCTTGCACGTCGACTCATGTGTCTTTTCACTCTTTGGAGTGGGTTCATGTTGTGCATTCCACTCGGATGAATGTCGATTGGGTTTCCGAGTAACCATGCCAGGCGACTATTGCGTCTTTTCACTCTTTGGAGTGGGTTCATTGTGTGCAGTTCACTCATATGACTGTTGACTGGATTTCCGAGTAACCTTGCCAGTCGACTATTGCGTCTTTTCACTCTTTGGAGGGGGTTCATCGTGTGCATTCCACTCGGATGACTGTCGATTGGACTTCCGAGTAACCATGCCAGTCGACTATTGCGTCTTTTCACTCTTTGGAGTGGGTTCATCGTGTGCCGTCCACTCGGATGGATTTCATCCATTGTCACATATCGACGCAAAAACTCGGTGTTATTACGCTTGAGCATCTCAAAAAACTGCTCCAAATCATCAACTCGTCCTTGGTTTTGGTCAGAAGTGAGCTCGCGCGGCACCTACTTTATACAGAGCTTTCTCATAATCAAATCAGTTGATATCTTTAGAGAGTCTGCTACCTCGAACAACTTCACTTTACGGTCATCCAAAATTATTTTGGGGACTTTTTTGATGTTGCCCTCGGTACGTTCAACGTCTTCGGTGCTCAATTTTCCACGTCCAAACTGAGCATACCAATCCGAGTGCACGAGAGCAAGACGAAATATTTCCTGCGACTTGGCTCCCACGTTACTGTTGACAGTCCAAACTTCCAAGTCGTAGATAATTTCGGCTCTTTTGGAACCAGTATTAACACCAATCATCTCATGAGTCGGCGTTACGGGTTTTCGAGAGAAAGGATCTGCCGACGATTTATGGTCCTTTGAGCACTGGCAATGACGGATACCGCAGTTGATGGAACGAAGAGCTGTACGAGATATACGACGACACTGACATACAAGTAGTTCAGCGAATTAAGAGTTTGCTCATAAACCGAGAACCTTGAAAAGGAGTCCGTCGTTCCATTTAACATCTATTCCATTTAAGCTTCGAATGAATAACTGTCAAAAACACGCATTGTCCGGTTTGAATGATGCCATGACTTTTATGATGTTGCTTCTACAACAACAAAGATGCTGGCATATATGGTAGATAAAATTAAGGTGGATGTGCATGAGTACGAGAACCGTTTGAATAGTTACTTAACCAGTTGCTTTAACAAACATCTTTCTTACTCCTTAAATTGATGGATACGTGTTCACACGGTATCTTGATGGAATTCCTTTGGCTTGGGTAAAGTTTTTTTATTTAAAAACTAAGCTTAAGATTATATGAAATTTACTTCTTTCTCATTTCATACGTTTCTAACGCTGTTAGGTATACGTATCCAATCTTATTAGATTTTTATAGCTGACCAAAGACCCTCGACTGCTAACAGCACTTCCTAAAAGCACTGAGGCAAGTTGTTTGCTTTTAAAATAAATTTTTTAAAACAATTTTTTGTACACTTAAAACCCTAACGGTTGTCGGATGACCGCCCACAGTGGTCGGTTATTTTATTTTCAGTAAGCATTGACTTATCCAACCGCCCTAGTATATACATACTATACATACTTATATGTATACATATATCATATATAAGCTGAATTTAGCCCAAAAGTGGCGCTTGGAATGTAGATGTGCAACCATTGTACGACTGAAGTACCGTACCTGCTGCCAGCCGAAGTCTAAATGTTAAACATGAACAATAACAAGTTTTACATAAATAACATGATTTATTTGTGTATTTTTTATTTATAATACTTTTTATATTTTTATACCCTGAACAGAATATATTAAGTTCGCCACGAAGCTTATAAGATCCAGTATGTGAATGATCAGCGTGAGTACTAGTATGGGCAAAAAATAGTAAGACTTTATTTTTTAATTTCACGCGAAAACCCATTCGTCGAAATCATTTTTTTTTTGTTTGGTTGGAATGAATGTCAGTTACATCTATGCCAACTGTCACATCAAAATAATCATTAGTGTTTAGTATACGCTGGTCTTTCCGAAGCACATAAAGTGCATACGGCGATGCACGGACGGCCATCAACATCAACTGATGATCAACACGTCACTAAAATAAAGAAATTGGTTCTTGAGAATCGACGATTAACAGTCAAAGATCTTACTGGTCTCGTTGGAATCGGAATCGATAGGATCAGTGAAAACCGTTTTAAAAGATTATTTGAGCCTCAGAAAAGTGAAAGCACGATTCGTTCCAGAATTACTCAGTTTTTTCGAAAAAGAGCGTCGCGTTGAAGTCTGTGAAACAATGCTTACCGACTACTAGGATGTTTTTAGATGTATTATTACTGGCGATTAGTCTTGGATTTATGCTTACGACCCGGAAACAGATGATCAATCGGCCAAATACCGTTGCAAAGGTGAGTCGAAAAACCAACTTTAAAGCAGCTCAAAAATCAAGTTTCCTTCGCTTATCGAGGTGTAGCGCACTCTGAATTCCTTCTGACCGGCCAAACTGTCAACAAGGAATACTATTTGAGTGTTATGCGTCGTTTGAACGAAGCTGTTTGAAAAGAGGCCGGAATTATGGGCCAACAGTTCTTGGTTTTTGCACCACGATAATACACTGTCGCATACTGAATTGATTCCTCGTGACTTTTTTGCCAAATTTTCAACCAATATCATGACGCAACCACCGTATTCGCCTGATTTAGCTCCGTGTGACTTCTGGGTATTAAGCAAGCTCAAACGACCGCTCCAGGGAAACCGCTTTGAGTCTAATGAACGCTATTCTGAAAATTGACTTTAACAACTGTATCGAGGATTGGAAAAAACGGTGACACAAGTGCATTGAGCCCAAGTGGATTTACTTTGAGGGGTCAACATAGATTTTGAAGAATAAATTAAGAATTTTAAAATTATTTTCAAAGTAGTACTATTTTTTGCTGATAGTACTACACAGACAGATGCATATGGCTCCATTCTTACCACGCTGGTCATTCACATACTGGGTCTTATATGCTAAGTTTTTTAGATATCGATCTGTGATTTTGCACCGGATCTTTTCTCACCATGAAGCTGCTCATTTTTCGAAACCACTCATATTGGGTCATTTTAGCATGGAGTTGTCTTACAAACTGCACGATCGTAATTAAGGACTTGTGTGGTAAAGTTTTTCATTTGACGAGATATGTTCACGAAATTTGGCAAGAGTTATTGGCTTAAGCAAGGGTACAATTTCTGAAGAAATTATTCAGATCGGATAACTATAGCATATATGTACATATGTATGTAACTGTCATACAAAGTACGATCAACATCAAGTTCTTGTATGGGAAACTTTTTTATTTGTGAAGGGTATAATATTTTTTTAAATTTTTCATTCTTTCCTTTAATTTTTTTTTTTTTTAATTTTTTTGAATTTTGTTTAATTTTTTATTTTTTTAATTTTTTTAATTTTTTAATTTTTTTTTTTTTTTTTTTTTAATTTTTTTTATTTTTTTAATTTTTTTTTTATTTTTTATTTTTTTATTTTTTTTAAATTTTTAAACATTTTTTTATTTTTTTCGGTTTTGGAAAATGTTCTTTGATACAACTTGCATCACTACCTTTTAACATTATATGGTGAAAATGTACGTAACCGTATATCAATTTTTTATTTTTATTGTTTTTTTTTTTCATTTTTGCCTGTAACCTCTCAGCTGTGCTGCCTCGTTGAGGATCAGCAGAGATGAGATGCTGAAGAACTTTTTGAAGTTTTTAAACTATAAACTAAACACATACAAATATACACTTAATACCTATGCTATGTGTGTGTATACGTTGGTATATACATACATATATATGTATGTATATTTCTTTAAGCAATTGTAAGTGGAATTCTTGCTAACAAGTGGCTTGGATTGTGCCGTTTTGGTTCGTCATTCAGGAGGCGGATGACGTGCACGACGCAGTTTGACACGTATGGCTACACAGGCTTACATATGTACATACATATGTATGTATGTACGTACATTTGCACCTGTTCGTGTATGTGTGAATGGCGTCGAAATATGTGGTTGACTCGCACGAATTCGCTGTACTAAAAATACAACTCTACTTGTTTCTAAAACAATTGCCAAATACTCGCATATAACTGCATACATACATATACATATGTACACATGGATATGTGTATTCGTATGTGTATGTATTAAGTGCGACATACGCTCATTGTGAAGTGGAGTTTCTTACCGTCAAACAATTATTTACTAATGCCTTTTTTATGAGCTACCACCATTGCTGCCAGCCAATTGTGTTGGTGTTATTTATCAGTTAATTGAGAACATTTACGTCATTTGAATGTTTTGTTGTTTTTGTTTTTGTTTACTTCACTTCCACGTAAAGCTGAATGAAGTGTTTAAGGCGCACTTTAATGGCGTTAAGACTTATTAAAAACACCTATTAAATATAATTAAGTGAAAAAATTAAATTCCAATGAATTTCTATTTTTAGCTATTTTTCAATATTTTCAATATTTGCATATATTTTTAATTGCTTATAAAGGGTTAATCGTTAGCATTTCTCAGAAATTAAAAATCACAATTCTAATTGAAAACATCCATTAATGAATTTTTTTTCTGTAACATTTTCCGTGAGACATTCCTGAATATGTAATGTGTGGTTTGTAATATTTTATCTTTCTACAAGGTGCGTTCCAAATCTTTATCGATTGTCCAGTGAGAATTTCATTACATTTCATCGATTGAAAGTGAAGTTAATGCGTTTTAAGTGTCAGTATGTTTGTATTATCGGTGCGAGAATGAGCTTCGAGCAAATAACCAACATTAAATTTTGTTTTAAAATTGGTAAAACGGTTACCGAAACGTTTCAATTGATGAAACAAGTTTATGGCGATGATTGTCTATCCCGTAGCAGAGTGCACGAGTGGTTTCAACGTTTTCAAAGTGGTCGTGAGGACATAAATGACGATAAACATGTGGGCCAATCAAAATCCGTGATCACCGGAAATTCCATTGGAACTGTGCACTGTGCGTGAATTCATCAAAAATCAGCCGAAATCATCATTGAAATGCATGGAAATGGAATTGAACATCTCCAAAACATCGTTTTATCGCATTTTGAGCGAACATTTGGGCTTATGAAATGTGCGTGCACGGTTTGTTCCGCACAAATTGACTGACGACCAAAAATTGCTCAGAATCCAACATTCGAAGGACGATTATTTGACCAAAACTCACATCTTAACCATTAACCACTCCCCGTATTCACCTGATATGGCACCGTGCGACTTTTTTCTTTTCGGAAGAATGCCTTTGCCCATGAAAGGAAAGCGTTATGCAGACGTAGAGGCCCTTCAAAAAGCCTGCACCGGCATACTGGCGGCCATACCGGCCAATGAGCTAAAACACTCGTTCGACACTCGCTTTTGGACCGCGCAAAAAGCTGTATTGAAGCAGAAGGAGACTATTTTGAATAAAATAAATTGATTTTGCCAAAAAAAAACATTTGTTCTGTTTTTTTTTTTTAAGTCCTGTTTACTTGGAACGCTCCTTTTGTATATCTTTGCTATTTTCGACAGTTGGCAACTCTATTCCGAATTTCCGAAAAATTATTGATAGTTAGCTCTATTTCAAATACTAATACATAATGACTACTTAGTAATAATTTTAAGTTTAATTTTTTTGTCAATAGTTGGCAACTCTAACTTAAAATATCCATTAATGAAATTTTTTGTCTGTAATAACTGCCGTGAGACATTCCTGAATAAATAATGGGCAGTTTATAATATTTATCTTTCAATATCTTTACTATTTTCGTAAGCTGGCAACATTATTCCAATATAAATTTAAAAAATTTCCGAAAAATTATTCTTAGTTAGCTCTATTTCTTCTTTCTCTTTCTATTTGTATATATACATAATAATCGGTTAATTATTTTTTTCAATAGTTGGCAACTCTAATTTAAAACTTTTAATAATTGAAGTTTGGTGAAAACTTTTCAGTATATTTTTTTACATTTGGCACATACATATTACCATAAGTAATACTTTTTTTTAAATTTTATTTAAAACATCCACTAATGATTTTCTTGAATAAATAATGTTTAGTTTGTTATATTTAATCTTTCTATATCTTTACTATTTTCGATAGCTGGCAACTCTATTACGAAATAAGTTGAAGAGATTTCCGAAATATAATAAAAAGTTAGCTCTGTTTCAAATACTAACCTATATATGTAAATAATAATCGATTAGTAATATTTTTAGGTTTTATTTGTTTAAATAATTGGCAACTCCAATTTAAAACTTTTAATAATTAAAGTTTGGTAGAAAAGTTTTTACTGTAAATTTTTTACATTTGGCACACATTGACATATATAATCCATTTTTTCAATTTTACTTTAATTGTAAGTTGGCAACTCTAATTTAAAACATCCATTATTGAAAGTTTTTTTTGTAACATTTTCCGTGAGACATTCCTGAATATGTAATGTGTGGTTTGTAATATTTTATCTTTCTATATCTTTACTATTTCCGATAGCTGGCAACTCTATCAAAATAAGTTAAAGAAATTTCCGAAAAATTCGTAACCGTCAGCTCTATTTCAAATAACAATCTTTATACACAATAACCGGTTAATAATATTTGTAGGTTTTATTTTTTTCCATAGTTGGCAACTCTAATTTAAAATTTTTAATAATTAAAGTTTGGTAGAAACCTTTTTCGGGTATTTTTTACATTCGCCACACTTGCTTAAAAATATTTTTCTCAATTTTACTATTTTTATTTGGTTGGCAACTCTGATTTAAAACATGAAATAGTAAAAATTTTACAGGAAATGTTTTACTGTACTTGTGTAAAAATTTGGCACTCATTTGGTTTAATTTTTTACAGTTTTGCTTTTTTCGATAGTTGGCAATTTTAATTCAAAACATATGGTAATAAAAGTTTCGCCAAAAACTATCCGGCGTAATTGTTTAAACATTTTGCACACATCTGAATATTTTTTTCAGTTTACTTTTTTCCATAGTTGGCAACTCTAACACCAAACGTAGATATAATAAAATAAAAAGTCAAAGAATTTTTTTCAGCGCATTTGCTTGAATATTTTAAACACATTGTGTAATATTTGCTTCAATTTTAATTTTTTTAATAGTTGGCAACTCATTAGTTGGCAACTCTAACTCCAAACATATAATAAAGTAAAAAATCATAGTTGGCAATTCTGATGCAAAAGATATCATAATGAAAGTTTCGCAGAAAATTTTCCAGCGCACTTGGCTATTATGTAATACTCTTTTTTAGTTTTACTGTTTTGTTTAGTTGGCAAGTCTTTTTCAAAAAATTTAATCGTGAAAGTAAATAGTCCGCAATATTTGTATAAACATTTCGGCCATATTCTGAAATATTTTTGCCAGTTTTAAAATTATGGATGGTTGGCAACTCTACCTTTAATTTAAATACTTTCGAAAGCTCTACGTTTAATTTAATTTTTCTCGTTTTTTTCGAAAATGAGCTTTTCAGTTCACCACAAACCAAGCTTAAGCTTACCTATATAGATATACTAACTCAAGAACCGTTAGAGGTGCCAAATTTTGTTTTTAGAAATATCTGATTTGGATATGATTTTGATCTGACAAGTACTAGAATATAAGGTAACGAACAATAAAATATCCTTATAAATTTTATTATACGCACTGGGAAAGACTGCCTAAAATCGTTAAATTACTATTCTGAGGAGCTTTTGTTTGGAATATGGCATTCTCGTGTAGAAACCACCTTATCCCAAAAAATGTTGCCAGTGCGGATTGACATTCAAATATTTATAATTTTTCTAAGGAATATGTTCCAACCAGCTTGACTCATACAACGGTCTAAAATATACTAGACAACTGAACCGACCAATTGACCAGAGAAACTTCGCAAAGTTCTATTCGAATGAACTTAATAAGCTGTTGGCCTCTATTCTCTTCTTTGCATTAGCTCTGCAGACAACGCAATTAAGTTATATTAGGTTAGTCTGGCAGGCTAATGAGCCACGCATAAAGCAGTTTTGGTTCTTTGCGATACCTGATGAAGTGCCCTTAAGAAGTCCATGAGGAGCATGCCTTCAATTGACGCGAATTTCATTGGACTCTGTGTCCGCACTAACGACATTTCTTCCAGCGTCTCATACAGAGGGGCCACCAAATGCTTAGCGCCTAGCCTTGTCACTGCAGAACAAGTGCACAAGAGATGCGCGACTGTTTCCTTTGTCTCGCTCTTAACATTTTTTGTTGGCATGTGCCGCCACCAGACTGTGCCCAGTGAGTATTCCAATCATGTTCCTACAACCCCTTCGATCGAGTACCAGTAGGAACGTTGTATATAATCCGTTCTACAGTTTCACACATGACTTCTGAAGTCTTGCGCCCAGGTTGATATGTAGTTCCATGGTTCTGATTTGACAACGCAATTGAGCTCTAAGGCAAATCGAACAAGTATCAGTACCGTAGTCAAAACAACCGACTTTTACTTTCTTCTTATTTTCACACTTCGTTTTTGGTTTGTTGGAGATCTTTATCTATTAAGTACCATAGATTGCCTGGAAGAGTGCAGCGTGAAAGACATTCATCAATTAGGTCCCTATAAAACAACTCAAGCATTCTCAAAAGAACATAATAGAGTTTGGTTTCAGAAAAGAAAAAATCTCTAAAATATTTAGTGGCTACACTAAAAGGTCTCATAAATATAATAATACTAAAGTCGAATTGCCAAGTCAATGCACTCTCGGCAGCATACCAACAACTTGAGCACAGGCTCGACGCTGAGCTCTGGCTACATATTCTCAGACACCCATATGTATAATATATATAGGTATAGCGGTGTATATATTGTATTCGCTAGTACATATACTAAAAACCTTACGTAAGTCAGTCAGCCAGCCAGTCTTTGGTGATTGTTGCTCAGGCTGCCTTTGTTCATAAATCGAATCGAAGCGGAATTTGGTAACCGAAAACCAAGAAACTTCAAAAACAAACAAACAAGAAGAAACATTCAAAATAATAAAAACCAAAACACAAAAAAAATATTTTTACATTCGTGAGCACCTTTCAAATTCTGTAGCCGCTGCCGTCACTGCAGTTCTGCGGCGATCTTTTCTTGGTGTTCGTGCAGCGGCAAGTCGCTAACTGCGCCGAGCCAACAGATCCAATCGATCCAACCTACCGGCCATGAGCCGCCGAGCGTACGAATCAATTGCAGCACTTCTTGCGTTTCAATTTTTATTGATTTCTTCTTATTGTTGTTCGTTCGCTTGATTTTTTTTCGGCGAGCGTATTTAATATGCGCGAATTTTTTGGCATTCTTTTTGTCTTTTTGTCTGCCTAATTTTGCAGAATGCAATTTTTTTTCGCTTAAGTAATTTGTACGCCATGTTAATCGGCAAAAACTGAACGGCTTAGAGCGGCAATGGTGGCGGCTTAAAAATTAAAATTTCAACTGCCAATTTTAAATGAAAATTTGTTTTTAATTTGTTAGTGTTTTTTTTTGTTTTTAGTAATACTCGTACATGTTGCCTCTAATAGCAGATGACAATTTGGTTAATGAAGTGGTAAGCACTTTGCTGCTACTTTGCTGCTTATGAATGGCTTTCGTGGTGCTAGCTGACGCTGATTAGTTGGAAGAAAAATTAATATCGATTCATATTAGCGAAAATTATGTGATAATAAATGAAGGGATTAAGCTTAGTTAACAAATAGAGAAGTGCGGCAGTCTTTAAAAATGATTTGAGATTACCATAGTAAAATATATAGATATTTTATACCATCAGAACGTATGGACTTCCACGAACATACAGCTTTTCGAGAGCTGGGTGACTTTTTAAAAAAGTTCCTGATATTTTTACTTGATATTTTTTGTTTGAAAATTAGGGGTTTCTTTCGATATTAGCTCAATATGTGTAAGGAGAAACAATAAACATTTTTAATAATAGAAGAAATGCAGTATGTTTGGAACATAAGAAGTTAAGTTTCCACTAAATTTCGTGAAAGAAATTTTATTTTCTTGTAAAGATATAAATAAAAAACTCAAAAATTTGATTATGTAAATTTTTCACATAAATTTTGAAGTTTTATGAAAAAAAGTGAATATGCACAAGTTGGATACCTTTTTATTACCTACAACATTGCCATATAACCTTTTTCTATGGGACTCGTAGTTTTGAGGGAAGTCGGGATAAACCATTCCTAACCTTTAAATATTTAGCCATGCCCTTCCCATTCCTTTTCCCGACAATAGATCTCCGTAAATTGCTTTTCCGTTAATGTTTCTTATTTTAACTTTAGTTTTTGATGGGTTTCAGTCTACAATGAATTATTAATATTTTTTGTTTTCAAAAATTATTTTCCATACTTCTTCCCGAACTTTTCCCTTAACGTTTGCTATTTTATCTTTCGTTTCCGAGTTAAATTCTTATAAATGGCAAACCAAAATGAGTATAAATAAAGTATCAACTCTCAGAAAGGCCAACTCTGAAAAAAGTATTGTCTCACACGTCTGAAAAAACAACGTTCATAAGAACTGACGACTTATAGTTGATATCAGTCAGTTCAGCACTGTATATTTGAGAGCTTAGAGACATTTTATCTGAGATCTCATTATTTATCTTGTTATGCCTTAGTGTTTGACTGGTTTCTTTTTACCAAGAGATACGAGGTGTGTTCAAAAAGTATCGCGAATTTTGTGTTTTTTCAAAAATTATTTATTTATTCATGAATATCTATTTTGTCCCCTTCAAAGTAATCCCCATGAGATATTATGCACTTGTGCCAACGGTTTTTCCAATCTTCGAAGCACTCCAAAAAATCATTTTTTTTATCTTCTTCAGCTCCTCCTTCGATGCCGTCTTTATCTCGTCAAGAGAAGCGTAACATCGTCCTTTCATGCCTCTTCAGTTTAGGGAACAAGAAAAAGTCACAGGGGACCAGATCTGGGGAATACGGTGGCTGCGGCATCATTAGTGTGTTTTTTTTTTTGCCAAAAAGTCGCGCACAAGCAACGATGTGTGAGCAGGGGCGTTTTCGTGGTGCAAAAGCCAATTTTTGTTCTTCCACAAATCCGTGCGTTTCTGGCGGATTGCTTCGCGCAAATTGCGCATAACTAGCAGGTAATATTCCTTATTGACCGTTTTTCCCGGTGGCAAGAACTCATGATGCACCACGCCCCTGCAATCGAAGAAAACTGTCAGCAAACTGTCGCGATACTTTTTGAACACACCTCGTATTCTCCTATTCCCGCTTAAATGTGCCATAAAGGGTGATCCATTTCGAGATTTCTTACTCTGTTTTTAAAGAAAAAACACGGAAACTTCAAATTTAATGGGAAATACGTATTTATAATAATTCGAAATAATATTCTTTGGCATTTATTTTTTGAAGATTATCTCTTTTAAATGTTGGCCGCGGCTACCTCTCAGATTCACCTGTTGAGTCCAATTTTCGATAACTCGTTCCAGCATTTCGACAGCTTGAGACGACTCACGCGTGATCTGTCAAAAAAAGGCTTTGAAAAAAAATACCTCTACTTGGATCTTGGTTATTTGAAGATTCAAAGTACGAATTACGCCAAACAAATATTTAGTCCTTATCCTTATCTCGGCATTCAGTTTGAGATTCATTTATATTTTTTGAGGCAAATGAAATTTTCGAAAAATCAATATTTTTGTTGCATTATCGGATAGTAATAAACATTTTTTCAAATTTTGAAATCGAAATTCAAATTTATAGGGGTCAGACTGAGACGATCCCTTAATTTCATCTCATCTTGTTCATACATTTCGGAATACTTGCCTGAAACCACTCATCTCGATCATTATTAGATAGATCTCTCATCTCGGAATAGTTATCGTTGGTACATCGATAACTCGACAGATAAGGTTTTAATCAATTTTCTAATAAGTGCTTAGCTATTATTGACTTAGTTTAAACCGAAGCTCCGTTTTATTTTGCTTTTCTCTTTGGACAAGACTGTCTTCTTCAAACAACAGGAATAGTTCTTCGGTCAAAAGTGCTTTAGATGTCTTAAATAGCTTTAGATTATTATAACAGATCAATTGAAAAGTCCCCGGCCTAACACATATATGGCATTGCTAGAATTTTTTGAACAAAACGGATTAAATGGAATTTCGCCTGTTGAGAAATATTGTTTTTTGAAGTTTTGAAATTTCACTTTTGACCAAAACCAGCGACGAGTTGATGACTCGGAGCATTGTTTGGAGATGTTCAAGCATAATAAAGCTGAGTTTTTGCGTCAATATGTGACAATGGATGGACCATGGCCTCACCACTTCACTCCGAAGTCCATTCGACATTCATCCGGGTAGACGACATACGATGAACTCGATCCAAAGCGTGGCAAAATGCAATAGTCGGCTAGCAAGGTTATGGCGCATGTATTTTGGGACGCGCTGGAATAATTTTTATTGACTACGATGAAAGAGGACGGACCATCAAAAGCGACTATTTCACTGCGTTATTGGACTATTTGAGGGACAAAATCGTTGAAAAACGTTCGCATTTGAAGAAAAAAACGCTGTTTCGCCAAGATAATGGCAAAAAATTATGAATTGGTCTTCGAATTGCTTCCGCATCCATCTTCAGATCTGGCCCTAGCGACTATTTCCTGTTCTCAGATCTAAATCTGGGAAGAAATTGTCTTTGAATGTAGAGGAGTTCGCCGCAACTGAGACCTTTTTTGGAGCAAAGGAGAAATCGTACTACAAAAATTGTGTCGAAAAGTTAGAGGGTCGCTAAGGCACTTTGTTGAATAAAAAAATCCAATTTTGCCAAAGATTTGTTTTAGTATGGTACCCCGGCACTTTTCAGTTGAAGAGAGCAATGCTCAATTTTTGGTAAAGTGCAAATGGATAATGTCAGCTAAAATTCAGCACACAAAATAAAATTAATTAAGTTAAAAAATATGTTAATAATTTGTAATTATATTTAATCTATAGCACTTTAGTTCTAATAGCAAGCGCCAAGAAGAACAATTTTTCGACTTAACCATCCCAGCAAATTTTTAACCCATTTATGGTGCTTTATAATTTATACCTCTACTTAGCTTAACTTGCATAAACTACTGACGAACAACAACAACAAACGCAACACTCCCACAAAAAGCTGTCAGAACAGCATAAATCGCATTTTTGCTATTTTGATTTTTTATTTTTAATTTTTGTGTATCTTACGGTTAACTTTTTGCCTGCAAACTATTCATGTAGCCTTTAAAATAATAAGGCACTTTTGGTCTCGACACTTTAGTCGAGTACCTGCATTTTGTGTTGATCCGATAAAATTAACAATGTAAGCATTGTTATTAACTAAACGGCTTTGTAAATGCAAAAATCCAAATGCGCCGCCGAATGGCAAAGTTGGCGAAACGCGCTTAACACTCTTCGCGAATGCACTGCTTGAGCGGCTTTTTTATAATTTGTGCAATTCTTTTTTATTGGTATTATTATAATTTTTAATTTTTTTGCTTAATACGGCAGGTTCTTCAAGTGCTCAAGTGCTTGGAATATGTGATTTGTGCGAATGTGTAAATATTGTATAAAGATTGTATGTTTGTTTGTTTATATGGGCGGAAAGACCAGCGAACTTTAGAGTGTACATATATTTTGTTCATAAACTCTAGTTTTTTGATCATTTTAGCGTTTACCAATAAACACTACATACTGGAATTCAGCTTTGGTGTTTACAGAATGCAACTAGAATGTTTTCAAAAAAATCCCACTAAAATCCCTACTATATTAACCATTTTTTTGTCAGTTGAAGTTAACACCGAAAATTCCCGATCAAAAGGAGATAAACGAAGAGTTTAAAATATGTATGATGACTTCATTTTCTTTATTGACGTAGACATAGCCGAGTTTACAACAGCGCCAGATTGGAGATTCCAAGTGTAGCCAGGTCCTTCTCCCCCTTGATCTCTGTAACAGATTGGAGATTTTCTTCTTTCTCTGCTTCCATCAATTAGTACTGAATCGAAAACCTTCAAAGCTGGAGTGTTTTCTTCTAACCTGAGATCATGACCTTACCAGTATAGCCGCTGACTCTAAATTCGCTGAACTATGTCAATGTCGTCATATATCTCGTACCACTTTTCGTTCCATCGACTACGGTATTTACCATTGCCAATGCGCAAAGGGCTTATAAATCTTCCGCGAAACTTTCTCGAAAACTCGTAACGCCAACTCATCAGACGTTATCGTCGTACATGCCTTCCGCGCTATATAGCAGGACGTGGATGATGTGGGACTTGTAGAGTTTGGTCTTTGTACGTCGAGAGAGGACTTTACTTCTGAATTGCCTAGTTAAGTGGCAAATGTTATTCTACGTTGGATTTCGAGGCTGACATTGTTGTTGGTGTTAATGCTGGTTCCAAGATAGACGAAATTAACTACGACTTCGAAGTTATGTCAACAGTGACGTGGAAGCCAAGCCACGAGTGCGACGACTTTTTGTTTGATGCAGGATATATTTCGTCTTACCCTCTTTCCCTAGCAGGCCCATTTGCTTCTAAAAAGGAGGATGGAATCATGTGTAGAAGTTCACGTAAGTGAGAAAAGTTCTCTGGGCGCCATGCACTTGAGAATGGCCAGAAACAATTATTTTACATATCATCAATGGCAACTTTAACTAGAAAATATCTCAGATTACATGATTTTCTGAGATATTATCTAGTGAAAGTTGCAATCCAAGGCTTGTTATTAAGCGGCAAAGATTGAACTGTTTCGATTCTGTGGCGTTCAAGATGGAGTGTCAAGATTAGTAGAATTACGATTAAACAATATAAGCCTCAAATATTATAAACTGGTTGAGAATAACAAGCTCAATTTATGAAATCCCACCAAATATGTTCGCTGGGTTTTGGCTGCAATGGCTTGTAGAATTGATTGAACTTTCAAGTTTCAACTTCAGCCAAGAGGCAATAATCAAGCGACAAGTACACAAGAATTCCAGCCACAAGCGATTTACTTAGCAAGCAGAAGACTCGTTCGCAGACATACTAAGGCAAGCCAGTTGGTGGGATTGTTGGTACAACATCGGTGCTGTTGCTGCCTTTTTCGTTTTTCTTTTTGTTGTTTTTGTTGACTTGCACATCATTTCATTTGTCAGGGGACTGACTGGCGATGGTGTGATATTGTTGTTGTTGTTGCTGAATGCAAATAAAGTGCAATTGAGTTAAATGTCAAAATCTGCTTTGGCAGCGAAGTATAAATCGAGGTAAATGTTAAATTGTCGATCTTCTTCTCCACTCGGCGGATTTTTCTTGTTCTTCTTTTACCTCTTTTTTTGATTTTTTTTCTCACTGATTTTTTAATTTAAATGCCTTTAATACCTTTTGCACTTGCACTTGCCAGCACTGGTTGCCATGTGCAGCATCGAAAAAATATATATGTATGTATGTAAATGAAAAAGGCGAAAACTAGTGTTTCAGGTAACGAGCGAGAAAAAAGTGTGGTTAATAAAATAAGTAGAACCACTTTTAAATATCACCTATCTGGCATGGCAAAGGCGATGGGGCCTGCATATTGTGTGCGCCACAAGTGTTTAGCGTGGCCGGTTGGCGGCTTAAAATTGATTACTGTCGCTGATTGGTGGTAAGGTTACAACTTGTTGTGCACCCAGAAACATCGGCAATAAATATAAAAAATGAATTGTGGAAGAAGAAGAAGCAGCAGCAGCGGCAAGTTATGGCGCTGAAATGTTGGTGAATGCAGTTTTGGTGGCACTTAATCACACTAATTTACATATATTCAGTTATAAAAGCGTATGTGTAACGGGTGATCCAAATGGAGTTACTTTTTTCGATAGCCTTTTTTTTTGACAGATCACCCGTGAGTCGTGTCAAGCTGTCATGTTATTTTTGTTCAGTACTGTTTGACATTCCATCATGGAAAGACTTCGCCTGAACAACGTTCAACTTTCAACTTTCGTTCAACTTTATCACGAAAATTCACGTTCTGTAAAGAATTTCCTACCAAGCGTACTATTCGCCACGCCATCACCCATCATGAATCCTGGCATTCATTATTGGATAATATTCGACCGAATAGACGACGTCCAGCAGGCCGTGAAGAAAATATAGCAGCCGTAGCTTAGATTATACACGAATACCGTGAAGAGTCGTTTCGGTGCCGTTCGCACCAACTCAGACTGATGTATGGAACGACTTGGCGCATTTTACATCGAGATCTTAAATTAAAAGCGTACAAAATACAGCTTGTGCAAGAACTGAACTCGACCTTCCCAAGCGACATCGCTTTGCTCTATGTTCTCTTAAAAAGTTTCAAGAAGATCCGACGTTTTCGAGCCGAATTTTATTCAGCGATGAGACCTGATTCTGGCTCAATGGGTGTGTAAACAAGCAAATTGCCACATTTGAGAGGAAGAGCAACCTGAAGAGATTCAAGAGCTGCCATTTCATCTAGAAAAACAAAGGCAGCAACGGTGTGGTTTGTGGGCCAGTGCAATCATCTATCACCTAAATTAATTGTCCGATCGTCCAACTCCTTCTTATGATTGGAGTATGTGCTCTTTGTCACAGAAGCGACGCAGATCCATGGAG
Organism: Bactrocera tryoni; assembly: GCF_016617805.1. Lineage (NCBI taxonomy): Eukaryota > Metazoa > Arthropoda > Insecta > Diptera > Tephritidae > Bactrocera > Bactrocera tryoni. The sequence continues at coordinate 27,820,185 of NC_052501.1, forward strand.
CAGTGCCCTAATCTGTGCAGCTGACACCGTAGTCTGCGGTGTCCTCTATAAAATCCCACCAGCTGCCTTCAAATTTTCACGGAAGAGCGATTAGTTTCTTCAACAGTTTTGTATCGAACTCTCCTAGAAACATCCTCGCCTGTCGAAGCATAGGCACTTGTTGTCAGTGGCTTTTTCTACTAGCCCTTCTATTTCCGCTCCCCTTATAAAGTATGGGAACCGTTAGCGAAAAACGCAGCTTCTTTCGCCGAGTGATCGACTAGTTCATTTCCATTGATGCCTCTATGCCCAGGTATACATGCTAATACTATATCGTTTTCCATGGAAACCCTATTAAGCCTGAACTTCAGTATCATTGTTGATTTCCTTTCAACGGGCGATATTGTCTAGATAAATCTAGATTAATCTAAAGAGGTTTCAACTTACAGTATTATAGTAAATTCCAAAAAAATCCAAAACTGGTTCAATTTTTAAGGCTAAATAATTTACAGACTTCAATAGGTCTTAGGAGGCTGTGCAAACCTCAATTAATATATATCTACCGGTTTCTTAAGTTGAGTGATCGACGGGTTACTGTTAATATTGATGATAAGACGAACGAATTAATACAGTGCAGATCTGGAATGAAGTACTAACCCCTAGGAAAAGGGTTTCAAATAAATTTGTAAACTTATAGCGGTGTCTCACAACCAAAATGGCCCGAATGGTCCAATTTTCACAGCTACTTATATACATACCTTATACAAGGTGCGTTCAAAAAAAACAGAATCAATGGTTTTTTCGGTAAAATCAATTTTTTTCAGTCTCCTTCTGCTTCAATACAGCTATTTGCACGTTCCAAAAGCATGTCGAACGAGTGTTTTAGCTCGTTGGCCGGTATCGCAGCCAGTATGCCGGTGCAAGCCTTTTGAAGGGCCTCTACGTCTGCATAACGCTTTCCTCTCATGGGCAAATGCATTTTTCCGAAAAGGAAGAAGTCTCACGGTGCCATATCAGACGAATACGGTGATTGATTAAAGGTTAAAATGTGATTTTTGATCAAATAATCGGTCACAAGCGTTGATCGATGAGACGCCGCATTATCGTGCAACAAACGCCAACTTTCATCTTCGCATTATTCGGGTCGAACACGTCGAATACGGCGCACCAAACGCTTCAAAACTCCAAGGTAGAATACCGCATTAACGTTTTGGCCGGGTGAAACAAATTCTTTGTGGACAATAGCCTTGGAATCATAAAAACAAATCAGCATTGCCTTCACTTTTGACTTCTCCATACGCGATTTTTTGAGTTTCGGCTCATCCGGTGCCTTCCATTCAGCATTCTGGCGTTTCGTTTCGGGATCATATTAGAAACACCACTTTTCGTCATCAGTCACAATATTGTAAAGGAAGTTTTTGTCCTTTTTGACCTTTTTAATGATGTCCTTCGAATGTCGGATTCTGAGCAATTTTTGGTTGTCAGTCAATTTGTGCGGAACAAACCGTGCACACACAAATGTTCGCTCAAAATGCGATAAATCGATGTTTTGGAGATGTCCAATTCCATTTCCATGAATTTCAATGATGATTTTGGCTGATTTTTGATGAATTCAAGCACAGTTTCGGCGGAATTTTCGGTGATCACGGATTTTGATTGGCCCACATGTTGATCGTCATTGTCCTCACGACCACTTTGAAAACGTTGAAACCACTCGTGCACTCTGCTACGGGATAGACAATCATCGCCATAAATTTGTTTCATCAATTGAAACGTTTCGGTAATAGTTTTACCAATTTTTAAACGAACATTTAATGTTGGCTATTTGTTCGAAGCTCATTTTCGCACCGATAACACAAAGATACTGACACTTAAAACACAATAACTTCACATCCAAGCGATGAAATGACATGAAATTTTCAGTGGACAATCGATAACGATAGCAGATTCTAACGCACCAGTCGACATATAGATGACGCCACCAGGGAGCGCTAGATTCAAAAAGTCCTGTTTACTTTGGAACGCTGCATGTAGACAGGCCTCAGATGTTGGGCGATATCCTATGGCTTCTACTTGCAGCTTTAATAAAAGCTACCGTTTAGATTTTCTACGCTTCATGCTGAGTCCTGATGTAGAACTGGCTATAGTGAGATCGGCAAAATATGATTGTGTTGGGTCATCAATTCTACAGGTTAAATATTTCCTGTATCTACTTTATTTTATTAAACAAATATAATGTAAAATACTTAAATTTTGCCAAATCTTCCTTAGAATGTAAGAAAAGATCAAAAGTAACATATTTTAGAACATTCTCTCGAATGAATACCTTCTCCAATGTTGTGAACAATATTTACTTACTTTACATTCTTCTTATCTTTGCAGGTAATTATTATGAGAATAATCATAAATCAATTGCTTAGAGCAGACTTTTGATCTTAATACGCCGACACGGTATGTATATTTGCATCAATTACATTATTTAAGTCCGCTAATGATGTGGTTAAATTCAAAATCTTAAAATCTGAAAAAAAAAACTACTAGGTATAGCCCAAAGTTAGGCCTAGAAGAAAATTGCAAACTCAGTTTTTAATCTAACTACTTGACTAGCAACTATAAAAATAACAGAGTTGCCAAATGTCAGCTTAACTTGAGCTGAAGTATTCGTCACACAGGACATCAACACTTTTTTTGCGAACTTTAAAAACGACTTGATATCTAATTTCGATACTTCGTCTAATCCCTAGATGTGTGAAGCTCTTAGAAAAGTATCTAAGTATAGAAGAAGAAGAATGTATGGAAGTATAGGAGGTGTTTCAACGTCTATTTCCCTCACTTTTTGTATATATCGTCGTGTACTTATTACCCATCCGGCTCGCATGTGATGTCATTAGCTTGTGACCAATCATTAGTCCAACAAGCGTACTGCGGTGTATCCGCGACCATATGAGTAAAAGGCATGCGTGTTTTTCTTCGAGGCTCTTGCATAAGATCTCGGCGATCCTGCATGTCCTTAAGGCATACCATCTTGCCCTAATCCGTTTGTGCCTTTTTGGAAATTTCGTCATATGTTGTTTTTAGTAGTTCGGTAGGCCAGATGGATAACATTTTTGGCAATCTCATCAGCTACAAATTTCGTTTGCCGGAATTCCTTTGTGGTCTGAAGCTCAGTATAAACGCTGCCGCTACATCTATGCTTTTAAGGACATTCTGTGACATTCCTTAATCGCCGCCTACCTATCGATGTAGAAATTGATCTTATTTATGTTGTTTCTTGCGTTCTTAGCTATCTAAGCCGATTTCCTGATCCCAAAAACTTTCGCTAAGAACATCCTGCACGAATACAGAAAACTTGACGGGTCGGCTGAGCTCCAGCTCCGCGTAGTAGATTTCAGTTTCCACTCAATTAGACATTTTGGCTCCATATGTGTGGATATTGTAACTTCCGCTAGCTAGTCGCATTCTCCTTGAAACCTTCTGTCTCTAATAAAGCGTAAGTGTGCGTGGCCTATTTGATCCACCAACATTTTGCTTAATGAGCTACGCCTGATTGTCTTTCCGGTGAATTCATCTAACGCCGCCAATCTTCCAGCAGAGCTTTTCACTACAATGTCTATTGGTAGGTTTAGTAATCTTTCTCGTGTAACCGTTGTAGTTTCCGCTGTATTCGCTCCAACGGTTTTTGGTTTAAGATTTTACCATTTTGGCATGAATAATTGTCTAAAATAACGGTATAACATCCGAAGACAGTATTTAGATCGGTACACTACATATATTATAAAGCTGTCATACAAACTGAACTATCGGAATCAAGTTAAAAATGATTTTGTACCCTTTCATGTTGTGAAAAATGCAACCGTGGGTGGTATAAAAGCATCGCTGATTTAATCAGTCTTACAAAAAATATTTAATTTTTTTATGTAAGATTTGCTCTGTGCCAACTGATTACGCGATCATTCCCGACAGAGTTCAATACCAGAAAAAAGAAGAAACGACTTTTAAAAGCCCTCCTACATTTAGCTAAATCATTGTTATGTCAAAACTGATTTTTCACTGATCTTCAGCGATATTTTCTCTACAAGTACAAGTGATCTTGTCCGCATTAGGCGAACTTGCAATCATGATTTTGCAGCTTCGCTGGCAGCTCAACAAGCTGAACTCAGCAAAATCAGCTACGACAGCCTTTCTAAAAATACCTACGAGTATAATTTGTGGGTGAGTGTGTGTGTTTGTGTGTGTTTGCAGTTTTATTAGAACTAAATATTACGTAAATCGCGCTGAAGATGCTCAACTCAACACCTACACACACTCACACACAACAAGCGAACGCTGATCGTTGGCATTTCCGTTGCGCCGAACGAAAAATAAATCAAAGCGTCGTTAAGGCAAGCGAACTGAGTTACAGTAATAACAAAAAAACAAAAACTTTTAGAGATATGATAAAATAAAAAAAATAGTAGTAACGAAGCAATGAGCTGCTGATCGCGTATTGACGACAGCAGCAAACCGCAAACGACAAACAGTGACGCTCAACTAGCGACTAAGCGCTCGCTAGCAAGCCTGGTTGACTGGGCTGTCTTTGCTGACTGGGCTGATTTGCCCGCTATCGGCTGGCTGACGTGATCGCCTGCTCGATGGTGCGCTGGTGCGCTTGTTTGTTGTGGCCGGCGGCAAGCAGTCAGGCAGTCAGGCAGCCTGGCAACTCGTTCTGGCATAAATTTGTGATTATTTAGTTGAGTTATGGCGAAAAATTGCAAATACGGTTAACTGCAAAAGTCAATTAAAGCCAGCTACATAGCGCAACAGGCTTGCAATGTAATGCAGCAGCAGCGCGCATGTGTATGCGTGGCTGTCTGTTTGAGGGAGGTGGGTCTGCGGTGTGGCGGGCGGTACGGCATGCAGTTGCGCCAGTTGCCAATTTAACATTTTAATCGCTTAATGACGTTTAGTGTCGCTGCTATTGCACTTGTTTTCGCCAACACTATTTTACTGTTGTTGTTGTTGTTGTTGCTGCTGCTGCTATAAATATTTTATTCTTATTTTTGTATGTTGCAAATCTTTCGAAATTCTGCGCGGCGCAGAAAAACGCAATTTGATTTTCATTTCGGCTACTTTTCTTGTGCGCAAACGCAGCCATGCAGCTACAACAGACAAACACACACACACTCACATACATACATACTTATATACACTAGCGCCCAGTGCGCTTGCACCAGCAGCGCCCGGCCTGTCACTATTCGAAAGCAAGCAAAATTCGCTTTGAAAAAGAACACAAAAAATTACAAAACAAAAAAAAACTACAAGCAACAAACAACAACAGCAATTATTGCATGCAATTAATCTAAAAGCAAAAGCTGATAGCGTACAAAATCACAAACATGTCGCTTGAAATTAAAACAATTTATGCACTTTATGTGACAGAGATAGTGTGGCTTACAACCACAACAAGAGTCGTCGTCGTCGTCTTTGGCGATGGCGTTGGACGTTGACAACGTTGCTGGCGGCGGCACCGCCAATGATGACCCTCTGCCAGCAAAACCGCGGCTTATTCAGTATCGACAATTGTAGCTTTTTTACGCCGCATTTTGCGGTCGCTGTTGTACTTTTATAACTTAAGTATGGTGTGGTGCACGAATTAAGAAAGAAAATTATTGCTCTACAGTGGTACCTCAATAGAACGAACTTAAATGGCTTGAAGTGTACTAAGTTCATGTTGTGAAATACTGCAGTACATATTGATATTTAAAATTTGCCGATTTATTTTTCGGGATTGAAATTTTGTGGTGCCGAAATTTCGGGATTCCCTATAACTGAACAATTTTGATTTTGTTGCACCTCATTTAATACATGCACAAACAATTATCAACAAGTACCGAAATTTCGGCATAAATTTTAGCCAATCCCGAGTTTACGGTATTATTAACACTTTCAAACTTAATGGACTTTACTTGATAAATTTCATTCATTAAATATTTCTTCATTTAAAATATCTTCTTTGTCAATTTACTTTTCTGGATTGAAATTTTGTGGTACCGAAATTTCGGGATTCACTTTTATTTGGCGGGACTATGAAGAGTTTTGAACTTGTTGCACCTCATTTGGTACACGCACAAACAATTATCAACAAATACCGAAATTTCGGTATATATTTTAGCGATCCCGAATTTACGGGATTATTAACGCTATCAAACTTAATGCATTTTGTTTGATAAATTTAATTCATTAAATATTTCTTCATTTAAAATATGTTCTTTGTCAATTTACTTTTCGGGATTGAAGTTTTGTAGTACCGAAATTTCGGTATTCACTTTTATTTGGCCGGACTATAAACAATTTTGAACTTGTTGCACCTCATTTGGTACACGCACAAACAACTATCAACAAATACCGAAATTTCGGGATATATTTTTGCGATCCCGAATTTACGGGATTATCAACACTTAATTGGCTTTATTTAATGGGCTTTATTTGTTACATTTCATTCATTCAATATTTCTTCATTTAAAATATCTACTTTGTCAATTTACTTTTCTGGGTTGAAATCTTGTAGTACCGAAATTTCGGGATTCACTTTTCTTCGGCGAAATTATGTAAAAAATTTAATTTTGTGAGCTTCGTTAATACACGTACATAATCAATAAATCCCGAAATTTCGGGATTCGCTTTAGCTAATCCCGGATTAGCGGTATAATGAATAAGTTTAAACTTGATGGACTCCATTTAATACATTTCATTTATTCACTATTTCTTCTTTTCATATTTCTAATTAGTAGGTTTAATTTTCGGGATTGTAATTTTGCAGTCTCGAAATTTAGGGACTCACTTTCTCGCGGCGAAATTATGAAAAATTTTTAAGTTGGTGGACTTCTGTTAATAATTTCGGGATTTACTTTCTCTTGAGGAAATTATGGAAAAATTTTAATTTAAAGACCTTCGTGAATATACATTCATAATCAACAAATCCCCGAAAATTTCGGGAAGGACTAGATATTGTTAATCCCCGGGGTCTTCTATAAAATAAGGTTATTCAAATCCGACCAGAAAAGGTCGGCTTCCAGAATGCTTAATAATTTCTAATAAAAATTGATTTCGAAAAAGGCACCTTGTATCGAGTTTCTTCTGTTTTGGTTTTGTAGCGTGTATGTTCACCTATTTGCTCATAAAAACATATGATCTAGGGATAAGCAGGACATACTTGTGGTAAGGCGATAAGGTAAATATTTACAATTGGATTCTCAGCAAACTTTTTTTCTTGCCTTATCTGCTTATAACTTCATAAGTATATCTAAGAGGAGTGCGGGCTGCGGTTTCTAAGATAAGATCCATAATAATCATGTGGTGTATTTATTCTTCGAGGAAATTTATTTCCTTTTATATTATAGGTAAATATTTATACACACATATGTATGTACATAGTTAAGGGATTTTCCCCAAGATAAAATTCGTGGGAAACCACAACAGATTAAATAAATAACTAGTGTGATTCGCGACATTGGTACAATACTTAATCACATTTGGTTTTGTTTTCGATTCGATCTAAACCTTGTTTTTGAAATTTATTAATTTTTTCCGGTTATATAAGCAAATTTATATGGGGAAGGACGATTTAAAAAGAAAATATTTGGTTTTTAAGCATTTATAGGGATTTATGACCATCTTTGATTTTTCACCAGTAAGGAAGTTGGATTCTGTCATGAGATGAAACGTTTATTCAAAGAAATACGGGGTTTGACCGGAAACTAATAGGACCGATTTTCTTCCGCCTCGACTGTACTTCGGAGCGTGCGCGCACCGACTGAGTTCGGTAGAAGGCGTTCCTAGCCAACGAACGAGCGGTTGCTCAGTTGTCTCCGAGCACCTGGATAGTCAGGACAAACGTTTTCGCGCGACGTGTTTTTGTGAGTGTGCAAGCCGAAAAAGCAGCGTTTGTTAGAGCAGAGGTACGCGATTAAATTCTGTGTGAAACTCGGTAAATCTGTGACAGAGACGTTTAATATGATCTTACCCAGATGTTGCTTTAGCAAGAAGTGGTGTATTTCGGTGGCAACAGCCCTTTTTGGAGGGCCGGGAGAGGTCGCTGATGAAGACCGGAAGAATGAGCAAATCTAAAGTGAAAACGATGTTCATTGTCTTTTTTGACATCAAAGGCATCGTCCACCATGAATTTGTTTCTCCTGGACATACCGTCAACGCCAAGTTTAACGCGGAAGTCCTCAAGAGACTCAAACGAAGCGGGTCCGACAAGACATCGCAGCCGATTGGAAGTTGCACCACGACAACGCCACAGCTCACACCGCCTTTCTTGTGAACAGCAACCTAACCAAGGCCGGCACGAACCACTATAGTATATAGCGGCCATACAAACAGGGGTCCTATTCAGTAACTCGATTCAAAAACAATTTACTCAAATTCGGATTTTTCATATTCTGTAATACGATTTGCGGATTTTCAAGCCAATTTTCGAATAAGTATTTGAGTTGTAGAAAGCAAAACCGAAAATTGTACGTATTTACTCTGGCACAGGGTGGTACAACTTTCGGATAATTATAAAGTAGATCCGAATTTCGAATAGAATACATTTTCGAATCGAGATATAGAATAGGGCCCCAGAACGATCGAAACTAAATCGTTGTATGAAAAACTTTTATTTGACGGGATATCTTCACAAAAATTAACATAGATTATTTTTAACTGAATATTTATTACAAAAAATTTATTTATTAAATGAAAAGAAAAAAAAATATTTTTAAAACTTTTGATTATTGCATATGCCTATCCCACTGTGCAAGCTTTACAACATTTTTTCTCCACTCATATTTTATTTTATTTTTTTGCTTTTATTTAACTTACCAAATTATTCATTCGTACTTCAGTACCACTGTGCATTTGTGGCAAAAAAAAATATATGTATCTTCGAAAAATTATCTTCTAATTTTTGTTTGCTCTGCTCATCCACCAATTATGTATATTAATTTATATATATAAAGAAATAAAAAAAAATTGCACCACTCTGATCCCACTGTGCATAGTTATCATGTTTAAATAATTCGCAGTTGTTGTTGTTGTTGTTGCTGTTGTTTAATCAAAACAAGATCATGAAATTGACAGCGTAAAAGCAAAAGTGCTGTTAGCAACAAATAAGCACACAATTTCTTACACTTTCCAACGCCAGCAATAATACTAAAAAACAACAAAAACAATCACAAATAAAACGCAATCACAGTTATATTGCGGTTAAAAAGCGCTCAGTGACAATAAACACATCAAGAGCAATTCAACTTACTGTAAGTACAGTACTATATGTATGTACCATACATATATACATATGTATATGTGCATTAAGCACTGTTAAATGCAAAAACAACAATAACAGTAAACATAATAATAATATGTACGTAGAGCTACTACCCAACTTACTGCGCACTGTGACAATAATAATAATAATAATCGTAAAATTCGAGTTCTCACAAATGATCTGCAACGACGCCCTCCCTGCACTTCACTTCCACCCCCTCTCGCACCACTCTGGTGCGCCACTGTAGTCGTAAAAGCCGACCATTGCATGGCGTCGAAATAAGACCAAAAGTGCAGATGTGCAGATGGTCGTAAATATGTACATAGGTATGTATGTATATAATAATAACAACAAATTATTGTGTTTGTGTGGGTAAATATATATGTATGTAGAATTAGTTAGCGATTTCAAACATACATACATATACATACATACATATGTATATGCTAACATATAAAATGTTGAAGTGTTCGGATGTTATCAACTTTTGCTCTCTACCTTGTATATATGTATGTATGTACTTATGTATGAATATACAAGGTGCGTTCCAAAGTAAACAGGACTTAAAAAAAACAGAACAAATGTTTTTTTTCGGCAAAATCAATTTATTTTATTCAAAATTGTCTCCTTCTGCTTCAATACAGCTTTTTGCACGGTCCAAAAGCATGTCGAAGGAGTGTTTTAGCTCATTGGCCGGTATGGCCGCCAGTATGCCGGTGCAAGCCTTTTGAAGGGCCTCGACGTCTGCATAACGCTTTACTTTCATGGGCGAAGGCTTTCTTCCGAAAAGGAAAAAGTCGCACGGTGTCGTATCAGGTGAATACGGGGAGTGGTTAATGGTGAAAATGTAATTTTTGGTCAAATAATCGGTCAGAAGCGTCGAATCGAATGTTGGATTCTGAGCAATTTTTGGGCGTCAGTCAATTTGTGCGGAACAAACCGTGCACACACCTTTCGTAAGCCCAAATGTTCGGTCAAAATGCGATGTCATGAAATTCTCACTGGACAATTGATAAAGATAGCAGATTCTAACGCACCAGTCGATACATAGATGACGCCACCAGGGGGCGCTAGATTCAAAAAGTCCTGCTTATTTTGGAACGCACCTTGTATACTTATTTTTAAATGCTTTTATAGGTTTTTAATCTTAGCAAACATTCCAGGAATGTTTTCTGTCGATTGTTGAGTATAATCACAGTTATGTTCGAAAACGTGACCAAACCTTTTTGCCCGTGTAATTTCCTATACACAACAAAGAATACAATATTTTGTTGATCCGATCTATAATTTTCTTTTAGTTTATATGTATGTAGATCAACATAGAGAATATCCACTTTCTAAATATCTTCGATAGATGGAGCTGGCAGGAACATTTCCCTCAAAGGATCTTAAGACCGTAACTACTTGATAAGGTCTGGTGTGTTTAACATACATATGTAAGTATGTAGGTGCCTGCTGACGAGAGCTTAACCCAACCACACGGCGCTCAAGAGCACTGCGGATCTAATCAATGCGTTGATCAGCGACTTGAATATCCCACGTATTTTCAGTACAAATTGGCAGTGTGGAGTGTATACACTAACCACCTTGGTAGGGTGCGAGGCCCATCTAAAATCACCGGCAACCGGTTTCAATGCAACTTCACATTCAACTGATAAAATGTCAGTTCTTACTACATTCGGGCTTTAACCACAATCATCACGATACTTCCCGAATTGCCAGTCCGTATGAACAGGCTGGAGCGAACTACAAGGGATAATACTTCCCGTGGTACCTCCTCCTAGATCTCGTAGCCGACCAGGGGTTGGACCCCATACGCACATTACACGCACACACCATTCACATAAGAAGGTACCCATAAGTACACCCAGTTAAACGCCTTCATAGCCTAAACAATTCATACCAAATATGGTCGATATCGGTCGAGCAGGCCCTGAGATATGGATTCTCTCCGAAATATGTATGTGCGGTGCCGCCGCTCATTGTCCCATTTTGACTATGGCGCATGACTATATCTCACGGTTTACTCAAGTTACGGCTTGCTCAGGCTGATGGAGGACGAACAGGCAGGCAGTTACTCGGGATTCCACTCGTCTTGTCATTCTATTAACCCTATAACTATTTCGATTAGTTTTATGTGTTACATGTTAGGTGAACAAACAAGTTGCAAGAGTATAGTAATGCATATTTGCAGAATTCAAGGTACTTTAAAAATCGGGGTGACTCACTTTCAAAAATATTGGTTTCTTTTAAACTAATTAGAGCCGCTGAAATTACGCTGACTCACGAATGAAAATCAAGTAATTCATGTTGTTATCGTAGTACCGTTAAAAATGATCGAAATTTTTTTTATAATATCTCCGATATGAAAGCACTTTGTCTTCTTCTTCTAAAATTCCGGGATTCGGGGACCCCGCCGACATTGTAAACTTATGTTACTCACCTGAGACTATTCAAACAAAGACCTATCCGGACCGAGTCGAATATCCTTTCTCTTCTGAAAATCCAGGATCCGTCCATTTTTGACCCGACCGTCAATGTAGACTTATTTTACTATCTGTAGATTGGGCTAAGTAAGACCTATTCGCAGCGTGTCGAAAGTACTTGGTCTTCTGAAAATCTGGGATCCGTACATGTTTTAACCCAGCCGTCAATGTAGACTTATTTTACTATCTACAGATGGGGCGAAGTAAGGCTTATTCGGATCGTATCGTCAGTTTTTGGTCTTCTGAAAATCTGGGATCCGTCCATTTTTTGACCCGACCGTCAATATAGACTTATGTATTTTATAAATAAGAGATTGTGCTAAGTAAGGCCTTTTCGGACCGCGTCGAAAGTCTTTGTTTTCTGAAAATCCGGGATTTGTCCAGAGATTGGGCTAAGAAAGTCTTATTCCTACCGTATCGGAAGTCCTTGGTCTTCTGAAAATCCGGGATCCGTCCGTGTTTTGACCCGGCCGTCACTGTAGACTTATTTTACTGACTAGAGATTGGTCTAAGTAAGGCCTTTTGTGTAATTGTGAAAAGGAATGGATGTTTCCCAACTGAAATCTTTACCACCTCCATACAGCTCTACTTTACATATACATATGTATATGTATAATGTATATATGTAGGTATAATAAACAAATGTTAAGCTGAGTGTTAGCATGCATGACTGTTATGAGCGTCACGCCTTCCTCCATGTTTTTCGCACGAGTTCGTGGAATGTATAGAGCAGTCTCACTGATACTTTTTGTTATTACAAAAAGACAGCAACAACATTTATACAATTATTAATAATAAAGGCCTGTATTATATTTCGATTCAAAAACAAAAAAAAAACACCAATTGTTTGGAAGCAGCGGCGCAAAAATAACGACCTTGCCGAAGGCAGTCTCTCAACCTCATTTCGGCAACCAAACACAATTATAACCTGCAGACCAGCAAAGTGTAAAAGTATCAAATAGAAAACAAAACGTTAAGGTATTATTTTTGTAATATTTTTTTTTGTATTTTTTTTTTGCCTTTTTTTAATTTTTTTTGTGTCTTTTATCAAATATTTTTTTAAATATTTTTTTTAATTGTTTTGACGTATTTTTTACCTTTGATCTTTTTCATATTTCTTCTTTTTAAGTTTTGCAATTTTTTTTAATATATTTTCTTTGTTTTTAATTTTTTTGTTTTTATTATTTTTTTCTGAACATTTACGGCTACATGCCGCGCAAAGCATTTTACAAGCATTTATTTCACGAAAAAATGTATTTTTATTACTCTTCGGCATTGTGACCATTATGTGTTTTGCTTTTGTTGTTGTCGAGCCAAAGTATCAAATTTCGTTGGCTGCTGCCGCTAACCTGCTGCCGCCGCGTGGACTCATAAATAACACGCGAAAGGCTTGGCACTTGCATACCGCGGCGCCGACTGACTGCCTGACACCTCTTTATGTTAAACATCAATTTTGCATTTGTTGCGATTTGCACTCGAACTCACACACACACACAACCACATGCATCTGCAAGCTAAATAACGGCACTGCTGTAAATGAAATGATTTCAGAAAAAATCAAAAAAAAAAAACAATAACAATAGTTTAACTATCCAAACGTCATAACAAATGTCAACGTCGACGCTTAAGCGCCAGCTCTACTTGAGCAGCGACGCCGACGCCGCAGCTTCAGCGCTTCAAAGTCGTATTGACCAACCCAATCAAATTAAAGATTTATCTAAGATCGCTAAATGATCGCGTACATACACGTACATATGTATATGCATGTATGTACATGTATATGCTTGTATTTACATGTGTTTGTGTGCATGTATGTATGTCTGTGCCAGCCCAACGGCTGTACGTAACAAGTGACCTTACTTCAACAATTGGCATAACTGCTATCTAACTCAGGCGAATTGTTGGCATCTCAAGCGAATGTGCAGATATTAAATGCTTAGCATTCATGTGTATGTGTGCCTGTGTGTGTGTGCGAAAACATTTAAAATATAATTACAGCTGCAATGCATGTTTTAGTTCAGTTTTGTTTTTTAATGTTTCATGTTTATGGTGTGGCCATTGGGCAATGCAAGCGTAGTACTTTCAGCACTTGGCGCAAGAAGTCCATAACTTGAGATTGGCAAAATTCAATGTAACAAAGATATCTAAGTATAATTAAAATAAGAAAAAACATGAACTTCAATTGCACCGCAGCTAGAAGAATACCCTTCACAAATAAAAGAATTTCTATACAAGAAATAGATGTTATTCGTTTGGTTTGTATGACAGCTATACACTGTTGTGGTCCGATCTAAACCAATTTATCAGATATTATTGCATTACCTTAAATAATCATCTGTGCTAAAGTGCGTGACGATACCTTGTCAAATGAAATAGTTTTCCATACACGAACTTCATTCCGATCGTTCAGTTTGTATGGCAGCTCTGCGCTATAGTGATCCGATTTGAACAATTTCTTCGGAAGTTGTAGCGAAAGTTTGTACAATTAGTTATGTCGAATTTCAAGAAGATAAGTATCTCGTCAAATGAAAAAGCTTTCCATTCAAGCATTTGACTCCGATCGTTCAGTTTGTACGCCAGCCATAAATTATTGTGTTTCGTTATCGGCCATTCCGACAAATGAGCAGATTCTTGGAGAGAAAAGGACGGGTGCCAAATCTCAGATCGATATCTCAAAAATTTAGCGACAAGATCATATATACTCGTAGTATATAGAGAAGGGAGACAGAAGAACATGGCTTAACATCATAGAACTTCATGCTGATCGTTTATATATACTATACCTATCCTCTATAGGGTTTCTGACCTTTTAACATTCATTAGCCGACGAGAACTTAAAAAGATTACAATCATATTTCATATTTAATGAACTTATAGACCCTAGACTCGCTTGGTTGCAATATTAAATACTGCTTCATGAAAGCGAGAATTACAAAGAAAGATCCATCTCAAGATTCTCTACTATTTTTTTTAAGAAAAAACACTGAAACTTCAAATGTAAAAGGCAATATTTATTATGATTTGAAAGAACATTCTTTTACATTTATTTTTTGAAGCTTAATTCTTTCAAATTTTGGCCTCGGCTGCGTATCAGATGGGCCATCCGTTGAGTTCAATTTTCAATAACTCGTTTGGGCATTACGACTGGTAACTAGTGAATGACACGCGTGATGTTTTTCTCCAAGACTTGAATCGAAGCGGGATTGTCCGCGTAGACTTTAGAGTTTACATATACCCACAGGAAAGAGTCTAACGGCAAGAAATCGTACGATGGCCAATTGACCGGCCCAAAACGTGAAATTATCTGCTCACCGAAATGTCCTTTCAATAAATCCATTGATTGCTGCGATATGTGAGAAATAGCGCCGTCTTGTTGAAACCAAATGTCGTCGACATCGTGGGCTTCAATTTCAGGCATCAAATAGTCGGTTATGATGGCGCGTTAACTGTCGCCATTGACGATTACGTTTTCATCGGCATCATTTCTTAAGAAATGTGAACTGATAATTCCACCGGCTCACAAACCACACCAAATCGTTGTTACTTCTGGATGAAATGGCAGCACTTGAATCTCTTCCGGTTGATCTTCGTCGCAAACGCGGCAATTTTGCTTATTTGCAGCCATAAATGGCCCTTATCGCTGAAAAAATTTGGCTCGAAAACGTTGGATCTTCTTTGAACTTTTCAAGAGCCCATAGAGCGAAGCGATGTCGCTTAGGCAGGTCCAATGGCTTCAATTCTTGCACAAGCTGTATTTTGTACGTTTTTAGTTTAAGACCTCGACATAAACTGCGCCCAGACGTTTCATACGCCAGTCCGAGTTGCTGCGAACGGCGCCGAATCGACTCTCCATCGTGCACACTTTCAGCTGCGGCTGTTTTATTTTTTTTTAACTCCGTGCTGAATGCGATGTATTCGGTCAAATATTATCCAAAAATCAATTCTGGGTCTCAAGATGGTTAATGGTGTTGTGAATAGTACGGTCAGTAGGCCGATTATATTGACCATAAGTTGAGCGAAACACATTCTTCGAAGAAGGTGAATTTTCGTAATAAAGTTGAACGATTTGTATAGTTTGCTCAGGCAAAAGTTTTTCCATGATGAAATGCCAAACAACACTGAACAAAAATAACATGACAGCTTGACTCGATATGTATGTAAGTACATACTTATGTAGGTATGTCGAAAAAGGCTATTGAAAGAAGTACATCTACTTGGATCACCTTTTATTATTACCGAAGTATGTACATCAAAACCACTCTTAATTTAATTGCTACTGTTTGCACACCAATTTTGATAGTTTTTTTTGACAATTCATTATTGATTACTCACTGCATTGTTTGACAGTACTCAAGATTTTACTGAATAAAAAATATACATACATATGTACATATGTAGTATATGTACATAAGTATTTTTTAAATATCGTTTTGGCATTCCGGCGCTTTGTTATATTCTGGCAAATCATTGTTTACCAAGAAAAAATCATTAAGAATTATGAAGTTCTAGACAAACAACAAAAACGAAAAAATGTTTACTCAAGCTTTGTTCCGTTTGCTTCACTTTTGTATACGTAAATGTGCTTGTGTGTGTGTATTTGTATCTGATTTTGCGTTTAAACTAATTACTTAATGTATTTAAATTTCTTTGCGGCACAAATTCGCTCACGGAAGTCTTAAGTCGGAACCTTCGCATGACTTTTCCGCATTTTTTGAGATGAATGCGCTGGCTTATATACTATATGTATGTACATATGTACATACTTGTACATAGTGCAGCATATGCTTACAGTTATAAATAAATATTAACTGTAGCGGTTGTTTGAAGTTCACGGTGATGAATTTTGAGAATAGTTTGCGGGGTTTTTTGAGGTCAAAATGAGAACCTTTTTTAACTTTTTACGGGTGATGCTCTTGGAAAAGTTATATTAACGCAGGCGCGGGTCTCTCAATACTTTTCAATATCATCACTTACATTATTTAGTTACTTAAACAATTAATATATAATATTTTTTTTTTGACAATTAAATTACTGGTATTACTAAGCCAGTGGAAAATGTTTCCTAGATCCAAAAATATGTAAATATCTAGCCATAAGCATGTCTTAAAAACTTAAGGTCGGGAAAAAAATTGTGAGAAGCGTGAGAAAAGTTATTTTCATTCTATTGAACTAAAGCAAGGTTAAGTCTAGAATTTTTGCCATGTTTTACTGATCTTCTTCCTTATTGGTGTAAATACCGCTTACGCTTTTATAGCCGAGTTTATAACAGGACGCCAGTCGTTCTTCAAGTCCGAAGTAGCACCTGTTGGGAAGCTTATTCTGCGTTGGATTTCGAGGCTGATATTGTTGTTGGTGTTAATTCTGTTTCCAAGATAGACTAAATTATGTACGACTTCGAAGTGACAGTGACATGAGAGCCAAGTCGCGAGTACGATGACTGTTTGTTTGATGACAGAAGATATTTCGCTTTATCTTCGATCGGCGATCACGTACACCTTCAGCTATACACTCTTATAGAAGATTGTACCTTCTCTATTCAGCTCTGCAGCTCGAATAGGAGTCTTCGTGTCTAAAACCTCGTTTGGTATCGAACAGCTCAGATAGGTCCTTCCCGATCCTGACGGAGCTTTTGGTATTGCTCAACGTCAGTTTACACAGCCGAATTAGATTTGCGAGGATACCAAATTCAGATATAGCGGCATAAAGGTAGCTAGTATTAGTGCTGTCAAAAGCAGTCACGGGTCTTCACCAAGATTTTGCGCATGGTGAATATCTGGTCAGTTGTAGATTTTCCAGGTCTAAATTCACATTGATAAAATACGTTCGATAGAACCTTATATGCGATGTTGAGGAGGCTTATCCCACGGTGGTTGGCGCAGATTGAGGGGTCTCCTTTTTTAGAGCACACTTAAATTCCAATCGGCGGGCATGCTTTCGTCCAACCATATTCTACAAAGAAGCTGTTTATGCTCCTTATCAGTTCTTAGCCGCCGTGTTTGAATAGCTCGGCCTCCGCCGCTTTGTAGTTCTTGAGACGGGTAATTGCTATTCGAACTTCATCATGGTCGGGCATCTCCTGGCGTTATGCTTTCACTGCCATTCAGCAGGCTGGAGAAGTGTTCGCTCCATAATTTCAGTAAGGTCTGAGCATCAGTCACTAGTTCGCTTGTGGGGGTTCTACAAGTGTATGTTCCGGCCTTGAAACCTTCTGTTAGTCGCTGCATCTTTCGTAGAATTTTCAAGCATTATCCCTGTTGGGAAGCTTGTCAAGCTCTTCGTACTTTGCTGATCATTCGGAGAAATAATTGATTAAATTAATTTTAAATATATAATTAAAATTTATTTATTTAAACTAACAATAAAATAAAGCTCTAAAAAATGGCAAAAAAAAAAATATTAGATCTCTGTTGCTCAAGCTGATTGCGAATCTAGCTTGATACTCACATTTTCTCCTAGAATCTTAAAGTGTGTCAGCATTTTTGACAAAACATCTTCATGATTTGGTGCTTTATGGTAAGCAAGGAAAATTGCGACTGTCAACACTAAACTTTTCCATTCTTCAATTTCTGGAACTTGGAGTCATAACTTTTATAAAATCTGTATCTTTTCAGAGATAGTGAAGGTTTGCCGATGTTGAGATATTGTGTTCCGTCAAGGGTCTTTCCAGGTTTACTGCTGAGATTGTCGATGTGGACTCGGTCGGTACCATGTTTTCTTCTGCTTCTGCGAAAAACATTGCTGTATTCCATGTTTCTGTTCTCAACTTATTGTGATATTTTCTTAATTTTAGTTTTTTTCTTTTTGATTTTGTATATTAAGTTTTTCGCTTGGGTCTCCGCTTCAAGTCGCTATAGCCGAACTTTGTACGATCGCCCTCAAAAAGTGCCCGTTGACACCAGTTCTCATATGAGATTGTGTTCAGAGCCAGCCTGGTGCTAATCAGGAATTTTCTTAACGGAACCCGTACGCCCAATTTAATGCTGACATGCTTCGAAAGCACTTGACGACCAGCCAGGGTTTTAACGAAACGGAGGCATTGGTGATATAAGCCTTCCAGCCATTTCAGTTTAGTAAAGTGGCATAATAACTCACCATTCCGAAAGCGAATTTTTTCATATTAGTATTTTCTAGTATACTTTAAACGGAATCCTACTGGTCTCAATCCTGATGGGCGCGAGTCTGGGGTCTGAGATAATGTTACGCACCAAATTTGGTCGAGTCGAACAGTTCCTTAGGTTTGGGATTTCATCACCTATAAAATGGGTGATGCCACGCCCATCATTCAATTTTGATACCGACTTCTATGAAGCCCATTCGTATCAACTCGCCTGTAATGTTGAATGCCTCTGTACACTATGAAACCCAAAAGTGAGGCTGCAGAACTCCATTCAATATTATAATTACTATATTATTTCTTAATCACCTGATCGAATAACTGTATTTGCAAAACTTTGGCATAACGGTAAAAGTGAATGGCAGCAATTTACATGATATCAACACTCTTAAATTGCCGTAAGACTCTACGTATCTACAAATAGATCTATTGATGCCGAAACCTTTAGCCAGCCACCACAGTACATAACGGTAAAGTATATTCGAAGCGATGAAATCCAATATATGCGCCCAACACTCCAAACAAAAGTCGAAAAAAACAACAAAAATATTTTATGCGTGTGCAATGCACAATTGTGTGTTGTTGTTGTTATTATTTCCTGTGTCTTTCTAACGGCAAACATGAAACCCCCAAAAACCAAAGGCCCAAAAAAAACTACGAAAAAACAACAACAACATGCAATTTCTTAATAAGCGACAAACACGCGTAATTAGTGGCCCGCAATGTAATTCATACGAGGCTTAATTTAACCAATTATTGCTGTTGTTGTGGCTTGTTGTTGTAGTTGCAACTATTCTTTTTTGTGTTGTTGTTGTTGTTGTATGCTTAAATATGCGCTGATAACTTGACTGAAAACGAGACAATGCTTTGGCAATAGAATGCACCACCTCAACTAAAAACAACAACAACATTAAGATCCCAACAACAAAAATATCTCCAACAACAACAAATATACAAAATCAGCAGCAACAGTAGCCCAATAAACAAATAGACGACCACAAATCCAGCAACAAAATCATTTACAAATACAAAAAATAACCAAATTAACAACAACAACAACAACAAAGGTGGAATGCCGCACCGAAAAAAAATTTCGAATGGTTTTTCAGCTGTTTGGCTCTCCGGGCGCTATGCGTGTTGTCTTTAATCAACAACAAAATACTATCTATATGTATACGCTTTGTTGTTGTTGCTATTTTTGCATTATATGTTTGCCACAAAAGTGAACAAACGGCCCAACAACGTAATGCAGACTTTGTTAAACCTGTAAAATTGGTTTTAAGTTTCAAGGACTTTCAGTGGACATTCACTTTTCGGTCGGTTTCAATCGCAGCCAACCAACAACCAACCAACCTCACCGACAGCGCGAGCTGAGTGAACGCCAACAGAGTAAACATGTGCGCGCGCATGCGCACGCTGGAAAATATTTGTGCATGTGGGTATGCCTGCTTGTGCTACTAGCTAAACAGTTCGGTTCAACTTGCAGTTAAATAGACATACTTAAGAGCGCAGCAACTAGCTGATAACCCAATGAGCAAAAAACTTCGGAAAATTCGAAAATTACTTTCGCAAATAAACTTCGAAAACAGTTCAAAAATAATATGTTAATTATGACAATGATTTTTAATCAAATATGATTTCGTACCTATTTTTGTATCTAATTTCAGTATTTTTGTACCGAATTTCGAATTTTAATTTCATATAATTTTCTTTTTATGACAAAACTTTGTAAAATGCTGAATTGTCTATCATCCCTGAATGTTTTTTACAAAAGTTGAAATATTGATTTGTGTACCGAATTTCGAAAATCGATATTTTAAAGAAGCTTTGGGTGTTTTGGTCACAAAACTTAAGAAAGTACTGAATTTTCTATCTTCTCTGAACGATGTTTACAAATTTTGAAATTATGTTGGAATTGATTTACGTACCGAATTTCGAAAATAGTTTTTTTTTAATTCTGAGCTTTTAAAATATGAGAAGTTTAAAATATTAGAATATTTTTCAAATATGAAATCTCAGAGCAATTTTATATTTATTTTAATTTCTAATTTTGTATTTGTTGTACCGAATTACGAAAATTAAATCTTATATACGTTCTTTTTTTGTCACAAAACTTAATAAAACTTTGAATTTTCTGTCATCTCTGAAAAGTGTGTACAAATTTCAAAACAATGTTAAATTTGATTTGTGTACCGAATTTCGAAAATCGATATTTTAAAAAAGCTTTTCAGTTTGCTTGGTCACAAAACTTAATAAAATATTGATTTTTTATTACTTCTGAAAGGTGTTTAGTCATTTCGAAATTATGATAGAGTTGATTTGGGTACCGAATTTCGAAAATAGATTTTTAAAGGAGCTTTTGAGTTTTTGAATTTTAAATATCAGAATATTTTTCGGTTATGAAACATCAAAGTGTTTTATTATATAATTTAGTATCTGATTCCGGTATTAATTAAATACTGAATTTTACTATACTACATATTACTTCTGTAAGGTGTTTAGTAATTTCGAAATTATGATAGAATTGATTTGTGCAGTGTATTTCGAAATTTAATTTTTAAAGAAGCATTTGAGTTTTTGCATTGTTGTAATATATTCCATTTACGAAGTGTCAGAGTGATTTCGGTATTTTTGTATCGATTTCCTGTCGCTATTATAGTCGGTACGCATTTTTTAAGTTTTATTTAGTTATTACTTAACGTAAGCACCTATTTCTAAGTATGTTTTTTGTAAAACAATTAGAGAGTTTATCACAAAGTTTGACTAAAATTGAAATTTGCACTTTTGTAACGTAATTGGATATCGGCTGCGATATTCAGCGCTTAGTTGCTGAACTAAACTTTTTGTAATAATTTAAAAATAATATTGTAAAAGGCAACTGATTTCATATTAATTTGTTACAAATTCTCGACCGTTTTTATACCGAATTTCGAAAACAGATTTGATAAATTAATCAATTCTTACATTCAGATAAACGCTTATAAACCAATGTTGTTGTAAGTTTTCCTAAAAGCTTTTGAAGTAAAATTCTCGAAAATTCTAACAAGTAATAATTCTGTACCGATTTTCGGTACAAATATTTTTTTTTTTAAATTTTACTTTAGTTAGACTTTTTTAAACAGGAGTAAAATTTTCGAAAACTTAATAACTTTTTGTACCGATATTCGGTACCAATATTTTTTTACTTAAGTTATTGTGGTGGCACTTTATTAACCAGACTAATACTACATTTACTAAAAAACGTTGTTAACTGGGTTAAAAGCACACATACATTTTTAAGCACAATCTAATTTATACCGTCTGCAGTTGCACTAGGTTGTCGCTTTGTGGTCTAAAAAGCCTACCAGTTTGTACGGAATCAACGAAATTCAAGTTACAGATCCTCTAGTACCGTCACAAATACATGCATACATACATACATACATACATAGGTATATGCTCGTTTCTAGTCACTTACTTCGCTTGTTTGAGTCTACTTGCTTTGCATAGGCACGTCAAGGCATAGCAAATCAAAGCGTTAAATTACAATTTTGTCACTTACTTTGACATACAAACATTACTTACTTAGTTATCCATCCCAAGCACATATACCAATATACAGTGGTTCCCAACTCTTAAAAATTAAAAATATAATGAGATTTGTAAACAAAAAAAAAATAAAACAACTAAAAAAATTTATAAGTGAAATTAAATTATTTTAATTTTTTATATTTAACTAAATTTTTAATTTTTTTTTAATATTTTAAATTTTTATTTTTTTTTAATCATAATTTTTGTTGAAGAAAAACTTCATTCAGTGAGCGAATATTGATGTTTGCTGTCAGATGCATCTTCACTAAAAAAATTCTGCCAGTATAATACTATTTGCTAAAAGTCGATACTAGGATGGTCCAATTTTCGTAATGTATATATTTATATATTATAATCAAGTATATTTTTAAAGTTAAAGCTTATCACATACATCAAAGGTTGTTATAAAAATTAAATATTTTTCAAAGCAAAGTGTTCCACCCTAATATGCTATTTTTTTATTTTTTTCTTATATAAACCTTCATAAGAAGTCAGTTAAGAAACATTTTTTTTACTTAAAAAAAAAGTGACCCACCCTAATATTCAGAAGTATATTTATATATGTACATATATACTCAGCTTACGTCATTTCAGCGCCATTCAACTTAATGTTAGCTCTATAATTTGAGTGCATTAATCCTATCTTCTCATATCTCATATGAATGGAGCTTTGAAATATAGTGTTGTATCTTCAGGCAAGGGACCCTTTGTGCGCACATTGACAGCCAGACATAAATCTTTAAGCGTCAATGATTTATAAATAGATGAAAATGATACCGTTAAATAATGATTACTCAGTTGGCTTGCAAGTCATTAGTACACATATTTTATGGAAAAGAACACTTAAAAGCAGACAAATGCATAGCAGATTGAAGATAATGCTGTAAAATGTAAACTGGTAGCTCTGATTGGTTTATAGTAAAAAATATATTCTGTCAAAAAATGGAAACTATACACTACCGCGCTTGGCTTGCAAAAAATTTTAACTTTTAACTTTTAACCTAATTTTACTCTAACGAAATTGCTGAGCTCAGATTCTTGGAGGCCAGAAATAAATAACACTTCCGTTTATCTAGTCATACGATTTTGTCTCACATCACATGGCTGGAGCCTAGGCTAGGGTTAGGTTAGATGGATTTCAGCTCGGTGGGATGTCTGAAGGTATGCGGTCCCAAAGTCCCAAGTATTTAAGTCTTGAACTCCCAAGCGCGGGGCAGTCAGAAGGAAGTGCTGAATTGTTTCCTCATTATTTTCGATACAGCTTCTGCAGGCTGGTAGGATTCCCAGTCCTACTGCTCGGACGCCAATTGGGCGATTAAAGGCTCAAAACTCGGGTCAAAGGGGAAAGAGATCACTAGATCTCTTGCGATCGATCTTGGGCCAACCCGCTCCTATTCTACTGATAGTGGTTCTAGGGTGCCTTTTCTTGCTAGCTCATCAGCTGCACAGTTTCCTGCGATTCCGCTGTGGCCTGGTACCCATACCAGTCTTATTACAAAGGCTATCGATGCTATTGATTGGGCACTTTTTGACCAGCCATGAGTGCACTATTAATGTGTACAAGGCTCGTATCGCCGCTCTGCTATCAGAGTGGATGGTCACTTATCTGAAGGAGGCTGCAGTCCTGAGCAGTAAATTTACTGCTACCTTAATGACTGCAACCTCGGCCTGGAACACACTACAATAGTCTGGAAGTCTGAAGCTGGATTTTATAGAGAGCTCCGACAGTAAATCCCTCCACCAACCTTCCCTCCAAGCTTTGATCCATCCTTAAAGAAGCTCACTGCACCTTTCCTCGAACGACTTCTTCCCACCCACAACTCGCTTGCCGGTATATGGGTAACGAAGGAGCCGCCAGAGTTCAGTTTGGCGAATGCATGATCCAAGTGAACCGGTATGAAGTGAAAGTGAGTGATGATTTCCGTGTATTCAGATAGGTGTTCTGTTCTATGAACCCAGAATCTCTGAACCTGATAGCAACTTTCGTAGCCATAAACCTTCCGACGTTGGCGCATAGACCAAAAACCGTCTATCTCTCGGCAAAAGGGAACTTAGTAATATAGTAGGAGTCATCACAAGGCACCCTTAAGATTTCATCTTCAGAAAAGTGGAAAGTGGATTCGGTGGCATGTAGAGCATGCGCGGAAGATGATGAGATACTGGAACATTATCTACTATATGCGAATACCGAGACTTCAGCTGGATGAGATTGTATATTCTCAATGCTCCAACTTAAGAGACATTAGACAGCAAAGATGGAAAAAAGGAGGTGTTTTACCAAATCTCAGTTTTAGAAAAGGCTTCATTTGGTTACCACCCAAGAGTACAATGGACTTATTGACGGCCTAATTGCGGCAGCCTGAGTCGAATTTTTCTAGTCGTAATATCCTAATGTTCCGCATATTTTTTTTCCAGGTTTTTCATTGATAATATATAGGAAACGGTGGGGATACTGATTAGTATATATATAAATTATCAGGGTGCCAAACTGTTCATAAGCAAACTTCGTCAGTCTCTCATATTTTGAGATATTGATCTGAAATTTTGTGCACGTCCATTCCTCCCTATGAAGCTTCTCATTTCTCAGAAACGTATCGGAACACTTCTTTCATTTCATTGGTAGTATTTTTTACGTGGCGGGTCCCAAACCCAGGGCACAACCATAGGGAGGGATGGTACGCTTTCTCACTTTAGCCCGCCTTCAAACGCATATTCTTTGGCTACCCAGAGGATACTTGGTCTAAGACCGAAAATCGTGAGCTTTTTGAGTCCTTAGTGGAAGAATCGTTTCTGGCCACTCACGAAATTTAGCTCAGATTATTGCCAATATGTGAACATGTTGTTCAGATCGGTCTATCATAACATATAGTTGCTATACAAACTGAATGATCAAACTCAAGTTCTTGTATGGAATGTTTTCATCTGTCCCATTTGTGAACGGTATTATAGCTTCGTTTTAGTCGAAGTTAACGTTCGTTTTTGGTTTCTTTATCTTTATATTCGCATTTATTTCTCTATATCTATCTGGTAGAGTATACCTTTATCTTGATCTACATATACGAGGTGTGTTCAAAAAGTATCGCAACAGTTTGCTGACAGTTTCCTTCGATTGCAGGGACGTGGTGCATCATGAGTTCTTGCCACTGGGAAGAACGGTCAATAAGGAATATTACCTGTAAGTTATGCGCAATTTGCGCGAAGCAATCCGCCAGAAACGCCCGGATTTGTGGAAGAACAAAAATTGGCTTTTGCAGCACGATAACGCTCCTGCTCACACATCGTTGCTTGTGCGCGACTTTTTGGCCAAAAAAAAACACACTAATGATGCCGCAGCTACCGTATTCTCTAGATCTGGCCCCTTGTGACTTTTTCTTGTTCCCTAAACTGAAGAGGCCCATGAAAGGACGACGTTACGATTCTCTTGACGAGATAAAGACGGCATCGAAGGAGGAGCTGAAGAAGATAAAAAAATGATTTTTTGAAGTGCTTCGAAGATTGGAAAAACCGTTGGCACAAGTGTATAATATCTCATGGGTATTACTTTGAAGGGGACAAAATAGATATTCATGAATAAATAAATAATTTTTGAAAAAACACAAAATTCGCGATACTTTTTGAACACACCTCGTACATGTATATATACTATATATCTTTCCCTTTAAAGATACATATCTGTAACCGTTTCTTCATCCTTACCCCTAACACCTCACCCTTTTTGACATTCTACGTACTGTCGTGCCTTTCATTTCTGAATCCGCTTTATTTGAGCAAGATTATTTTTGCCTAAAAGTCAAGCAATCCATTTCGACATTCATAACTGTCAGATAATTGCACGAACGACGCCCATTGATGGCCTACTTCACGCACTAAATTAAGTTGCTGCTGGTGTCTGCAATCTGAAACCTATCGACAAGTACCATAAATATTTATATACGACGGTAGATATATGTATGTACATGTGTGTGTGTGTTGACATGCGAAACAAGTGGTCTGGAGGATTTTTACCTTAAGAATAAGCGTTTGAATGCAATTACCAACGAAAACCAAACTAGAACTTAATTAATGCGCCTACAATCAAAAATGCATAAGCCTACATACAAGTACATATGTATATGTATGTATGTATAAAATAGGTAAAAAAGGCGTTTGATCAAAATGCGTGCAAATACTTGTACCTGTAAAATTTGCCCGACTTCTTTGGCTAGGCGAATTGGTAGCATTCAAGGGTGTTGGCAGCACAAGTGAATGTGGTGAACGGTACTTTTGGTTACAGTTACATGTGCATGTGGATATGAAAATAAACTGCATTCAACATTACTAGATCAGCTGTATTTAGTGGCAGTTTTCGGGATCACATATAATTTTCTTAGTTAAATCAGGACACAGTGGAGCTTAGGTCGCGGGACAAACCTCAATTAATTTTTATTCTAAATCCCGAATTGCCAATTTATATTTTTTATGGAAAACGTAAATTTTTGTTCCTTTCAATAGATAAAATTTAATATTAATAAATTTTTAGCTAGGCTCGAAGAAATTTCGGGATCCCGAAATCCCGAAAATTAAAAATTGCCACAAAATTTAATATCACGCAATTTGATAATTATAAATTATGGCTAGTCCCAACATTTTTTTTACTAAATGCCGAGTCTTTCAGCGCAAAACGTAATGGTACTGATAATTTCAAAAGATAAAATTGAATATTAATGGATAGAATTGGTTAAACCCGAAAAAAATTTAATATTAATAAATTATTGGCCAATCCCGGAAAAAATTCGGGATCCCGAAAAACTGAAATTGTCACAAAATTTAATACCTCGCAATTTAATAATAATAAATTATTTGACAAGCCCTGAAACTTTGCACTTTAACTAAATCCCGAAGTGTCAACAAAGTTTTTCAGTGCAAAACGTTAAATTATTGAACATTTCGGAAGATAAAATTTAATATTAACAAATTGTTGGCTAATCCCGAAAAACAAAAATTGTTACATAACTTAATACGCAATTTAATATTAATAAAATTCAACATTAATAAATTGTTGGCTAATTTCGAGAAAAATTTCGGGAGCCGAAATCCCGAAAATCAAAAATTGTCGCAAAATTGAATACACCGCTTACCGCCTTCTTCTTGTTTGTGCATTAGTGCATATGGCTGTCTGCGCATGCGTACCAACAACCCACCACGCCAAGAGCACGCCATTCGTCCTTTTGCGATAAAAGAAAAACCAGCGCTCGCACGATTTGCTAATTGGTAGCTGTGTCCAATTCGTTTTGGTAAGCGTACACCAAATTTGCACGAAATCTATACGCTTTTCCGAATTATAATTATGCGCGGCGTGCTGCCATTTCGGCCACTTAATTCTGATTGACTTATTCACTTATTTACATCGTTCGTTTTTTTAAACGCGCATTTATTGTAATGATCGCATGGCAGACAGGCGACAGCGTCGAAAAAAGGCGATCGCGCGCAATTAACCGGACAGCGCTGCTGCAAGTGTGTGTACGACAGTAGGGCAGTGCGCGTAGAGGTGTGCGCATGCGCGCCATCGGCGTCAAAAGCAATTTCAGTGCTGCAGTGGTCCACCATAAGCTGCTGGTTTAGATTCTAAATATGCATATATTTACACGTGTGTGTGTGTGTTGGTTTGTTTGTACGAGCGCTTGTGTGCGTCTGTTGCCAAGCCAAAACCAGCGCCGCGCCCAAAAATGTCCATAATTGTTATTGGTTCACTTTTACATATCAAAATCATTTCTGCTACGATTTGATACAATTTTGTTGTTGTGTACATACTTATGTCAATAATGCTTTTAAAGTATGGTTATATACTATTACATATGTACATATATTTTTCTTGCTGCCAAGTGGCAGATTTTTACCGTTCCTTTTCTAATATTACTCGATTTTTATTCAGATATATTTATGAAATTAATGATTTTTTTCTATTATGGCTGCTGTTTGTTGTTGTTTTGATTACCTTGTATCAAATTAGGCGAGTGATTGTAATACTATTGGTATGTACTGTATATGCGGCGATTAATAGCGGATACATTCACTTTGCTGAATTTAAATCTTTTAAAGTCTGTCTGTCTGTCTTTTGCTGTTGCTTATTTCTTTATGTCTTCATTTGCATTTTTTTAGTTTTTTTGGTTTTGTTCCAAGTTTTTGTCCTCTGCAATTTTGGCGTTTATTTCAATTCATTTATTTACTTTATTTACTTAAACCCAAAAGTTGAGTTCTGCACTTTTGATTTCTGATTTCATTACTTACATATGTATAGTATAACTGTTTCTTTGCTCCTTCTTTCGTATTCACTTATTTTCGGGTACACCATTTGTCACCGCTAAGCTGCACCAAAAGTGCTGAAATAAGTTGGAATTTGAATTTTGGGCGATAGATATATTTATTTTTTGTTGTATTTTTGTTGTTACAAAAACTTTTTGTTTTTTGGCCTGCGCAACAATTTTCGTACATTGACTTCTGCGAAAACTTTCAATTGTTCGCCGCAGGCTTTGAATAAGTTTTAACTTTCGGTTTTACATTTGGATGCCGGCATCATTTTAGTATTTGGTTTTTTTTTTTTTTGCAAATGGCTGATATAACGGTATTTAATAATATTTAAAACCGTTATCAAATGCAAATTGCATGCAGATGGCATATTTCAATACACCAAAACTATTAAATAAACGACAATATGTCTTCAAATACTTATGATTACTTTGAAATTACAATATAACGGTATTTAAAATTGTTATCAAATGCGAGTTGCATGCAAGCGGCATAATGCTAAGTACAGCAAAACTATTAAATACTCGATAAAATGACTTCAAATACTTATGATTACTTTGAAATTACAATATAACAGTAATAGAAATGGTAATCAAATGCAAATTGTATGCAGGTAGCGTATTAAAATATTCATCAAAGCTAACTACTGGATAATACGTCTTCAAATATGATTACTTGAAATTACTATATAACGGTATTTAAAATTGTTATCAAATGCGAGTTACATGCAAGTGGCATATTGCTAAGTACAGCAAAACTATTAAATGTTCGATAATATGTCTCCAAACACCTATGATTACTTCGAAATTACAATATAATGGTATTTAAAGCTGTTGTCAAATGCAAATTGCATGCAAGTAGCATATTGTTATGTACAGCAAAATTATTAATTACTCGATAAAATGACTTCAAATACTTATGATTACTTTGAAATTACAATATAACGGTATTTAAAATGTGTCAAAAGCAAATTGGGTGCAGGTAGCATATTTCGATGTACTCCAAAACTATTAAATACTCGATAAAATGACTTCAAATACTTATGATTACTTTGAAATTACAATATAACGGTAATAGAAGTGGTAATCAAATGCAAATTGTCTGCAGGCAGCATATTAAAATATTCAATGAAACTAACTACTCGATAATATGACTTCAAAAACTTATGATTACTTTGAAATTACAATATAATGGTATTTAAAATTATAACCAAATGCAAATTGCACGCAGGTAACAGTTTAAATAATCAGTAAAACTATTAAATACTCGATAATATGACTTCAAGTACCCATGATTATTTGGAAATTACAAGCGTACTTAACGGCTATGTAATTAAATAATGATTGTAAATTAATCTATGGGTAAATGTTAGTGTTGGCAGGATATACTGCATGCAAAAGTAACTATTTCATCTGCAAGGTAATGCTGAAGTAATTAATTACTTGTGCACTATAATTAGTTACTTTTACAGTATGATATACATACATTCAAAAGTAATATATTTCATCTGGAAAGTAATGCTAAAGTAATTAATTACAGATGTAATTGCAAAATACGGTCATGACTAATCGTTCGTGTTTATAGAATATCATAGATAAGTAATATGTTTCATCTATAACGTAATGGTGAAGTAATTAATTACTAGTACATTGGTAATTAATTACTATTCACTACACTTCTAACAAATATGTATTGCATTTAATTGCTACTACAATTACTACTGTTATGTTTTCTCTTAATAATGCCGATAAATATTTAATAATTACAAAACAAGTACATACAATTATATTTGTCTGATACTTAAAGTATTTAAATTTAATTACTAGATATATTATAACCTTTTTCTATAATATTCGAAAAAAATAACAGTACTTAATTAAAGTAATGCCATATAATAAGCAAAATTATCTTTATAATTTACAATGTAATCGTAATGCTTCTAATGCTAAATTCTATCATTTACATGCTTAATAACAAATTGTAAGTAAAGAAAAGTAATTGTAATTACATAAATAATTTTCAAGTGAAAATAAGTGTTTTTTTTATTGAATTGGCGCACAAATGTTAAAAACTCATATTATAATTACATATATGGTAATCAAAACTAAACTAACGTAGTAATGAATAAATTTATATACATATGCATGTAATAAAGTAATCAATAAGAAAATAATAATTAAAATTATCACCAGTGTTGTTATATCTATTAAATATTTATTACACAATTCTTATGGCTAGTAATCAATGATGAAGTATATTGAAAGTTGTCGCTTTTATGAGTTATTTACTCGTGATAAGCGTAAGGAAAGATTTTGAACTAATTACATCGTTTAACTAATATTTTTTAGCGTTTGCAATGTAATGAGCATTTTTTGAAGCAATAATTTTAATATTGGACAATATAAAGTAATTGTAATCATAAAGTAATTAAATACAAGATTATGATTACCCTCCACTGATTAAAAGAAATTGTAAAAATTTCAAATTTAATCATAAAGTAATTAATTACTATGTATTAATTATTTTTGTTATGTAGTGAGCAAATGTAGTTGTAATCACAAAGTAATTAAGTACAATGTAATGATTACCTTACACTTCTAAATGTTTGTAAAAAAATGTTATTGTTTACAAACTTTAAACATAATCATGAAATAATTAATTACATCGTAGTAATGATTATTTTTGATTACATTATTTATTACTTGCAATCCTAACAATTGTTGATGATATTTCTGATATGTTAGTTTCAATGAACGTTTTTTAAAACAATAATGAAAAATAGGTATTTGTAATCATAAAGTAATTAAGTACAATGTAATGATTACCTTACACTTCCAAATGTTTGCAAAGAAAATGTTATTGCTTTACAAATTTCAAACATAATCAACAAGTAATTAATTACCATGTAATGATTATTTTTGATTACAATATTTACTACTTGCGATTGCATTAATTTTAATTATTTCCGATATATTCGTTTATTATCATATATATTTCAACTTATTTAATTAAGTAATTAATTACTTATAAAATTTTCCATTTAGCAACCATCCTATGAATATCATACCTTGACATTGTAGTAAGTTTATCACGCACAAATCCGTCGTAGTAAAAAATTGTCAACTCATCTCAACCGTATGCGGAAACACACAAGGAAAGGTGATTTTTCGCAAATACAACAACAACTACAATAAACAAGCTTAAAATAGCAATTATATAGTTTTGAAATTGGAAAAGCTTGCCTCCAATAAACGAGCACATACCTCTAATGGCACGCTACTGTGAAGCCACTCATCGCTTCATTCACTTTTATTCTTCATTAGTGTGTTTAATGATGTGGAAAATGTTAAAGTTCAGTTCATATAGAAAAACAACAACAATAACAACAAAGTATCAATAAAAATCAGATAGCAGTGCGTAGTAGTGAAAAATGAGTGCAATAAAAAATTACTGTCACTCAAGTAATTATTTTTATGTAATTATAATTTCAATTACACACAATTACTTTTAAGTTCGGTGTGGATTTTTTTTATGAAAACAGGTATTGCTAAGATTTTTATTAATTATGTTTCTTACTTTTAATTCAGTTAATTTTTTTTATACTTTCATCGATTAGTAATTGATTTGATAATTACTATTATATTACATCTAACTAATTAAATTCGATTACTTTAAGAATCCTAAGCTGCATAAGTTAACTTAACTTAATTTGACCTCACCATATTTAAATTTTTGTTAAATTCTCTTATATAAAATGTTTTAATTTCGTATATATCTGGCAACTCTATTTGGACAAAAAAGTTTTTCTTATAGTTAAGTGTTGTAATCTAAATTAAGTTTGCATGTAGTTGAAGTTTTGGAAGCGCGGGCGAAGTTTATATTTTAAAATTTTCCCCCACACGCTTATAATTACCGTTATTTGCAGTAATTACTTTGTAAATTACTCTTTAATGCATGACAATTGTGCATTATTACATTATATTATATTGTACACCTAGTTATTTGCCTTTTTAATAGGTTAAACTTTAGATACATTTGTGTTTTAAGAAATTATGTGGCAACTCTATTGTCAAAATCAAGTTCTTGTATGGAAAACTTTTTCATTTGACGACATATCTTCACAAAATTTTGCATAGATCATTATCATTAGCAATGCTACAATCTCCCAATAAATTATTGAGATCGGACCACTATAGCATATAGCTGCCATGCAAACTGAACGCTCAAAATGCAAGTTCTTGTATGAAAATTTTTTATTTGTGAACCTTAAAGGGTACCTAACGTATTTTATTCTCTTTAGTTTGAATTTAAAATTTTCAGAACGAAGTCTCCAAAGTATTTTCTATCGAAAATTATAATTTTTTTAATAATTACTGCTGTGTAAATTAAAGGCGATGTCAGTTCACGGAAATATTCTTGCGCTTTACCAACTTGCGTATGTGCATATGTATGTGTGCTGTGGTATATACATATACATATATGTATAGTATATTTGCCCGAAAGCAAAATGAACTTGTTGCATACAGAGTGATAAATAGTTCGGGATGTCAGCGTCAAGGCTGTCACTTAATTATGACTCATTCACACTTACATACATATCGTCACCTAAAATGCGAAATAACGTAACATCACTTTTCATAAGTTTACAGGCGAAGGAAAAGCGAATTAATAGAAACCGCTAATATTGAAACAAAACTTGAGTTTTGGTTATAAAATGGTTGTATATTGGTTATCATACTTTCATATTGAAAGAAAATCGTTATATTGGGAAGTCGAAAAAGTATATCTCCACTACTACCAATCACATTGTGTCATACCATATGGTGTTGGAAAGGCTTACTACGAAAAGAAGCTCGATGTTTGAGTACCACATCCATTGTCTGGGAAAAATTTGATGGACCGAATTAATATCTGCAATTCTTTGCTGAAACGAAGTGAAACCGAATCATTTCTGAAGCAATGGTAACAGGAGTTGAAAAGTAGGTCAAATATGGCAATAATGTGCGAAAAAGAGCATGGCCCAAGCTGGTCCAAGTGGTGAAGCTCAACAAATGGTCGCAAAGCCAGGAATGATGCCTCGAAAAGTTATGCTGAGTATTTGGTGAGATTGGAAACGAATCATCCACTATGAGCTGCACTATGAGTCGAACGATTGATTCTACATTTTACTGTCAACAACTGCTGATATTGAAGCAAGCAATCGAAATAAATGGCCGGAACTGATCAACAGAAAGGGCATCGTCTTCCATCAGGACAACACTAGACCATACAGATCTTTGATGACTCGGCAAAAACTGGGAGAGCTTGGCTGGGAAGTTTTGATGCATCCACCATATAGCCCTGACCTTGCACCATCGGAATACTATTTGTTTCGGTCAATGCAGAATTCCCTTAATGGAGTAAAGTTGGCTTCAAGAGAAGCTTGTGAAAATTACTTGTCGCAGTTTTTCGCCGAAAAACCAGAACAGTTGTACACTGATGGAATAATGTCTCTAGCGGAAAAATGACAAAAAGTGGTCGACCGAAATGGCACATATTTGGTTCATTTAAGTTCGTTATAAATATGAAAAATATAAGTTGAAGTTGGATTATAAATACGAAAATATTTTTTCGACTACCCAATATATTGGTTATCATACATTCACATTGAAACTCCAATTTTTTTTCAAATTTTTGAATTTTTTTTTTTTAAATTTTCGGATTTTTTTCAAATTTTCGAATTTTTATTTTTCAAATTTTCAATTTTTTTTTCAAATTTTCGAATTTTTTTTTTTTGATGATTCGTTGCTTTCCATTTTAGGTGGCGATATGTAATTATCGCATGAATATATAAATGCATCTGTATCTGTATGTATGTTGAAATTAGATTATACCCAATTGAGGCACCCTGTGTAGTAATAATGTAGTTATGTATGCGCTTGTAGTATTATTAGAAATATGCACGTCGTATAATAAATAGCCCTCGGCTTAGTCCTTCAGCTACAATATGCAAAGCACTGCTATTTGCGAGTAAAACTAACGGTTGAGGGTCGCTACGCAAGAACTCATTGTTGCAGTGCTACTTGGCTACGCCGCAGTACGGCGAAAGCTTTTGCTTATCACTAAATTATCTCTATAACAAAAATCGCACACACTTACATATATACAGTATATACATACATACATACATATATACCGTTATACTATCAGCTTCTTTGGCGAAAAGTTTGTATACGCAATTTCGAAAAGTCTTGTGTGTATCTATACGCCCATTGTGCGTAACAGTTGGTTGATAACTGTTCTGTGGTCGCGTGTGTGTGTGCGGGCGCCTCAAAGCCGTTTGGCCGCAGGCGCGATAATTTTTTTTTGCATGCGAATTTCCTGCCATATGTTAATTGCGAACTTCCTTTTAACTTGCGGATTTCAGCATAAAACCGTGGCTTAATGCCTGTTTAGGTATAATTACTTACACACTTCTGCACATTGGCAATATGTTACGTATACGCAGTGGCGCACCAATTTTCATGCGAAATAAAGGCAAAACGTTATGTTTGTTATTGTAAATGTTCTTGTTATTGTCATCAAATAAAATATATGTGTATGTTTGTATGTAAGTATGTATTTACTAACTGCGCACGTTTTCGCAGAACACGCTATGCTGGCTCTTTGATGGAAACTTCGAAAAAGTTCCCGACTCTTCGTGCACAAATTCGAAAGTAAAACCAAAAAGGAAGGAAGCAACTAAAATGAAGGTCAAAAATGTTGCTCTTTGGCGGTTGCGTACTCAATTTCCGTTGTTGTTGTTTTTGTGCAAAACTTACTCACACTCAATTTGCATTTAGACTCAAGCACGCCCACTCACTTCACATTCCACTCAATCGCAAATGTACAGTTAGCGTGAAAAATAAAGGCGCATCTCGCTCTTGAGCGGACACTGAGCACACTGAAGTCCTTTGCTGTGTGCCAATGTACATATGTGTGTGTGCGTGAGTTATCCTCGTGCACACTCACTCAACCACCCACACTCTCAATACGAACGTACTCATTTACGCTCGTGCGCGCTCGCAGTTTGCGTTTCCTCTTATCAACCTTCATTTGTTTGTTTGTTTTTCATTTGCGTAAAGCTTCCAGCTTCCGGTTGTGCTGCGCAATACCGTTATATAGTATTGTTGTTTTTGCGTTTATTGTTTTTTTTTTTGCCGACGCTCCCACTCATTCGTGCGAGATCGTAAATATTGCGCGCCCGCACATAGTCATAATCAATTTTTATGAATGAACGCTCACCCCTCTTTATCTCCCCGCACTCGTTCGCATTGTTTCTTAGCGGCGAGCTTACATATGTATGTGTTCGTCAGCGGCTAGAGCAACGGAGTTTTCGGCATGCAGATGACGTAGTTCTGTCGTAGTTGTTGTTTTTGGCATTTCTGCAACAGCTGCTGTTGCCATTGTCCGTCCGCGTGTGTATAACATTAGTCTTATCTGCTGCATTAGTTGCCTCAATGCGCGTCGTTTTGTCCTCAACTGCCGTCAAATGAAACAAACATTCGATCGCATATTATTTCCGATACATAAATGTATGGCTCTTCAAGGTCGCAGACGCGGGAGGGTTGCATGGCGGCTTCAAGATCCGGAATATCACAATATATTGGTGAAGAATCGGAAACGCTTCGGCCGCAATTTGGATGGCTCATATGAAATAGTTATCTCAAAGCGTAATCTCGTGCATATCCCTACTTGCATTTTTCGATCCCTATGCAATAATGGAAGCTCGTTATTCACAATTCATAATATCATCCATTCATTTAATTTTTCAAGCTTCAGTGCTTATGTCATTTTAATAAACATTAGAAATATGTCTCAATAAATATTGGGTCACATCTTTTGCGCATCGCTAACCTTGATCTCTCTCCAAAGGCTGTTATTGATTTCCCAAGTTCGTCTAATCGCTTTAACCGTACCGATCTCATACTAATCTTTGGGATCTGAAAATAATCTACGGATCTTGAACTTATCTTATGGATCATAAACTGAACTTTCGGATCCTAAACAAATCTTTCGGATTTTGAGCTGATCTTTTGGATCATAAACTGATTTTTTGATTCTTAAAGTGATCTTTTGGATCGTATACTAATCTTCAGATTTTGAACTGATCTTTCGGATTCTAAACGGATCTTAAGCTGATCTTAAACTGATCTTTCGGATCTTAAGCTGCTATTAAATAACTCTTTCGGATTTAAACAGATCTTTCGGATCTTAAAATGATCTTTCGAAAACCATTAAAATAATGGAATCTCATTTCCGATGTAGAAATATACTTTTTTCGACATTTTATGGCTTCCATCTCGGTGTTGCTATTCCAAATTTCATTCAAAATCTTCGAAGATATGTCTCTAAGAACAGCAGGGTTTTACTAGAAGTTTTATTAATGAATGGATGAAGACACTCCAGCTCTGATAGACTTCGATGCAGTCCGACCTGCACTCCGTTGGAAAGGCCAGGCGGAAAGGGACCTGGCTTCACTTGGAAACTCCAATTAGCGACAAAAAACGAGAAGAAAGATCGACTGTTGTAAGCTCGGCTGTAACCGCGTAAGCGGTGTCTACGCCTATAAAGAAGAAGAAGAAGATAATACTCTTGATAGCTCCTTCAACCTTATCTTTTGACATAGTTTTAGATGTCATCCACTAACTGTTAAAGTAGACTTGTAAGAAGTTCCGCAAGCTGACGGAACCAATGTATCAACTACATAAGCAGGACAGATCTCTATATAGAGTTCGTTATGCAATATA
Organism: Bactrocera tryoni; assembly: GCF_016617805.1. NCBI lineage: Eukaryota > Metazoa > Arthropoda > Insecta > Diptera > Tephritidae > Bactrocera > Bactrocera tryoni. The sequence goes on from NC_052501.1 coordinate 27,857,679, forward strand.
TACTGTCTTCCACTACCAGAAACTTCTACATATAGCATTACAAAAAAGAACAAAGAAACCCAAACATCCCATCACAGGAAAATCCAGCCGCCGACTTTGTCCAACTTATACAACCATCGCCATTAGTCGTTCTGCTGACGTCAACTTACGTTGAATCGAAAATGAAGACTACATACATATATATAAGTATGTTTGTACCTAATTTCGCAGCTATATGCATGCCATCCCTTCTGCTCTCCCCTCTCGCCTTGCAGGCACTAACCAACAATGACTTCTATTATCTAAATATCAGCTCGTCCGTCAATTACTCATTGAGTCAACAAGCAGTTCAATCAATCGCCGAGCCATCGCTCTGTCGCCGCGTTACGCTCATTTACGCCCGCCAGTGGGCGTTGCTGTCGCTGCTGGTTGGCGTCTGCAATTAACACATCGTGCTGCCATATGGCAGTAGCCGCCTCTATTAAGCCGGCAGCAGCGAATATCCCGCTGTGGCCCTGAAATTTTCGCAGAAGTCGCTGCTATGTGCCTTCGTCTGCTCCATTTCACAATTTGTTGTTCATTTGAGTATTTGTTGTTGTTGTTTTGGAAGCATCTGGGTATCAAATTGGTTCGAAATTGCACATTGATTCATAATTCGCGTGGGTGCGTAACCGTTTGTATTTTTTTATGTGTGTATATGTGTGTGTGTAGTCGTGTTTTCGTCGTAAATAACTTCAATGGGATTTTGTTGCTTAAAAATTCTGATGAAACTTGTTGCTTTGCGATTAACGTCAGAGCTTTGACATTTACAAGTTCGGGGTGATTTTGATGATGAACGAATAGTTCTTTAGGAAGCTAGTTTATGTATCCTAAGAGCTGCTTTTCTCATATCTCAAACATGTCGGGTATTTTCTTAATCCACTACGCATGCTTTTAATACCGCTCAGCTCGAACAATAAATCGCTTCCACCCAAAGATAGATAGATAGAAAATAGTTGAGGTTTTGCACTGCGACCTATGTATGTTCTATTGTGCTTAGGAGAGGGCATATATGGTCACAAAGGACCAGCACTCTTAATTATTCCAGGAACTTGCTGGGCGCGACCGAGGTGATGTGATCCCTGTACACGTAGATGAAACCTAGGGCCTTGAGCCGTTTTCTCCCCACTCTCTCCACCGTTCGGAGCAACTCAATTATGATGTGGGACCCCACCGCAATGCATGGTTCTAGTCCCATCATCCTTGAAGCTGCCGCAGAGCGGACTAGTTCGTCTGTCAGCTCGTTGCCGGCTACTGTTTTATGCTCAGGTACTCAGATCAGATGCAAATAGTTGCAAACTGTTAGATGGTTCAGCCTTCCTATACTCGTACACTCCTCCACTAATAGTGATTTGACCTCATAAGCTGAGATCGCTTTTAGTGCCGCTTGACTATCGCTGAGTTTAGCGATACGCTGGTTGCGTTAGCTGCGTTGGATACTGATTTCTGCGGACTGACTCATGGCTAAGACTTCTGCGCGGAAGATGCTCGGAAAACGTGTCATTGGTACGGAGTTTGGTATGGTGGAGTCACCTCATTCCGCCTTACTGCCGAGAATATTCTACCCAAAGACCGCATTCATATTTCTTCGCATACTTTTATGTGCAATGGTAACTTTTCAAGCAATTTTGTTGTTCCTTTGAAGATTGAAAACTGAGTTTTCCTTGATAACATTTAAAGCTAGCTTACCTCAACTAAATCTTAACAATTTATGTAATATATAAGTAATTTTAGGAATAATCTGACTAATAATTTCTATATTTTCTTCTTCTTTTCAGGTATATTTTAAAAATATTGGATTATTAAAAATACAGTTGCTTAAATATATGTAAGTTGAACAACATAATTTAAGTTAAAACTTACTTTATAATAACAATAAAGGAGGAACATATTTTTATTACCTTTCGAAGAGGCTTATATTTTAGCGTCCGCTTCCGACTTTCGTAGGAGTTGCTGTTATAGTATAAGGTATACATATATTAGTATTTACATTTTGGAAGCATACATTTAGGGTTAATAGCAAATTAGATTATTATAGCATACATTTAAGCAAACTCAAAATTTATTTGTGACTCTTTCTCTTAGCTTCATAGCAAGTCACGGAAAGTACCGAAACTTCAATTCCATCATTAAACGAATTAACGTGTGAAAGGAAAGCATACACACTTGATACCCTTACCCTTACGTAAGTAAAGACTGAACACTGACATTCACAAAAGAGTTTAAGTTAGAATTGCCAATTGGAACATTCATAGAAACTTTAGCAGAAATATCGGGTAGCACTGTTCTATAAATAACCTGTATTTTAAACGATAAGTAGCTTGTTGAGTCAGACATACTACAGACTGTACAACTTTGTGTAAGAAAGAGATGAACAATCACATGTATCCAAGATTTGCAGTTAGTATTGTCAATTGAGTCTAACTTAAGAAACTAAATCTTTAAATTTTAAAACTTTTTAAACAGAAATCTCAGGTAGCGTTGTTCGGTAACTAATGGTTAATTTAACCGTTAGCTTTCTAGTAGTGTTCAATCCAAAGTTAAGCTGTGAGAAACTAACTCCAATTTTGTTAGTACTATTTCCTATTTACGTAAGGATTCGCTTTTCTCAATAGTTTGTTAAAAATTAGTTGGTGAAAGGTACCAATGACTTATAAAGCTTATATAGGAAATACCTCAAAATCTATTTAAGTCCACTTTTATATACTTCATGCGCATTTTAACAGAGCTTAGCATACAACTTTTCTATGAATTTTTGCAGCTGAAATTTAAAGGGTCATAAGTACTTGTTTCAAACCTTTTTAAGTAAACCTTCAAAGTTTAATTCCGATTTTGGATCTGCTTATTTGATCATTAACTATTTAGTCCTTCTGTTTTTGAGTTATCCGTCATTTATTAGCGTTGCTATTCTTAAGCTAAAATTTATAATTTAAAATATTCTTCGTAGACCCCATAAATTATTCTCTAATCATTTGCTGACTGAGTTAAAATGAGAAAAAACTAAGTAAAGCCATTCTTATCTTCGTAATTAAAGTAAATATATGCTAATATTGGAAAAATAAATATGTGTATATTGGCAAAATTTCTTTTAATTGCATAATATTAGATTACAGCTATCAGAAATGATATTTAAATTTCAACCGGTACTTTGGTTATGTGTGTTTAATGAAGCAACGGTTCGGCAGTTAAATTAGTACCATGTTCACAATTACAGGGTGGTAAATATTTATTTAGATTACTCGAAGGACTAAAAATCTTAGTTATTTATGGAACACGAATTATTTCTTCTAGGAATTCACTCGAATTTAATTTATTATTTAACAGCACCGTTGTTTTCGGACCTTGTTGTCTTTAATGTCTGACGAGCTGTTACAATGTTATTGATATTCGGTTAGAGTTTCAGGCACGAGCACCCAAATGCTATATATGCTTTATGATTCTGAGTTCTAAGATACCTCTTAGAACCTCTCTGAGCACATATTGAAACCTCGACGATTCCGTCGATTTTCTAGTCTCTTGTACAGCAGCTTTGCTTGATATCTCGATCGCTTAGAAACAAATTGTTTTGTCAAAATTTAAAAATTTTCAATACATAAACAAATCTTACCGATCTTAAACAGATTTCTCGGTTCATAAACTGATCTTTCGGATCCTGAACAGATCTTTCGGGATCTTATATTGATCCATTGGGTCTTAAACTGATCTTTCGGATCATAAACTGATCTTTCGGATCCTGAACAGATTTTTGAATCTTAAACTGATCTTTCGGATCTTGAACTTATTTTTCGGATCATAAATCGATCTTTCGGATCTTAAGCTAATCTTTAGGATTATAAACAGATCTCTCGGATCTTAAACTAATCTTTTGGATCATAAACTGATCTTTCCTATCATAAACAGATCTTTCGGATTTTAAAATAATCTTTTGGATCATACACTTATTTTTCGGATCGTAAACTCATCTTTCAAATCTTAAACTGATCTTTCGAATCTTAAACTGGTCTTTCAAATCTTAAACTGATTTTTGGGATCTTGAACTAATCTTTCGGATGGTAAACTGAACTTTCGGATCTTAAACTGGTCTTTCTGCGGAATCATAAATTGATATTTCGGATCTTAGACTGATCTTTCAGATCTTAAACTGATCTTTCGAGTCTTAAACTGATCGTTCGGATCTTAAACTGATCTCTCAAATCTTAAACTGATCATTCGAATCTTGAATTGCTCTTTCGGATTATAAACATATCTTTTGGATCATAAACTGATTTTTGGGATCTAAAGTGATATTTCGTACCTTAAACTGATTTTTCGGATTTTAAACTCATCTTTTCGATCTTATACTAATATTTCGGATCTTGAATTGATCTTTCGGATCTTAAACTGATCTTTCGAATCTTAAACAGATCTTTTGGATTATAAACTGATCTTTCGAGTCTTAAAGTGATCTTTCGGATCTTAAACTGATATTTCATCTCTTAAATTGATCTTCCAGTTCCATTAATTAAATATTGTCAGATCTTCATAAAAATATTGAGTCCAGAAGCGTGTCAATGTCAAAGTGTCCTGACAAAATATCTAAAAACAAAGAACTTTATATGGACCACCCTATACATTCCACTGTTGTCTTATAAGAGACATGCTTTTGACATATGTGTCTCATAGAAACGCCTGTTGTTGTGTTCTATAACATTTGTACTTATGTCACCCGCATACACCTACTCGGTAATTAATACAGTTATTTGTCAACACAATTTACTGTTTTTACTCTTATATTAATTATAAACATGCTTGTATATGTATATGTATGTGTATAAACACCACCTCCACCCAACTCATGCCGCTCCATGCAAATTCTGTAAAATATTTACTATACAACAAAAACAACAAATTACTAACAAATCGCACTTGAGTGCCGCTTGCCGTTGAGAATGCCATATTAATATTAATTATTCAAAATTCTAAAGTAAATCAGCGATTTGTTGTTTCGCTAATTAATTATCCTATCTGCCGGTCAGCGCTTGTACGTAATTAGTTGCGGTGGAAACGCTGGCATTTTTTCACTTTGGCATAAAATTCCTGATTATTATCGTGTTAAGAATAATAAAAATCGCATAGCTTAAGCAACAACACTTCAAGAATTGCGCTTTTAACGAGCTGTACTAATTTAATGAATGCATTCGGAAGGGTGAGTACAAGCGAAACTCGGTAGGCAATGATTAAGGAATACATTTGAGAGAATTACAAAAAATTCCTTACAATAACATGAGTTTGATCGGTCAGTTTGTATGGCAACTATAGCTATAGTGAATCGATTTGAAAAATTTCCACGGAGATTTCACCGTTGGCTTGGTGAAACACCCATGACAATTTTAATGAAGCTACGTCCTTTGATGGGCAAGTTTTCCATACGGGGACTTGATTCCGTGCAGTTTGTATGGCAGCCATATGCTATAGTGATCCGATATCGGCCGTTCCAACAACAATGAGCAGCTTCTTGATTATCGATATATGTTTAAAGCAAAAATGATTAAAATTATGAAAATTTTGGATATGTTCTGCAAAGCTTCTCGATAAATAAAATCGATAAAAATGCTCTGGTTAAAGTTTAAAAGTATAGTAGTTAAAAAAAATTAAATCCTGTAAAATAAAATAATGGATATAAAATGATCGAAATCGATATATATTTTTAATCGAAATTGATATGTTATCGATAACTATTTTAAAATCAAAAAACATCAAAAATAATCGATATACATATGTACGTTAAAGAAGAAGTTATTGATAAATACAATTTTTCTTAATAAAAAATTATTTCATAATTACTGCTAGTTCTTCATGTGCTGCAAAATGTCGCTCGATAAATTAAGTCGATAAAAATGCTCTAGCTAAAATTTATGAGTAGACTGCAAGAAAACATTAAATAGTGTGAAACAGAAAAGACAGTTCACATGCATATAAAATTATCGATATTTCGATATTTTTAATCGACATTGATATATTATCGATTGCTACTGAATTGTCAAAAAAAAATATTATAAATGTTAAGGTAACTCACACATAGTTCACATATAAAATTTATCGCAATATTGATATTTGTTATCGGAGTTAATATATTATCGATAACATTTTCACTCAACTGTCAAAATAAAAAAAAATTGTTAACATTACATTTTCATGTAAATAAAAATATATCGAAATATCGATATTTATTATCGAATTTAAAATATTATCGATAACTTTCTTTTCACTTTACTGTCAAACAAAATATACATATAAAGATAGAAGAAATAACCAAATTGTTTGCATGTAAATAAAAACATATCGCAATGTTGATATTTGCTATCAAAGTTAATATATTATCGATAATTTTTTCACTTAATTCTCAAAATATAAAAAAAGATGCATGGGCAACCATATTACATTATATACAAATAGTGGGCGCCACCATTTTTTTTTTAATTATTTACAATTTTTTTACCTTTATTGAAGTTAAGAAAAAAATTATTAAAAAATTGTAATGTCTTCCCATTAAAAAAAGGCATCATACATATCTCTAGCATATACATACATAAACACATACATATGCACATGTGTTTTTCAAATAATTTACTTTCTAAATTTAACCCTTCCATTATCAAAAGTTCATCAGTCAACATGCGAGTGACTCTTAACCGAGATTCAACTAAGCGGAAGTACTCATAAAGCCACATCGACACCCACATTCATTTGCTTTGACAAATACGCAACCACGCTCACGTGTGTAAATATGTGTTAATCTGTACATACATGAATTTAGCACACATTAGGTGGCAACACTATTTGAAGGCGCCATTAATATCTCGTCCTTGATGTGACATTTTTTCACATCACTGCTTGTTGCTACACTTGTTGGTGGTTGTGGGAGTGCCTTTGTGCAGCCTTGCTCACGAGTATGTGTGATTTGTAGGCATGTGTGTGACGGGGCGTTAGCCTTATATAATCGGCCAATATGCTATTTATGTCACATGCCACAAATCAAAGAGAGTGTACTTTCAGATATACCATATATGGCTATATACATGGGTAGTCTTTTCGTATTTCTAATCAAACTTCAACTTATTTTATTTTATATTTATAATGAAAATATGTACCATTTTGGTCGACTACTTTTTGTCATTTTTCTGCTAGAGACATTATTCAATCAGTGTAAAACTTTTCTGGTTTCTCTGCGAAAAACTGCGACAAGTGATTTTCACAGACTTCTCTTGCAGCCAACTTTACTCCATTAAGGGAGTTCTGCATTAACCGAAACAAATGGTAGTCCGATGGTGCAAGGTCAGGGCTATATGGTAGATGCATCAAAATTTCCCAGCCGAGCTTTCCCAGTTTTTGCCGAGTCATCAAAGATGAGTGTAGTCTAGCGTTGTCCTGATGGAAGACGAAGCCCTATCTGTTGATCAGTTCTGGCCGTTTATTTCGATTGCTTGCTTCAATCTCATCAGTTGTTGCCCACAAAATGTAAAATCAATCGTTCGACTCCGGCTGGAGCAGCACATAGTGGATGATTCGTTTCCAATCTCACCAAACCTTCAGCATAACCTGTCGAGGCGTCAATCCTGGCTTTGCGACCATTTGTTGAGCTTCACCATTCATAGACCATGGTCTTTTTCGCACATTATTGTCATATTTGACCCACTTTTCGACACCTGTTACCATTTGCTTCAGAAATGATTCTATTTTATTTCGTTTCAGCAAAGAATCGCATATGTTAATTCGGTCCATTAAATTTTTCACAGACAATTCATGTGGTACCCAAACTTCTAGCTTCTTTTTTTAGTCCGCCTTTTTTAAATGATTCAAAACCGTTTGATGATGAATGTTAAGTTTCTTAGCGAAGCCATGGTTACTTATGTGACTGTCCTGATCAACCCTTTCCATAATTTCATCGAGATTTTCAACGATAGGTCGATCAGAGCGATATGCATGTTTCACATCTAAATTTCCAGAACGGAAGCGAGCGAGCCATTGCCTTTAAAATCTCACCTTTCCAACCCAATTCAGCTTTATCATGATGAGTGAAGTCTATCTACCAAAATCAGATTTGCGAGAGACGTCGAGCTCTCTTGCCATATTTCTGACACTTGCCTGACGATTTTAAAACACCATATCCTTCACTTTATCGACCAGTTCAAGAGGTCGAACCCACAATAGACCAAAGGTCGCGGTGCATTCCTCATATTAATCAAGAGGTCGAAGGTCGTCTAGAACGAGGCATGTCTTCAACGATCTCTCGACCGCCTTTGAAGGCTTTACACCACTCGTAAGTTTGTGTTTTTGATCAAGTGAATCACCGTAAGCCTTTTCCAACGATTACGCACACGAAATTTGGTTAGAAATACGGTGAGTTCCTGAGAGATGTGATTTTACCTTTAATTGTCATACTCTCTTATCTCATACTAGTTTTTAACAGTACCGTTATATGGGGAGGGGACGGAGTTATCATCCGTTTTCCTCCATCTTTACTCTGTTGGTAATAGTTCTTATAAAAATTATCCTAAGCTCTTGGAAACCTAAACGTGTGTACCAAGTTTCATCGAGATATCTCAATTTTTACTCAAATAACAGACGGACGAATAGACGGATAGACGAATATAAACTTTTATCGTCATCCTGAACATTTATTTATATATGTATATATATAACGCTATATCTATCTGGCATAGTTTCATGTGATACATACAACCGTTAGGTATTATACTCTGTGGCAAAATGCTGCGAGAGCATAAGAACTTCTACGAACCCACTAGATGTCGCTGTGATGCAATTTCATTAATAAAAAGGTTTTTATAACCTATAAATATTCATTGCTAAGAATTTTTTTTCAACAATTAGCATCAATATTATTGTGATTTTCTCATTGAATTTGTGTAATTTAATGCAAACTCAATTTCCTACTCGGAACTCATTACAACGAGGACAACTAGAGAGCACACAAAATGAGTCAATATAAGTCTGAGCTTTGTTTGTTGTTGTGCTGCAATCACACACACACACACACATACACATACACCTCTACACACTTCTGCATACTTTCACCTCAAGTTTTCGCTTGATTTGCATGTGGTATGTAGTTGGTGGTCGTGCGGTTCATGCACGCCCATGGTCGTCGGAGACGGAACGTTATCTGGAATGGCGTTGCCAACTTTTGACTTTCGACCGCAACAAGTGTTAATATGTTGATTTTTTGCGAGAGAAATTTTCTGCAATGAAGCTTTTTCGTATTTGTTTTACTCCCTCCCACCCCGACAAAGGGCTAACGTTAACGGTAATTGTGGTGTGAGTGTGTCTTAAAATAGATACAAGGATTGCACAGTGATTCAAGTAGTGAATTGCGTGGGCACACTACCGTTAAAAGTAGTTGGTGGCGTCAATGGCATTCAACAGACGCGCACCAGCTGGTTGCTGGTTTGGTGGGAGAGTGGCAAGTGGCAAGTGGGAGTCATGAGCACTGCTGGCAAGGATACAAGTAAATGTGCGCGTGAGGTGAGTGCGTTGGTGTTAGTGTCGTTGGCGCGTTGTCATCGTTGGCTCGAAAAGACGCTGACGGTATCTGGTCGGTTAAGCGGTGAGTCTCTTCTGATGAGTTTCTATTTTTAGCTTACCACTGAATGAATTTCGTGTTCGCACGTAGGCGTAGTTGCAAAAGTAAAACCAATAACAACAATAAGAGAAACTGAAATTACGTTTTATCTGTACAGTAAACAGGCGAAAACATATGTTTGCCTCAGAACTTGCAAGTGGATACGGACGACTGCTACGCCTGTCGACTGGCAATGATGTTGCCTAAGCTTTTAAGAAGCTGAAGAGCAAAAGAACACAGAAAAACGGCATGTACAGGCATTACAAAGTTTATGAGTAAAGAGATACAGTACGGAAGCTGCTTTTGATGAAGTGAGTGGAAGGAACATGTTAAATACTTGTTCTCGTGCGTAAAGGGTGTCGGAATTAGGGCTATATTTGTTTCTTTTTGTTTTATTTGGGATTTATGAGATTTCTAGGATTATTTAGTGTTTCGTTCTAGACGCGTACTGTACTTCGTTAAATACTAGTCTCCCGACATAAGTTATTTGAAACCAGTTTCAGTTTGAATTAAGACAAAGACAAGAAAATTTGAGAATACTCTCTAGGACAAAGTCCAAAGGGACTTAAGTCTAGCAAAGGGATGGTGCAATATGGTAGGGTTAAATATCAGTCCACAAAAAATAACCTTCCTTCCTTTTACAAAGCGAAGATATCTTCTGAGCTTAAGGCCACTAACAGTTGGTGCCAGAGAGTGTCTAAAGAGGTTAAATTAAATTAGCACCGTCGGGAGCCACCAAGGCACGCATGATATGCAGACGCCTAGCCAGTAGATCCTGGGGGTGCAACATGTCTGTATTCCATGATCGTAAGGCCAATTGTCACTTATGGAGCGGTTGCTTCAACCATCAAAGCTGCAAAGATTCGCCTGCGTCTGCGTTTAAAGGGCAATGCGCACTTGCTTAACCACAGCACTTGAAGTCATGTTGGAGCTCACACCGCAAAGCCTGCTGCTCAAGGCAGCAGAGGGTTTTGGCAAAGGGAAGATAATGCCGTCCCAACAAAAGAAGGCCGTTGGAGAAGATACACCACTGAGCCTGCTTCCAAGAGACGACGTTTAGAGTTACTCTCGGCAGTAAGGCGGAGTGAAGTGATTCCACGCTTGACGTACTACTGAGGGGCAGCGCTATCTAGTGGTACACTGACGGCTCGAAAACACCGAACGATATTGGAACAGACAAACTAACCATACAAATAGGATGTTTTTCGAGCATCTTTCAAGCAGAAGTCTTTGCTATAAGTCAGTGTGCAGAAATTAATCTCCATCACAAATATCGCGCGGAGGAGAGAGTGGGAAAGAACGGCCACGCTCACGCCAAGTTTTTACTGGAAGGTTACAACGTAGTATCGCGCTCTAAACTGGGCACTACAGGCAACATTTGTCTTGACAGAGTTTCTTACGCAAACTGCGACATGGAACAGGAAACTCCAGAACACCTGATTCCATATTGCCCAGTAATTTGTAGGAGCTAGCTCAACGTTCTAGGATCCATCTACGTGAACAGGGATCACATCACCTTTATCGCGTCCAGCAAGCTCTTGGTTTTATTCAGAATGCTGGCCCAACTGAGCTTTATAAAACATTTAATTTCTTTCCCATACCTTCGTTCCTTTATTTAGAATAGAGAGTTTTTATGCATGATTTCAAGCATATCGGAAAAAATTCAGGTGTATCGTAGAACAGTGACTTAGTGAGCTCATAATTCGGTAACTAGATTACGGAATTCGAAATCAATTTCCATAATCGTTAAACTCAAGAAATAATATCGACCACTTATATATTTTTTTAACCACAAATTATTTTGCAGACACCCTGTATCACAGCATACACCGGTATTTCAACACTCTTACGTGCCTTCCCTTCTTGTTAATTTTAGAAACATGGTTAGCTAAAAATAGCTTAACAATTTCCTATTCAAAGTGATAAGTTGCGTAAGAACGTGGACGCAGTTGCACTTAACATATGGTAATTCGAAGAAGACAATTATTGACGCAAACAAATTTTTTTCTGTAGAAATATTGAAGAAAATATGGAAAAAATCTATACTTTACGTTTGTTTTGCTTTCGTTTTTCGGAAAATTATTCGTGAAATTGAAGTCTTTGGTCGAGTATGTTTTGTATTTGGATTAGAGTAGGACAGTTGGATCTATGCAACTGGAATGAACACGAACTTTTATACGGCCAATGACTGTCAACTTGTTGCCCACTCTGGCTAGTTTATCGGCTTTGCAGTTACTAGCAATTCCGCTATGACCGGGCATCCAAATGATTCGGATGATGAAATAGCTTGTTGCTATTTCTAATGAGGATAGACACTCCTTAACTAGCTTTGAGCGTACAATTAGCGAGTCTCTGCCTCTTTGATGTTGGAGTGAATGCTCAGAGGTCCAAGTTTTCAGGAATGCAGTTGAAGGAGGAGAGTATTTCGGTGTGTCCTACTTCGGACGCTTGCATATACCCAACTTCCCTGAGCCTTAGAGCGCATTTCGTAGCAATACACCTGCCGCAATAGTCCCCGGATGCTAGTTATCTGTAAAATGGCATTAAGTGCTATTGTTGGTCTTGTCCGAAGAGCACCAGAGCTGCCGCTGAGAGTCGCTCTTCGGACACGTTCAAGCTTCTTAGTGAGTGTAGCTTTTCGAGTGCCCTCCACTAGACGAATAGACCATACAACCGTTGATGACTTTGGAGAGAGTCTCCTCCTTTTCCCTACAGTGTCCTCCTTTCTTCCTTCGACATAATACGGTACATAACGTTCAGTTTACGGAATATACCGTAAAAATTTGTTGAGAATATTTCATATGAGATAAGATTCGTCTTCTTCTTAATTGATGTAGACACGTAGACACGTACGCGGTTATAGCCGAGTCTACAATAGCGCACCAGTCGTTTTTCTTCCTCGCTGTTTGGCTCCAATTGGAGATTCCAAGTGAAGCCAGGTTCTTCTCTACCTGGCGGTTCTTCTTCTTCTTTACTGACGTAGAAACTGCGGTTATAGCCGAGTCTACAATAGCGCACCAGTCGTTTTTCTTCCACGCTGTTTGGCACCAATTGGAGACTCCAAGAAAAGCTGGGTCCTTCTTCACCTGGTCCTTCCAACGGAGTGGAGGTCTTCCTATTCCCCTGCTTCCCCCGGCGTGTACTGCGTCGAATACTTTCAGAGCTGGGGTGTTGATCTAGCCATCGCAGCCGCTGTCTCTCAATTCGTTCAACTATTTCAATGTCGTCGTATATCTCGTAGAGCTCATCGTTAGAGAATGACGTATTCGCCGTTGCCAAAACGCAACCATAAATCTTCCGCAGAACCTTTCTCGAAACTCGTAACGCCGGCTCATCGGCTCTTGTCATCGGCCATGCCTCTGCACCATATAGCAGGACGGGGGATGATTAGTGACTTGTTGAGTTTGTTCTTTGTTCGTCGAGAGAAGACTTTACTGCGCAATTGCCAGCTCAGTCCGATTTAGTAACTGTTGACAAGAGTTATTTTGCGTTGGATTTCAAGCCTGCCATTGTTGTTGGTGTTAATACTGGTTCCAAGATAAACGAAATTATCTACGGCTTCGAAGAAATGTCTGTCAACAGTGACATGGGAGCTAATTAGGGTATCCTGTTTGTTTGATGACGGGAGATATTTCGTCTTGTCCTCGTTCACAAGCAGACCCATACATGCAGTCTGGTGAAAGCAGAACTAACGGCGTGAATGTTGAGGCCAATGATATCAATAACATCGGCGTGTGCCAGCAGCTGTATGCTCTTATAGAAATTTGTACCTTCTCTATTTGGCTCTGGAATAATTTTCTTCAGGAGTAGTTTGCAGAAGTCATACAATGACGAGTGCCTTTTCTGCAACCTCGCTTGGTATCGAACGGCTCGGACAGGATTGAGATAAGATTATTTGTCACACAAAATGACTGGCATTGGTTCATAGCTTCCCCCAGACCCCATACATCCAATATGAAACAAGGATCCGTCTGCTATAGGAATTCATGCGAGTAACTTAGAAAAAATTAAGGTAAATTAATGAGGTTAAGCACATAGGTTGCGCCAATCATAAGTTAGCTTGCTACCAAGTTTGGGTGTAATCGGTCTATAAGTTCGCTTTATAATTAATACTACTTTCCTGCTCGAAATTTTGCGTTGTTGCATTCGAACTCAGCCCTTACTTGCTTGTCTTGCTTTACCTTTTTAGCTAGCATATAAATTAATGAATTAATTAAAATCGCATTCGCCATAAGTTTAGCGCATAATCAGAACCGTTAACTGCTTACGCCCGCAGCTGCCCACTTACATACACCGGCAGCCAATTAAAAACACCTTTATGGCTCTTAAAGCCGAATTCGTGCAAATTTGTGCCTCCGCCTAACATATTTGGTGCTGTGCTGGCTGGCGGCTGGCGGCTGTCGGGCGTTCACGCACCTTTCAAAAATTCAGAATCTCTTTGATTTTACACCGACTTTGCAGAGTGACTTTCAAAAAAACGCTTCGGAGCAGCGGCAGAAAAACCGTAACGTATAGTACCGTGGTATATAGTAGACATTTACTTGCATGCATTGGTGTGCATGTGTGTGTATATTCGAGAGTTGTTGTTGTGCGAGTTTAGAGTTTTTGCCTTTGAAGTCTAACTTTTAATCCATTTTGTTGTAGTTGGTTAGTTGTAGTTTTGATATTGTTGTATTTTGTTGAGCGGCAACACACACACAGGCCCCTACTTGTATACAAATGCAAGCTGTGCATTTGTCAGCCTGACTGCATTATCAAATTGGTTCACGGCAACTGCATTTTTAATTCAAACTATGCGTTCTGCTGTAGCCTGGCTTATGGAAGGTACATGTATGTATGCTTGTATCCAAGTAGGTATGTATGTATGTATGTATGATAGTGTGAGTGGTTGTAAGCATATGTGTATGTGCTGCACTTCAACTACTCGCCTGTTAACTTGCCGGGTCTACTGGAAAATAAATCGCACTTGGCGAGTGCTAAGCTTCTTGCGCATGCGCTCAGTCCGTGCTTCATATAGCAACAACAACAAGTAATAACGTTAATTTCGGTTCCACCGAAACTATAATACCGTTCACAGTTGCATTTTTTATAGCAGAGAAGGGTATGAATTTTAATTGTTCAGTTTGTATGGCAACTATATGCTATAGTAGACCGATCTTTACAATATTTTGGGAAATTGTAGCGCTAACTTGAACTATGATCTGAATCAAATTTTATGCAGATATCTTATCAAATAAAATAGTTTTACATAGAAGGACTTGAGTTTGATCGGTCAATTTGTATGGCAGCTATATGCTATAGTTGTGCGATTTGACCCATTTCGTCGGAGAATACATTGTTGTCTTGGACAGTAACACATGCCAAATTTGGTGCAAATATCCCTTGAACTAACAAAGTTTTCCATACAAGCGCTGGATTTCGATAGTTCAGTTTGTATGACAGCAATATGCTATAGTCATCCGATCTGAACAATTTCTGCAAAAATTGCACAATTTCTTTAGGCAATAATCCATGCCAAATTTCGAGTAGATATCTCGTCGAATGAAAAAGTTTTCCATACAAACCTTTGATTTCGATCGTTCAGTTTGTATGACAGCTGTATCCTAGAGTGGACCGATTTTCATGTTTTTGACAAATCAACACCTCCTTGGGGAGAAACGGGCGTATGCAAAATTTCAGATTGCGGTATCAAAAACTGAGAGACTAGTTCGTGTATATACAGATGGGCGCACGAGCGGACAGACAGACGGTAATGGGCCTCCGGCGCTTCGTTCTAAATGCTACAAACTTTGTGGCATACTTAATCTAGCCTGTTCAGGGTATAAAAACCACAGAACAACAAGTGCTGCAACTGCATCGACTGCTAAGCGCAAGCAAGCAACCAAACAACTTGTCGGCCGACGGCTTGCGCAGCACTCTAACCGAACCAGTTCAGCGGCCTATCGACAGCGCGGTGGCGAGCGCCAGCAGTTGCAATCACCAAGCGGCAAGCGACGAGCGCCAAGAACGCCCAGCATCCGCATCCAACGTGAAGAGAGAAGCCAAGGTGCTGCAGCGCGCACGCCGTCACACACATATACATACATATATATATGTATATGTAAGCACATACATATACATATATGTATTTCTAAAATTGCGCACGCTCTGCGGCAGGTGCATTGTTGTTGTTGTTGCGCCACCATGGCTATGAGGATATGCAGAAATGCGCACAGGCTTGCCACCAGCCAAATATGTCTGCCTGTTGCTGTTTGGGTGCGAACCATTTTGTTGTTGTTGTTGTTCGTATTGTTTTGTTGTTGCTGCGACTGTCGTTAACTGCATGACAATCATGCAACCGTTGCAGCCATTCTAATGGTCTTGGCACACTCTTGCGCAATCGCAAAGCGCGTCAGCGGCGCGTCGCCCGTTTCTTCGGCGTTAAGTGTGCCCTTGACGGAGTTTCTTGACATCGCGCTCAATCGTTTAAACTTCAAACCTGTGCATAGCAACATTGCCTATACTCTATACACACATACAAGTAGCAATGACAACAACAACAACAACTTCACTTACCACGTATTTAACAAGGCTGCATTGCGAAGAAGTAAAAGCTTACAGGTTTGTTGATTGCGCCGGCAGAACTCCGCTCCGCTATAAACTATTCGGCGGTATCAGATCAGCTGAGCTATAATGTGCGCTATGTGCATGGACAAACAACCGGACTTGGCGGTGTCGGCTTCTTCGAATTTCGTTTGTGTCTTTCTTTGTCTTCTACAAGTTTGAGAAGCTGCGAACAGACTCAAGCTCTCAAGATCTCTTCTTGGTGCTCTTTATCCTGAATAGTGCGTCAATAATAGTGCACTTTTGGAAATAAATTTTATTTAAAGAGATATATTAGCGCTCATTGTTAATTTAGCGACGTGATTGGCTCAAATCGAGCGCTGTCCGAAAGGCAACAAAGTGTCTAAACCTCTAAAACCAGCTGTAATACGTAGCTTTAAATGACCTCACCCAAAATCAAACTTTCTGGCAATTTTGATTTGCCATTCCAATAGAACTGCGCCGACATGGCGGCCTAAACTGAATCAAGCCAATTTTTGATACCTTGTTCCGATGCGAACCGTACTTTAGTGAGGGCGTTCTGTCGCGCTCGGAACAAATTGCAGTCAGCAGCGGTAAATTCTATAACCGTACTTATTCGTATGTGTAGGCGCAAATTCCGAGCGATTTTCGGCTATCGCTCGATCTCACAATCGCCTCAATTTGATAAGTTGTTGTCGGTAGCTTACCCCATTAATGGTTACACTCGGTTTTAGATCGCACCACATACAGCGCACCTTAGCGACGTAGCTATTCGGCTTGCCGTTCATTTGCCTAGTTGGCCAGATTTCACATACGATTTCTTACGTTTATGGCTGTCGTTATAAATTCATTTTTCTTCAACCAAAGTCCAAATAAAACATCGGAGAGCCTATAAAGTATTTTAGTATAGTAAAAATTATTGATTTTGAGATATTATTGATCTGAAAGTTAGCACACCTCCTTTTCTCCCAAAGTGGCTGCGCATTTGTTGGAACCGCCGATATCGGATCACTATAGCTGATAGCTCCCATACAAGCTGAATGATCGGATTCAAGTCCTTGTATTTGAAACTTTTTTATTTGACGAGATATCTTCACGAAATTTGGCATGGGTTATTGCCTTAAGCAATGATGCAATTTCTGAAGAAATTGTTCAGATCGGTTCACTATAGCATATAGCTGCCATACAAACTAAACTATCGGAGTCAAGGGCTTGTATGAAAAACTTTGTTAGTTGGAGGGGTCTTTTCACCAAATTTGGCATGCGTTATTGTCCAAGGCAACGTCGCAATATCCAGCGAAATTGGTCAGATCGGATCACTCTAGCATAAAGTTGCCATACAAGCTGACGGATCAAATTTAAGTTCTGATATGGAATATTTTGTATTGGTGAAGGATACACATTATACTCGTAGTATGGCTGCAACCGAAGTTAGCGTTTTTTCTTATTTTTTTTTTAACTTATTCACAACAAAATAAATGTATATTAAAAGACAACAACAAAAATATTTCTTTAAAATAAATATGTAGAAAAAAAACAGAAAACTCCACTAATTAAAATTTTGGAATTTATTAAGAAATTTAACAAATTTTAAAAACAAAAAGTACAAGTATAAGAAATACTTTTTAAGTACCTAAAAAAAGCAACAAAAACAAAAAATACCACACTAATTATGCGATTAAAGTACGCGAGTGCATGCTTGGCTTAATTTGTTTAAACTTTAACAACAACGTCCTTGACTAAACACACACATATGTACATATGCCGCACGTGTGTCTGTGTGTGTGTGTATGTCGGTGCATTCTTGCAATTACGGTATTCGCAAATAACCGTTGCCAAAGCAGCAGCACACTTCACTCGCCGATTTAGAGCGTTTAATTGTGGCATTCTCGCCCGGCCCTGAGTCGGTCACTTCATTTGCATATTATTCGAACGCGCGCGCTCAACCGGATTAACTAAGACTTTGATTAAAGCACAAACACACATGCATATAGTATATATCTATAGCCATATCTACTTGGTTGTGAGTGTGTCTGCATAAAATATTATTATTATTGTTATGATTAAATATATTGAACGTTATAGTAATATGCTTTACTTTGTTGTTGAGAATTGTTGTTGTTGTTGTTGTTGTTGCAGCCTTTTGCACTGCTTTGCAGCGCTGGCAAGGGAGCGCGCAAATGCGCAAATTGCTGCATAATTTAAAAAGTCACATTGCAGCGCTGGGTTGGGCTGCGCATGCGCATGCGCCGTAAACGGTCACAAATAATTAAAAACCAAAAATAACAAAAAACATGCATGCATATGTATGTGTTGCAAGCAAAGGCCGTGTAGCGCTTAATTTATGCAGCACAAGAATTATTTTCGATTTTTTGTTGGCACTGCAAGAACAAAAACAAACAGCGTGACCATTCTAAAATTGTTGCGATATTATTACAAACACACACACAAACGCAAACATTGATAAATATGTATGTATATGTAAATATTTGTATACAAATGCATGCTGCTTGTGCTGCAGCGCCGATTAAAATGTCTAAATTAATCAAGCAACAAAATCCGAAATCGCTTTGGCTGGGGTGTTATTACTCCGCGGCGCGATATTGATCGAGATAAGGCATGGTATTTAGCAGCAATAAGTGATTTATGCAGCCAGCATGCGAATGCATATACATATCTATATATATGTATATATGTATGTATGTACATATGTATATGTATAAGTATGTGTGTCACCGTTCATATGCTAATGCGTTGCTTATTTAAGCGCATTAAACCGTTGGATGATTAACCGCTTGTCCGCAGCAAATTGACAAGTTTTGCTAAATTTATGCCTTATTATCAAACGCAACTATAATTTGTCAAAGCGCAATAAATTCAGATGGCATCGATAAGACAAATTGATTGTTGCCTATTCGGATAGAAAAAAAAATAGTACTACCATGGGCAAAAGTAAGACTTTGACGTGGTTTTTTCGGCTTCGACTCACCTTTGCCACGATATTCGCCCGATTAGAGGGTACTCCAAGTGTAACCAATTAAAAAAACCATAAATTCGGTTTGGTTATTTGATTATTTTTATTTATTTTAAGGTACAAAATGTGTGAAAATAATCATAAATTCAGAACCAATTCACTTTTGCTCGATATGACCACCTTTTGCCTTAACTATGGCCTTGAGACGGTCAAAAAACGAATCGCAAGCCGCCCGAATGTGACTTGCCGGTATTTTGACCCACTCACGGACAATGGCTTTCTTCAGCATCTCGAGACCGGTGTATTTTTTACTTCGGACCCTACTCTCCAAAATGGCCCAGAGAGAATAATCCATTGGATTCGCATCTAGTGAATTCGAGAGCCATTTTGTGGTCGTAATGAAGTTCGGAACGTTGTTTTTCAGCCATTCTTGGTTCACTCGCGCTTTGTGAGACGGTGCCGAGCTTTGTTGAAGCGTCCATGGTTTGCGACCGAAATGTTTGTTTGCCCACAGCTTCAAAGCAGCCTCCAGAATACTTTCCCGATAACATGTCGTATTTACTTTGACGCCAGGCTCGATGAAAACAATTGGAGAGCGCCCATCTGTGGTGACAGCGGCCCAAACCATTATTTATGGCGGGGTCTGCCTCCTGGTGTCCAACCGATGACTTAGATTCTCGTATGAATGGTCGGTCAAGTTAACCCTATCGTTTTGAGAGTTTACGAATTGCTCAATTGGAAAAACTTTTTCGTCAGAAAACACAATGTTCGGAATTTGACCGCTTTCGGCCAAGCGAAGCAACTGTTTCGCTCTCTCAAATCTTACTTGTTGCTGCTTCGGTGTGAGATCATGGGCCTTTGGAACTTGTAAGGCTTGACCTTGAGCTCATTTTTCAATATGCGTCGGATGCTGCGGTCGGATAATTTCAGTCCTTTAGCCATTTGATTGGCACTTCGTCGTGGATTTCGCTCAAGTCGCTTCTTCACTTTCCGAACCATCTCACGTGACGTTGCTGTCTCTTGATGACCACCTCCATGGCGTTTTGCGATGCTACCAGTATCATTATAACGAGTGAAGGTGCGATAAACAAAAACTTTATTCACATTAAGGTGTTTGAGCTCATGAACAATTGCTGGCTGTATTTTCCAGCAAAATATATAGCAATCACACTATTACGTTTCAATTCCATCGCTGATCACTTTTTTTTGCGTTCACTTTTGGCAAAACGCTTTTGTACACTTGTGAACAATACTCCGAACTGTCATTCTGCAAATTTATAAACAGCTGATTCCAGTGCGACAGCTACGCGAACGGTCTGAAGTTGGTTTCACTTCGAGGACCCTGTAATGGTCTGTTTCTGAGTCGGAAGCATAGGTCCTAAACTCACCGCCAGTAATAATACGTTTCATTACATCCCGTTAGTCTAAAAGCATTGTTTCACAGACTGATTTGATTTTGGAACCAACCATGTTTTCACTTTTTTTAGGCCCAAATGATCCTTCGGATATTCCAAGTAAGATGCCTGACTGTTAATCGTCAACTCTAAAGCATCAGTTCCTTTATTTTGATGTTGATGTCCGTCCTGGACGAGGTTCGTTCGAGTTTCGCACACTACGCCTGATAAGATTTTATATGCGATATTAAAGAAATTTATCCCACAGTAATTGGCAAAGATTGTGGGGTCCTCCTTTTTATGGATTGGGCTGAGCAAACTTAGGTTTAAATCGTCATGCATGCTTTCATCCGAACATATCTAGCAAAGAAGTTAATGCATGCACCTTGTCAGTTTTTCGCCACTTTGGGTTCTACAAGTGAATGCTCAGGTCTTGTAACCTTCTGTTAGTCGCCGCATCTTTTCGTAGAATTTTCGAGCATTACACCTGTCTGCCAGCTTGTCAATTCACAATTCGCTTGTGTATTCACATTTCGGCCTCTCTCTTTTTTGTTTGCAATGCTCGGTATCTAACCCATCCTGCACGTGTTGTGGTCGATTGTAACGTTGCGAGGTAGGCAGTCTGTTTTCTATGCACTGCGACACGGCACTCCACATAATACCACCTGTTCCTTTGCCTTTTCAGAAAACCAATGGCAGCTGGACTGCACGTAATGAGCTTGAAATGCCGTCCTACAGTTCTCTTATACCAAGTTGCTAATGAGTACTCTCAAAGAGCAAGAGTACAAGTTGAGTAGAAGATCGTTCGGCTGCCTGTTGTGATTCCAGTTTCTCTACGTCGAACTTTTTTTTGTATTTGTAGACTTGATTATCTTTGCTGCAACAAGATAGTGGTCCGAATCAATGTGAGGACCTCGGACCTAAAACACTGCAGACGTGCCTCCCGTCTATCACAACATGATCGATCTTGTTGATGGCTTTTCAATCTGGAGACAGCCAGGTAGCTTGTGAATTTTCTTGTGCTGGAATCTAGTACTACAGATAACCATATTTCGTGACCCGGCGAAGTCGATGAGCCTCAACCCATTTGGGGATGTTTCATCATGGATACTGAATTTACCGACCGTTGTATCAAAGATACCTACTTTGCCCACTCTGGCTCTAAAGTCGCCAAACACGATTTTGACATCGTGGCGGGGACAGCTCTCATAGATGCACTCCAAACGCTCATAGAAAACATCTTTGTTCACATCGTCCTTCTCTTCCGGCGGGGCGTGGGCGCAAATCAATGATATATTGTCGAATTTCGCTTTGATGCGAATTGTGGTTAGACGTTCATCCACCGGGTTGAATGCCAGGACTCGGCGATGGAGTCTCTATTCCACTACGAACCACACACCGAATTTGCGCTCATTTATATGGCGACTTTAGTAAATGCTACAAGGACTATATTATTTTACGAGAACATCAATCAACTGGTCCCTTCCCATTAAGGGACCTCTTCCGAGGCTGTTGTTTGGTTTTCATTGGTAGGGTTTTTTACGTGACGGGTCCCGAATCCACCGCACAACCCCGGGGAGGGATATTAAGGGATATATTAAGCTTTATAAATGCTCTACGTTAGCAGGTAAATATCAGAACAATTTTTCCAAAACTAAACAACATTAAGTCAAATATTCATCCCTTCATAAACTTTTACTTTGTAAATGTTTTTTCCTTTCAATTCGTTCTGAACTTTCAAAATTCAATTTCAGCTAACAAAAATGAATTTTTCTAAAATTAGTAGCAAAGTTTCAAATTTTTTGTACACATATTTTTCCGTTATTCCAAAAGTTTCAATTAAAAAAACAGCTATGACTGGAAATAAGAGCGATGAGGCAAACTCTCATGCTGCCGACAGTTCGGACAAGCCAAAATCCAAGGCCACCAATCCGTTCTTCATCTTCCTGCACGAGTTTCGGCAGAATCTAATGAAACGCGGCGCCTACAAGCACATGACAGCGAAGGAGATCGCCTGCGCGGCCGGCGAGCGCTGGCGTCAGATGTCGTCCGACGAGAAGCTCAACTATGTGGTGTGGGCCCGCAAGAATCAGCAACAATTGGATCCGCGTTTGCGCGTGTCACCGGGAAAGACCGGGCAGCGCGAAGTGCATAGCAACAGAAGTGAGAGCAAGACCGTGCGGCGCCGCGGATCTCGACAGAAAAAGGTCACTATGCAGAAACGTCGACCGAGTTATATTAAGTGAAGTGGTGATTTGTCGTTAAACATGAGGTTGGAGCGAGGGTAGCCTTACACATTTTGTCGCTGGTGAAAATTTCCATGTGGAACACGTTATTTTGTTGGCATTTCGTATATTTTCTAATTGATATCGTTGTATTCTCTTATGGTTGTGACAGTAAAGGTATTTTATAATCGTGATTTAATGTATTTATTTTTTTAAATGCTGCAATGTGGCCACTGCCTTAGTGAATTTTGAGAATTTTGTTTTAAAGAGCACTTACATTTCTCGAGAAGACGAATATTTAACGGAAATGTTAGATGTGCGGGGCCGTTAAATAAAGTTTAGTTCCACTTCCTGCACCAATATCAACAAATTTTTGTCGTCTAAAATCTAGAATAATTTATATAGAGAGGGGAAATTCTGGAATTAAATTCCTATTAAGATATGCCTAGACCATTTTTAAATTGAATATTTTTGGATCAAAACTACGTTTAATTTTCATGCATGTGACCTGGCCTACGAAAATGGAGCTAACGTGCGAAAACTAGTTTTCTGGGAAAAGCTGTTAAAAATAATCGTCAGTTTCTCGTTATCTCATTAATTATTCTCCTTTTTTTTGACACCTAAGCCCACTTTCCATAGACCAGGTCACATATATGTATATATATGTATATGTTTTTAGGCTTATGAGACTTAAACTTAAACCTATCGTTTTCAAATTTTATAAGCATACTTCTATTCAAAAATTACTCGACGAGTTTTAAAACGAACAAATTCTAAAGCCCAGGGAAAGAGTAACAGCTAATTTTTCCAGGTGACAGGTGTGTAAAAATATTGGGACAGCGCTGAAATTTGGTAGACGTGTTTCTTTTCACAAATGGTTCGAAGAGTTTCGGAAAGAGTAACTTGGGTTGAATATTTTAAATATTTAATGTATAACGGATTACTAATTTTATAAGTTGAATAGAGGCATACTACCGACAACTACCAGGTTACAAGTTTATATTTTTGTGGACTTACTATCTTTCCACATTAAGTTTCACCGCTGAAGTATTTATATGTATATGTACATATATATTTATATTTGTTTCTTTACACGAATGCTTCGACAAATTTCAAAATAAGGAGTATAGGTATGTAGTAAGTAAGATATCAAGATCCCATATAACAGTTATGTTATATAGACTTAGTACGTCTCAGCATTGAGTTACACCGCTGAAACTCGGTATATTTGTTTCTTTTCACAAATGCTTCGACCAATTTCAAGGAAAAATTATTAAGATGAATGCTACATGCATCTACCATGGACAAGTTTTAAGGACTTAGTTTATTTCCAAATTACGTTACACCGCTGAAACTCGGTTTATTTGCTTCTTTTCAGAAATGCCTCGAGGAATTCTAAAATAAGCGGTATAGGTTAAAAACTGCATCAACCTCCTTGAAAACAGTTTTTTGGACTTAGTATGCTTTAAAATTAAGTTACACCGCTGAAACTCGGTTTATTTGCTACTTTTCACGAATGCCTCGACAAATTTCAAAATAATCAGTATAGTGTAAAAACTGTTCCATCCTACAATATATTAGTTTTTTGGACTTAGTATGTTTTAAAATTAGGCTACATTGCTGAAATTCGATATATAGACCTATTGGCATATATGTCTCGACAAATTTCGATCTGAACAACATCGGATAAAAACTAAGTGCAGCTACCATATAACGGTTTACTATATTAAGCGATTAGTAGGTTAAAAAATTAAGCTACATTTCAGAAATTCGATATATCTGCTTATTTTCACGAATGGCTCGGGCAATTTTCATGAATTCATGATCACCAACGGTTTTACGATATAACGGTTTTGTGTACTGGGTTCTTTGATTATAAAGCTAGGGTGTTGAAATTTGTTATATAAGCTTTTACTTACAAATGACTCGACAAGTTACGAAATAAGCCGCATTAGTTGACTTATAACACGTATAACGGTTTATATACATATGTATGTATATCATAGAGCGGTACGTAAATTGTCTATTTACAGTATTTAGACTTAGCAGTAATTATTGTTATTATTTATAATTATTTGTTTAGCCAACTCAAAACTGTTCATTAGTCACTTAAAAATTCCGAGAAGCGTCAAAAGTTTCGCGCAAAAAGGAATTTTCGGGAAATTAGCTACAACAACAACTTAAGGAAAACCCCAACGAAAAGAGTATTTACGAGCGCTGAGAATGTCGGCGCTTTGTTGCTTAATTGCAAATGAAATTTATCATTAAGACGAGGTACAGCAATACCCGAAACCGAAAATATAAATTACACAATAGCAACAACAACAACGAGCAGCTCGAAACAACAATTCCTTCAATCTTAAATCTCATTAAGTTGGCAGAATATTTTCGATTTCGAAACATGAAAAATTTTAATACCGAAAAATTCCAACAATTAAACCGTGACTTTAATGCATGTTTACAGCTTGGAAAAGAAAACAACAACAACATAGTTAAGTCGAAAAGCAACAAATACATGCAAACATTTGCCACTAAGCTGCCGAAGCATTGCATATATGTATGTATGAATACATGTGTGTGTGTGTGTACGGCCAAGCAACGTATTCAGCCAACAACAACAAAAGCAACAACAACAACAGTATATTGCTGGAAATACGGCAAAAAATAGATTTACAAAACCGAAACATCATCAGCCATTACACCAACAAAGCATTGAAAAATCTATACAACAACAACAAAAAACGCCACAACAACCACACGGCGTGCCAACAAAAAAGACCTTGCTTTCGATTTCATTCCATAAAACGCTCAATCGCCATATTATAGCCGTGTTGTGGACTGGTAAGCAAAGAAGACGTAAAAAGGCAAAGCAGACAAAGACGGAGAAGAAGCGGTGGAAGAAGGGGCGGTGGCTAGAAGGCGAAGTAAAAGAAGTACACACAGCAACAATGGCAAAGCAGCTAAACAAGACTAAATTGGTAATAATAATAAATTAATGTAACAACAAAACAAAAACATGGCACGGCCTTAAATACAACAACAACACATGAGTGGTATTTGTAATTAAAATAGCTTGTTATAGGAGGGTGACAAGCGGGCGCATGCGCAGAAGTCCTGCTTGTACTTGAGACATAAGTACATATGTACATAGTTTGTAAAGGTAACAACAACAACAATAACAAAAAAAGGAAAAAATAATAAAAACACCAATAATAAGAATACTAACAATAATAACAACAACGATAATAATAACAGCAACAACAAGAACAACAAAGCAATAACAACAAGAACTATAATGCCTGCAACGACAACACCAACAATGATAAAAATAGAAGAATATTATTATTGTAATTACAACAACAAGAACAATAAAATAACAGCAATAATACTGGCAACAACAAGAACAACAATGAAGTAATAGCCATAAAAACAACAACAACAACATAAACAACGATACCAGCAACAACAACAAAAAGTAACAACAATAAAAACAAAAATAGGTGATGAAATAATAACAACAACGATAATAATAAAAATAACAACAATAATAAAACAATAACAACAACAAGAAGAATTAAGCACCAACAACAACCAATAATGCCAACAACAATAATAGCAAAAATATCAACAACAAAAATGTAAAATGATAATAACGACAATAATTTAATTATTATTAAAATAACAACAACAATAATACCAGTCATAACAAAAAAGCAACACCAACAACAACAATAATACTAGCAACAAAAACGATATTACTTATAATACCAGCAACCAAAGCAACACATTACGATATTGAAACCAACAACTATCAAAATAACAACAACAACCGAGGCAACAACAACAATAAACTGAACGAGAGGTGCTTCGAAGTCAATACATTTAAAGTCGTAAATAAAATCAATTTTTAACTCACTCATTTACATGTACTCGTATGTATGTATGTGTGTGGTTGTCTCATCGTGCATATGCGCATATGTGTGTGTATGTGTGGCTTAAAAGTGAACAGAAGTGGAACAGAAATAGAAAACTGGCTTCAGTCTTGTATCTAACGGATATCATCTACCATAAGCCAATGGCATATACATACATATGTCCATACGTATGTACACATATACCAAAATCTATATACACATTCACATACACACACATGTAAGTATATATGTTTATGCACATACATCGTTTGTCGGTATGTGTGCTATCAGTGACTCTAGAGCAGTCAAACGCTGCAAACTGGCCAACACAACAGCTGGAGCTACAGAACGACGGACAGACAGACCAAAAGTCGACAGAACAAATGGACGGACGATTGGACAGAAAGCGGCGCAGAGATAAGAAGACAGCGAGCCAAGCGCTGGTTCGACGCAATGCAATTGCGCAGACCAAAGCGAAGTGATATAAAATATACATATTTACATGTATGTATGTATGCATAGTATACATATATTAGCAAAAGCTTTGCGCTCCGCAGACACTTGTGAGCCACTTCTGAAAGGTGCTCGCTGGCTGTCGATAAACAAGTACAATAATGCGAAAGACTACATAGATTAATAGCAACAACAATCACAACAACAAGCAACACTTAAAAAAAAGAAACAAAATTACAGCAACAACAAGAACAATGCAAGCAAACCATTAAAAATGGAATTTACGTTCAATCGCCGAGCAAACACAGATACATACAGACATATCTATACAAACATATATAAATATAGTATATATACATATATTATACTTATATATAAATACATACATATATGTATGGATATACATATTCTTGAAACCGGCATTCCGGTGTGCGGGGTTCTATTGCTAAACTCGCCCGAGCTCCAGTTGTAGGTTGGCCGAATCGCCTTTCGTTCACGCATTGCTAATGCCAAACATTCTGCATACTTTGCTGCTGTTGTTGCTATTCTTATTTGTTTTCGTTTTTAACTGAGCACTTCATGTGCGCATGCGCACTTGCTTTTTTATACGTTTGCCTTTTGGGTGCAAACAAAATTTGCGAAATATTTTTATAATAAAAAATTTGGCGTTGTGTGCGTGTGTGTGTCTTTCCCAAAGAAAAAATTAAAATTCTTTGTATCTTTATATATTTATATTTATATACTATTTATTATATTTTTAATTTGAATATGTTTTTTTTTTTTAGTTATTGCTCTAAATACTTTCGGTTTCTGCGCTTATTTGTTGGGTGCTAAGCGGATTGCTTGCGTATTCTGACATATTCTATTTGTTGATTAATTAATTTTTCAAGCTTTTTTTAGTTTCACTTTCATTGTGTGGAATATTTTCAATGGTTAATCCTATTATTCTAGCATTTTAACGACCAGTTTATATATTTTTGATCTATTGCATGTTGTTACGCTGTGTATCGTTTCTTTTTCAGATTATGTTTTGAATATGAGGGTAAAATATTTTTTTTGGAATTCGCTTCGAAGTTAAACATTTTGATAAGTTTCTTAACCATGGATTAAGAAGTAAGTTTCATGGACTAAGAAACTTAGCCAAAAGGTACTGACGTTGATGAATCAGTTGTTAAGCATAACACTGTTGTCTTCCAACATTATAAATGTGGGTGATCCTATTATTAGATTATTAGATAAATTTGCTCTCTCCACTCTTTTGACATTGTCTGGAGTTGGGGTAAAAAATATAAGAAAGTTTCGAGAAAAACGGCAATGTCGGCTTAAGAAGATGATACCAAAATGCGCACTCCAGCCGCTCATAAAAGGCATCTTTGCTCATATCGTCTTTCGCTTCTGTCAGGGTGTGTACGCAATTGATGTGGATTGCGGCTAGATGCTTATCCAGTAAATCTCACAAGGACCTATTCGTCTCCGTCCTTGTTCCGTCCATCACATTTCATGGGCGGCGCTGATGTCAGCCTTTACTTTTACGAAGACATCAATCAGATGGGCATTGGCACCTTCTCAATTTAGGCACCAGACCTACCAGGTGCATGCACTTAAATAATTCTTATTACGTCATATTATTCTGTGGTCGTCATCAAAAATGGTGTCTTTCATCCGAGGTTGTTGTTTCCTTTTCACTAGAAGTGGTTTCTACGTGGCGGATTCCAAAGCATAACTACTTCCCATTACACTCTGAAGGATAAAATTAAGAATGTATGATTACAACCCCACTTTTTTATTCTTCTACATATAATTCTTACAAATTTTCCTATATAAGCTATATGTGGCTATGGAATAGTTTGATCCGATTGTATCCAGTTTTATATGACGATAATGATATATGTATTACCAGAAATAAAACCTCCTTGAATTTTCTTAAGAAATCTCACACACGCTACTAACTAGAAATTAGGAAAAGCATTACCCTGATTTCGTCGATTTTAAGCAGGGGTATGCACTATTATTAGAAAAACATTGTTGTTAATTTCCTTTATATTTATTTCTTGCATATTCACCGACAGTTGCGGTATAAAGTGAACGGAAGTCGAAAATACTTATTTTAGATATATGAGATCTGATGGAAAAACAGCGTTTGTTCGGTGGGCCTGGTGCCACCGAAACTTACTACTTCTTGCCAAAGCATTCTATACTCTATAGCAATATTTGGGACAGTATTAAAATCGTTCCTACGGAATCAAGAGAATCTAAAACTTTTCCAAGTTAATCGCCGATAATCGTATTGGATATACTTGTATGTACTATATGTACATACATATGTACATATATTACAATGATAAAAAGTGTTTCCTTTGCAATCAAAGAAAATAATTTTCAATTTCCGTTCTAAAAATATTGATTATTAACAAAGTACAAGAAACTATTATTAATTTATGTTTTATACAGCAAAGTATTTATAAAACAAGTTTCTGGAAAATTGCATTACATAGCACATAGTAACTATGTTCGGTCTGTAAAGGTCTTGCATATGATGTATAGAGTGGCCATTGAGCAATAATTTAAGCAAATAGTTTCTGCTCGGTAATTATTGTAAATCAATTATTGAAATTAATTACAAAATATTGTTGGCAATAAATAGTCGTATGCAAAATTTCAATACAACATATATTTAATAAAGGAATTCATACTTAAATGCATACTTATTTACTTGCATAAATATAATATGTATGTATGTAAATAAGATTTATTTATATTTGTAAAAATATGTAATTTTTATTCATTTTACAAATGTTTTGTGGAAACAAATTGCAATTATCTGCATTTTGCACTCACATTTGACTTGCATATGTACAAGAGTTATATATGTAGTTATACAGCTATATATACATACAGATATAACACCTTCCGCACGATTTTGAAAACTAAATCGTGAAATTAAAGCCATGAGTGCCATTAAATAATTTCAAAATTACTTTCGGTTCTACCGTGATTGACATTCTGACTGACAGCTCTGATTGCGTCAGTTTTCGACTCACTCAACGGTCAATGAGTGATATGGAAATGTCAAATTTTCCGCTATGTGATGGCTTAATTGTTTAAATTTCGTATAAATTTATAATACACTTACATAATTTGGATACTTGCTTACTATTCAGAAAATTTATGCTAACATGACTAAAACAATATAGTTTTTTAAATCTTAGTAAAAAATTTTTGTAAATAAAGCTGTTCGGCTGTATAGCCTAACTCGGCTGTAATCGCGTAAGCGGTGCCGACGTCAGTAAAGAAGTAATAAAGCTGTTCACCACTCACTCCGTTTAACAGTTTTATTTATTTTTTTTCTTATTATCAGACAAAAAAAACTAAATCATAAATGTATTGTCACAAATAGTAGTACTAGCCTTGACCAGGGTCACGAATTTGTATGACACAAAAATTTCGAATTAAAAATAAAATTATAAATTTTTAATTCTGATTTTAGGCTTAATTTTAAATCCCAGACAACTAAAACTATGAACTGAAAATTTAATTTAAAAATTTTAAATTAATTGAATTAAACAAGTTTTAAAATTAAAAAAAAAAATTAAAGTTTTAATTTAATTTAATTAGTAATTAATTGTTTGTGGAAATTAAGATATTTTAAACTAAGTTTAATTAATAATTAAGTAGGATTGAGCAAATAAAACTACAAACTGAAAATTTAATTTAAAAATTTTAAATTAATTGAATTAAACAAATTTTAAATTTAAAAAAAAGTAATTAATGTTTTAAATTAATTTAATTAATAATTAATTATTTGTGAAAACTAATACGTTTTAAACTAATTTTAATTAATAATTAACAAGAATTTAACAACTAAAAATACTTAATTTAAAAAGTTTTAATTAGTTTTATTAAATTTAGAAAATCAAATAAAAAACTAATTTTAAATTAATATAAGATTAGTAATTAATTATTTGTGGAAATTAAGATATTTTAAACTAATTTTAGTTAATAATTAAGTATATGTAATTGAACAACTAAATCTTCGGAATGAAAATTTAATGTAAAAATTTTAAAATCAAAAATTAAAAAAAATTTAAATTAATACAATTAATAATTAATTATTTGTGAAATTAATTAAAATATATTAATTTCACTTATAATTAATTATTAATTGTATTAATTTAAATTTTTTTTTAAATTTTTGATAACTAATTTTAATTAATAATAAATCAAAAACGTTAGTAAAATTAAAAAAAAATTAATTTATTTTAACTGATAAATTAAATTAATTTTATTTTAATTTATGACGAATTACTTTTATATTGGAATACAAAAAATTAAAATTAAATTACGTTTAAAAATTAAACTTTTCACCTCGATTTTTTAATTAATTTAATTTAATAATTATTTTTTTAAATAAAATTTTAAATTTCTAATCCCAAAATCGCAACAAAAAAGTAGGAAAAATTTAAGTTACAAATCAAAAAATTTATTTTCAATTCCTTAATATGATCTTTGAAATTATAAATTTCAAAATCACTCCTAATTGGTCGTTCACTGAGTAGTTTCGTTTTTTTAATTCCCATCTTCGAAGGAATTTAAACACCATTTTTTTATTGTGTTAAACTTTTTACGAAATTATATATGTATGTATGTACATTGTGGTCCAATATCTTTTGCATTCTTTCGGGAAAGAGTTTCATTCCCAGCTCATAAAATGTTTAATCCTTCCAGGCAAAAAAGTCCTCTTTGAAATTACACCAAATAGGCAACTTAACCTTTTTTTTGGTGACTCTCGGTCTTCGAAGTTGCTTGAGGTGGTTCATCTATTTTAAATCATGATCTCTTACGTTTTATATTCTTATAAACAACCCACTTTTCATCGCCAGTAGCAATACGCTTCAATAGTTATTCACTTCCCTGGTGCTTCATAAGTAAATTTCGTTCTCCTCGTTCGTTCTTTCTTTCAAAATTTCGTTCTATAAGAACATGAGGAACTCATATGTCAAGCTTCGAAATTAATCCATGATTTTTCATGTGCTTCAGAAGGGTCGCGTTCGACAAAATTAATCTTTCAGCAATCACTCGGGTTCTTATCCGATGATTTACATCGACCAACGTCTTTATTTTAACCACATCGGCTTCAAGAGTTCTTCCAGGACGTGGTGTTTCCTCTAGAACAACATATTGCAAACAACTTTTGGCAATTCCGATCGGTCGACATGTCCTCTTTGTACTCATCACATAATTATCGCCTTGCTTGAAGTGTATTTTTACTCTTTAGATAGTAAAACAGCGTAATATGCCGAAGATGCTATTTTCTATCTTCCATCTTCGATAGGTCACCAAACAAAAACTATTCCAAAAAATTTAACAACATTTTTTACAAAGAAGCCTTGCTAAATCATTTGTTGAAATGTATAATAGTAAAGCGGTTAAGCGATGAGCTTGCTAGGGATTGCACCATTTCGCCAATTTCATCTGATTGGAAGTCCTTTGCCAAAGCTGTATGGAGGAAAGCGAGGTTGAATCATATCATCACTTCCTCCTCTACTGCCTGGCTATTACTACACTGAGATTGATTCTTTATCGAATCTCTCGAAGTGGTTGGGATGGATATTAACCGCCTTCGTACATTTGTGGAAAGTTCAAAACGCTTCGTTGATTTATGAAGATCTGGACCCATTTTTAGGAGTTTATGGGTAACAAAAAGGGCGAATGGATGTACAAGTGAGATTTATCGATTGCGGATCAACCTTACGACCTAACCTAACCGAAGTGTAAAGTTGGCTGCGTAAAAATTCAATAAGATCAGCTGTTGTCATCAAACGAAATTAAATTACTTAGTGAACGACCCAATAATTAAGATTTTCGGAAATAAGGAGCTAATATGTAATGCTCAGCATACGTTCGCGAAGCGTTCGGCTGAAATTGGCGTTTGGTGTTTTAATTGTTTTCATAATCTTGTTTTTGTAAAATTTTTATTTTTTTAACTTTTAAAGCATCGATCGCGCGATTGAGGTTGTACCATAAATTAGTTGAGCATTTTGTGTACGAACATTGTTAGATCGACACTCTATATTTACATACATACATATTTATATGAAGCACACATTGGCGGTCTCTAGTAGTCGGCCTAATAGTTAGCCCATCTACTCTTATTTTCAGTAGTGAAATTACAAAACCATCGAAAATTATAGAAAACTATTAGAGAGAGAGCAGCTGTTGATCGATAAACATGTACATATAAGGCAACTTGATTTGCGAGAGTCATGTGAGAGCTCTAGCACCACTTTTTAAACTCGTATTATTTTACTGTTTTACTTATATATATTTGTATGGTACATATATATTTGTGTGGTATATACAATGTGTGTAATATATTATATACTTATATTTTATGAGCTAAAATAAATTGCGGCACATCAACACCGCGCTGTTGAGTATGATTTATGGCCTGCTCTGCTCAGTTAGTCTGTTAATCGGTCATTCAGTCACTCAATTGCTCACATAATTACTTTTACTTAAAAGCTTTCACATCGACAAACATGTATGAGATGGATGCGGGGTTTAGTAGTAAACAAAAAATTAAAAGAAATAAAAACCTAAAAAAAATTTAAAAAGGTTAAACAAAAAATAAAAATAAAAAAATTACAAATTAAAAAAGTCAAAAAGTAAAAAATCTAAAAAAATTAAAAAAGATTAAAAAGAAATTAATTAAAAAAAAATTAAAAAATAAAAAAAAATTTAAAAATTAAAAAATTAAATTAAAAAAGAAATAAAAAATTTAAAAAATTAATTTAAAAATTAAAAAATTAAAATTAAAAAAATTAAATTAAAAATTAAAAATTTAAAATTAAGAAATAAATAATTAAAAAAATTAATAAAAATTACAAAAAAATTAAAAGAAATTAAAAACGTAAAAAAAACTTAGACAAAATTTTAAAAATTAAAAAAAAAAATATTAAGAAATTAAAAAAATTTAAAAATTATGAAATAAATAAATACATTTTTTTGTAAACTTATAGTCCTTAAATATGTAAGAAAAAGGTGTCCCGAGAGTTAAGCTATAAAAAATGTAAGAAAGAAAGTATACAAAAATTTTAAAAATTAAAATTAAAAAATTTGAAAAAATTTAAAAATTAAGAAATAAAAAAATATTTTTTTTTGTAATCTTATAGTCCTTAAATATGTAAGAAAAATTTTGACTTTCTCATCGTTTGGTATGTGCTACCATATCCATTTACATATCTATTCAAATAAAATTTTATAACCTATTATTTACTTTGGAAAAGCTTATATATAATCCTTATATGTATATATACCTGGGTCCCGCTAGCTGTCCCGAGAGTTGAACTATTAACAAGAATTTAATTTGTAGTCCGTTTTGCCCGTATACGAGATATAAATTCACTAAGCAATCGCAAAACAAAAAACCGGTAGATGGCGCTGGCGTCGAAATATTATCTAAAGTATTATATATGTTTCGAAAAATTTAAAAATATTTAAAAAAAAATTAAAAATTAAGAAATAAATAATAAAAAAGAAATTAAAAAAAAAAATTAAAAAAATAATAAAAAATTAAAAAAAATTAAGAAAATTTAAAAAAATTAAAAAAAAAATGTAAAAAAGGAATTAGACAAAAAATTTAAAAATATTACCCAAACTATTGTATATGGTTCGATATTCATATTTTTTGACTCACCTGCTTTTTTTTGTTTACAAATGAAAATAGTGAGAATATCAGTAGATCTTCGCTTCGAGTAAGACTCGTTAGTTCAGAACGGAAGTTAGACATGATCAAGGTTAAAATTGAAATCGACTGTACCGAATGAAAAAAAAGTTTAAGCCTAAAATTGGTTAAAATTATTGGAATTATTGAATTTGTCTAAGATTTCGCAATGAAATTTTATGCTTCATATTTTTATAGATTATTTTAACCCTTTATTGACCATCTGTGTTGTTTTGATGTTTGAAGGTTTAAATGTTTTTGAAAAGCAACCGTTAAGACAATTTTAATGGGGGTCGCCACAGACAAGTAAAATGGCCAGTCTATGTCATAGGTATTTATAACTTTATAGATTATTTTAACCCTTTAACGACGACTTGTTTGGGTCGTTTTGACCTGAGTTTGAAAAATGTTGAAATATTTGGATTTTCATACTCCTTAGAAGTTTAAAATGTTTTGGAAAAGTGTGCGGTAGACTATTTCAGGGGCAGTCTTTTCAGTTCAAAAAGTTTTCCTTACAGAGCCCTCAAAAATGGCCTGAGTTTTATTTACATTCCCAGAGTAAAAAAAAGGGAAACAAATTTCGCTTTCAGGCTTTATTAAACCTATATTTGAACGAATAGAAACTTTTATATTGACGTTCTCTCAGAAATCCTATCTTCGGAATCAAGTTTTTCGCGAGTGACGATGATTTCGTCTTGATATCTGAAATCAAATAAAAAATGCGTTTTTAAGCTACTTAAGATGTTCTAGTAAAAAGCTCTAAGCTAAGAAGAGTAATCGACTTTTTGAAAATCCTACACCGGCATAACCAGTTAAGTGTATCTAGTCAGTTATGGGTTAAATTTATATTATAGTTACACCGATGATCGCTCGATTTTTCACTTTTTTATAAGTTTCTAACCTCAATGTCCGCTGCGGTTCAGTTTTTGCGGTATCTGCTGTTTATATCCGGTATTGCTTCCAGCTAACTAGAAATGCTCGCGGTAAAATAAAAGTGACTCTCTCATAAATAACGGTGTATAAAAGTATATTTTTTATAAAAACCGCAAATGATTAGACATACATATAAATGTATAAATAAAGATATAGCATGTATACATATAGATAATATACATATATGTACTTTTATCACCCAATAACAACAAATACATTTGCGGTCGCCGCTTAGAAGTGAAACAACTGATTTTTTCCAACGACCTACCGAGTCTACAAGCGATTGAGCATGCTAAGCAAGCCAGCGAATGCACGAATTGATAAGAATAAAAATGAAAAAAGTAAAAAAAGGAAAAAAAAAATTAAAAAATAAAAAAAAATCAAAACAAAAATTAAATTGAAAAAAGTGAAAAAATTGCAAACCGCAAAAATTCTACAACATTGACTGGAATTGTATATTTTATTGGCAATATATTTATCGTTGTTGTTGCTGTGACTGTCGCTTTTGCACGAGAGTCGCCCAAAACAGGTGGGGAGACCTACATACAAACATACACACACACATATGTACATGTACATACATAAGTGTTCGTGCAACAGTCAGCGGGCAAAGGAAGGGGGTATTGTTGTTGTTATTGTTGGTGGTTTACCGACTGACTCGCTTTACAAGCATACCCGCTGTGAATGAGTGCAGCGGGCACATGCTTACATACTAACTCATCTACTTATACATATGTATACTAAGTATATAATGTATTTGTGTGTATATGTGCATCCCTGTGCTGCTACCTTGTGTGTGTGTGTAGTTGGGTATGAATGACTGTGTGACGTAATTTTGCATTCACCCGAAATTGTGCGCATTCAATTTTGTTGTTGTTGTTGTTGCAGTTGCTTGTTACTCGCAGCTGTATTGTTGGTGTTGTTGTTGTTGTTTTTAAGGTACGCTCTAAGTAGTTCAACATACATAAATGTGTGCATAGCTTTTTACAACTATTTCTACCATTGTTGTTGTTGTTGTTGTTTTTGTGCTTTACTACAACCACTACTGTACATGTTGTTGTTTTATACTTGTTGCTTTCGTCAATTTTTCTTTCTTTTATTTTAGTTTTAATTCTATAGGCACTTGCTTTGTGATTCTGTTTTTTTATCTCTCTCTCTTTCGCTCTCTTTTAGAGTAAAGCAATATGTGCAGCAAAGTTTGGTCCAAAGAGCGGTCGAATATTGTTGTACCTTCCGATGCGCAAGCTAATCGGAAAGTTCAAAAGTTCTCAAACTATAAAGTTCGGCACTCCTTGCGTAATGTCACACGCTCGCTTGTACATATTTATGGCGTGAAAATGTTTTCTGTTTCCATAAACTCAAGTTTAAGATTACGTGTTCTATAAAACTGCACTTGCAAGTCTTCATTTGGTTTGTTAGCCCCTTTGTTTTAAAAAAAATAAAAAAAATGGCACAAAACGGAGCTGCCTTTAAGGCGCTATGTCTGAATTTGATATTCCCGCAAATCTAATGTGGCTGTGCAAGCTGACGTTGAGCAATACCAAAAGCTTTGTCATGATCGGGAAGGACCTCGCCGTTCGATGCCAAACGAGGTTTCAGACAAAGCGACTCTATATCGTGCGACTTCTTCAATCTACTACTGGAGAACATAATTCGAGCTGCAGAGTTGAAAAGAGAAGACAAAATATTTGGCCAAAACAACCGCGCCGTTAGTTCTGCTTTCTCCAGAATGGACGAAGCAAATGGGTCAGGTTGCGAACGAGGACAAGACGAAATATCTCCTGTCATCAAGCAAATAGGAGGTCGCACTCGCGACTAGGCTCTGACGTCACTATTGACAGTCATAACTTCGAAGTCGTAGATAATGTCGTCTATCTTGGAACCAGCATTAACACCAACAACAACTTCAACCTTGAACTGAGCCTGAATAGGCAATTGAGAAATAAAGTCCTCTCTCGACGAACAAAGACCAAACTCAACAAATCCATCATCATTCTCGTTTTGCTGTATGATGCAGAAGCATGGACGATGACAACATCTGATGATTCGGCATTACGAGTTGTCGTGAGACGAGGTTTTCGGAAGATTTATGGTCCTTAGCGCATTGGCAACGGCGAATATCGCAGTCGATGGCACGATGAGCTGTAAAGATAAACGACGACATTAATATAGTTGAGCGAATTAAGAGTCGCTGGCTACGCTGGCTAGATCAAGTCGTCTGAATGAATGAAAACACTCCAGCCCTAAGAATATTCGATACAGTACCCGCCGGGGGAAGCAGAGGAAGAGGAAGACCTTCACTCCAGGGGGTCAAGGACCTGGGAACCCTTGGAATCTCCAATTGGCGCCAAACAGTGAAAAGGAAAAACGACTGGCGTGCTGTTGTAAACTCGGCTATAACGGCGTAGGCGGTGTCTACGGGCAAGCAAAAAGAAGATATTTATACGTATTTTTATATAAAAAATCAGCGTGACGACGTTTACGAAATATCGATCTGAAATTTTGCAAACGTTGTTTTGATATGGCTATTGTACGAACTGATCGATCATAATCAAGTCCTTATATGGAAAACAGTTTTATAAGTTCAAGTGCTGCTTCGGAGCTCAGTCTTTTTCGGGGTAGTGACTAATCACTCCCGTAGTAGCCTGGTAAGCTCACTAGGACAGGTACTTCAGTCTCCCTAACTGATGAATGGGAACGGGTAGGCTCCGGATAGGCTTCGTTGGCTTCTTGTAGTACTACTATACTGTTGGATCTAAGATCTGCTCGGCAAGCGTTGGTCAACTACCAGCAGCTGTGCTATCGAAAGATCCTGCTGGCACAGAGAAAATCGTAAGTAGTCTAAGGAACTCTTTGCTCACAGCAAATACCATATTTCAATGATTATAAGAGTTCTAACTGGACTATCGAACAGTGTCCCGGTGTTTATGTAGTAATATTGAATATCTTACCGGATGACAGATGCATCAGCTTGTTTGAAGAAGACGAGATAGAATCATCTCAACATTTCCTCCACGAATGTCAGGCTTATGTCAGATCAAGGCAATACACCACGTAGCGCAAACTTTTAGACTTCCAGGTGGGATAGTGGAAGTAAAAATATGCCGCTTTGATCGCCATACACTTGGATGTGGGCAGAAAGGATTCTTTTACATATGGCTCATGCAGCTCACGACTTCTGGTTCTAAACCAAGTATCGTCTGGGAATCCAAAAACATCAGTTTGAAGGCGAGCTAAAGTGAGAAGGCGAAACATCCACTTAGATACAAACTCTGGAGGCAGTTTCTAAACTTCTATATAGACGGGAATAGTACAATACCTGTGCAGACTCCAGTACCTTTTTACACCACTCGAGGAAAACCTAACCTAACTCACGGAGTAAAATATTTCTTCACCGTGTACATTTCTTTCCCTTAAAAGTGCAATAAAATGAAGACACCCCCACAATTTGAAAACCTCAAGTGTTTAAGCCGCGAGCAAAAAGACATAAGTAAATGTGTAGATTTCCCCGTTTTTCGAGTGCGCACGCATGTTGAAAAAGAAGCTAATTAAAAAATCCAAATTCAAGTGACTCGCCGAAGGAAGCACAACCAGAAGAAGAAGAAGCAGAAGGAGGAAAGGAGAAATGAAGAAAAACAAAAGATTGGCGTGTGTTGGAAACAAAGCAAAAGCGCAACATATGGTTGCATTATGTGGCCGTTAAGGCCGTTGAGGCGGGGGCCGCATTGTTCGAGCGGCCGTGCAACACGCGCTAATGCGTCAAGCACATACACTTGCACGGGCCTGCCACAATGCAACAATGCAGTTGCAAGACAATACAATAAAATAGCATTGCATACGTTGCAATGCAACAACAACAACACACAATAATAGTATGCAGTGAAGAAAGCCCCAACATCTTCTTCAGCCACTTGCCACTTGCCACTTACTTCTTGCCACTTGTGTTGTCGTCATCAGCTGCTGCTGTTGCTGCTTCTTTTGCTCATTTCCACCGCTTCGTGCCACAACCGAAGTCTGTTGCAGTGTTGCTCTTGTTATAATAAAAAAACAAAACACCGCAACAACAACAAATTATAATAAAATAAATTGTAGAGTGCATTTTTTGTAATTTAATTTTTATTGTTATTGTTATTGTTATTGCTGTCATGCCTTTTCTTTTGTTTCAATCAAGTGCTATTGCTGCACCTCAATACAATGTTAAGCATTAAAACAACAACAAGTTCAGTGCCTTAAATCAAGTGTATACACGTAGATGAGCGCACAGTGGGCCAAATCTGGTGATTTTAGTGTAAAAAAAAAATATTTTTTTATATAAATCATATGCTCAACAAATTTTGTTGTTGTAATGGTTATCTAGTCCCCATTAGGGTGGTAAGATTCAAATAAGTTGTCATCGAGGTCACTCGACGGTAGGCCCAACGAACGGGCTGATCAGAATGCGAGTCATGCTGCCTGTTTGAACTCTTAAGGACCGTTGGTTCAGATTGCACAGCCGTAGAGGCTAAGGTCACAATAGTGCGTTGGTAGCATGGGGTTACGGTGTATCTTAAGACCTAAGCAGTTTTGTGATGGTTCCATCCATTCCATATATTACACCGAACCGAGGTGAAGTTTAGATGGAGCCTTTTAGCGCAGACGCAGCAGAAAAATTCCTCCGTACCCGGGTTGGACTCATTGCAAGCACGAGTCAGGAGGATACGGAGCAATCCTGAGCAAAGGAGTTTCAGTGATGACAAACTTTGTCTAAAACTGTCCGATTCAAGGAGTTAGATCTCCTTGCTCTTGGCCGGATAAAATCCGAGTCAATTCCAGTAACGTAGAACCGGCTGTCATGGGAACCTGGGCTTGATTTTCTTTACATCACCGCCATGCTGTGAGATTCTCGGTTTTGGACGGTTTGACGATCAGGGATTCTAAATTAGTGTCAGACCTGATTACTGCACTCTCAAGAAGATGCTCAAAATATCTGTCAAAGTACTCTGATTATCCCGAATTTAAGTTTTGGTTTTGTAAAATATTCACCAGAGTCTTCTTTATACATTTTGTCGATGATCCAAGATGGATTGATGAACAAACTGATCTCAACTTCTTTTTGAACCTATTTTGCTCGGTATATTTTGATCCAACAAACAGACAGTACGGTTAATGGCGAAGCCTTTTCGGATATAAAATCCAGCGACATACTTTTCCTTGACCGTTGGTCTGTCAAAGGTACCTCTTAGTTCTCCTTTAATTTTAACAGAGTCTGTCTTATACTTTTAGTCGATGATCCAAATTAGTTTGATGAACAAACTGACTTCAATCTATTTCTGAGCCCTTTACCTCAACGTTTTCCTCGTTATCTTATGAGGTTTTCATGAACCACAATATGTTACATCTCCTCAGTTCCGAAACTCACCAAAACATTCATACTCTCTTTTCCATGGCTTTTATCATCTGTTTCAGATGGTCCAATGGTGCTTGAGTGATTTTAATTGAGTTTGTTGTGGGTTTTAGTATTCATTAATCTTCCTAGAAAATAAAGTTGTAACACAACAGCAAACTCTAATTAACAACTTCGTCAAAACCGAAGATGTTCCTGTACTTCTGAATGGTTAGCTTGGTCCAAAGTCACACTGGAGATCGCCAAACAGCCGCAAAGTTGCATTCAAAAAGTCACTGTTGGTGTTGTATCAATGGCGATGACAGCGTCACATAGCAACTGGTGTGCACTGTTACGCTGTCATTGCATTTGTAGTGTACAATGCTCTCAATGTGGCAGCTTCTAGAGCAGCGCCGAGACAGTGAGGCCGGGTAGACAGTGGCTAAGTAGCAGTAGCAGCGGCAGCCGCACCCCCAGCAACATATGTACTAGCAGCACAAGCCGCGCACCGGCGTTGAGGGGACCCGCGTGCTTTCATAAAATCGTATTAAAATATATACAAACATATGGTTGTGTATAGGTCGATAGGCCTCTTTCTTAATTTCTATATACACACACATTTTGCTCTACTGTAGATGTGGCATTCTCGTGAGCTTTTCACAGCTCGCACGCGAACGTTGACAAGTTAAGGCTTCTCGTTCATTAATCGAATAGCGTAGCGCTCACGTGGTCTTACACTCAATTGAGCATTATTGACGCTCACTCACATGCTCTCAGACTCAATTGGGTGTTATTGGCGCTCACTCATTTTCAACATGTGGAGTCTTTCTGAGCTTTTCGAAAGTACGCTCTATTTGAATTTTGTAACTGCATTGACTGTGCGGAGCAATCGTAGAAAATGCGCCGCTGAAATGCAAAAGTTTCACTCATTTTTCGCAAA
Organism: Bactrocera tryoni; assembly: GCF_016617805.1. Lineage (NCBI taxonomy): Eukaryota > Metazoa > Arthropoda > Insecta > Diptera > Tephritidae > Bactrocera > Bactrocera tryoni. Next base: position 27,899,798 of record NC_052501.1, read on the forward strand.
TATTTCTACTCAAAGCTGAATGAGTGGGTTGTTATGCGAGTATTTTCATTTGCTGGCATAAAGCAGTCGCAAAGTAAGAATTTTGGTGGCATCATGCTTTTAAATAATACATATTTCTTTAAGTTTGGCATAAGAGCGACTGGTAAAGTTCGAAGTGAAATTAGAATAGGTTTAATGTCACAACTAAGCCTTTGATTAGGTGTTCAAACAATTCGATCGTATAAATATCCTAAGTTTTTGAGTTATCAACCCGAAATTTTGCACACATCCTTTTCATACCAAGCAGTTTCTCATTTGTCGTGAACGTCATTATCGGACAACTATAGCATATAACTGCTATACAAACTGACCGTTCCAACGCAAGTCCTTGTATGGAAAGCTTCTTTATTTGATAAGGTATCATCACGAAATTTAGCACAGCCTATTATCGATGACATCGCTACAAACTCCGAAGAAATTGTTCATATCGGACGACTATAGCATATAGCTGCAGTACAAACTGACTTATCCAACTCAATCCCTTGTATAGAAAGCTTCTTTATTTGACAAGGTACCGTTGCGAAATTTGGTACAGATTATTTTCAGAGATATTTTTACAATATTCGAAGAAGTTGTTCAGATCGGACTACCCTAGCATATAGCTGCCATACAAATTGAACTATCAAAATCAAGATTAAGCCCTTTGTGTAACCATTTATAGTATAAAAATGCTCTTTTGGGGGTTTTATAGCTTCGGTGCAGTCGAAGTTCTTGTTTTTTCTGTTTTTCGTATGCTTTACCTATATACATATTTATATATTTTACTTATTTCTATATTACTTTAATATCAGAATTACTGCTTATACTCCACCATTTTTGGACTTGGTTCTAATTATACTTTTTTTTCCTTTCAGGTATGTACCTAAAGATCCTTGAATCAAGAATAAAAATGTGTAAGTAAATGTTTTTTAAGCACCATTACCATAGAAAAAAGTGAGAGCATTCAGGCTATATATTGCAGTGCGGTTGTGTTCATAGTTACTGTAAATATAGGCTATGAAAGAGTGTGGTTTATAGTACCACAAAAATGGTTGATAAATTTTGTATCAATCTTTCTTTTTGAATCTTATAATGAACGTACAAAAATATTTTTCCCGAAAATCATCATCCAGGTGTTACAAATTTTTGCATTAAACATTTTATTCATAAAAAATTTCTTTTCAAAAATATTTTTATCAAAATTCTTATCAAAAACTTTTTTATCAACTATAAAAATATATATTTGCTCAAACAGACTTACTATTTATTAGCAAAAAACACCGTACGCTCGTTTTCTCCAACGTACTCATTCACACTTGCACTGTAACACTCAAACAGCCACTCACTTTGCCCTCACAGAATCACTCACTTGTGCTTATTGTTATATGTATTTCGCTCTCAGCCTTCTCATTAGAGTGTGTGCATTCTAACCGGCGGCCAGTTCCACCTTCGCACCTAAGCGCAGCGCCGCGTACCCCACTAACCGCCTCTCCACCTCACAAGCAAGTCATGCTGCCATTCACCAGCTGCGGTTTTGCTGCTGCTGTCGCTTGCACGCGAACGCCTGTTGTTACTCTTGTTTTCGTTGTAGTTTTTGCATGCATGCAACTTGTTTGTGTTTTCGTTTTTCACTTTTGTTGTTGTTGTAATCTTTTTATATGTGCAATTATCTCTGCTTCTTCCTTTTCGTGCGCCGCCGAACGCTCAGTGCCACTAGGTTAGTTAGTTAGTTGGGTGCACTCAATCTGCGCTACGTTTTCTGCACAGAGATAATGTTCGTTCACAACAAAATGACTAAATAAAAGTAGTATTAAGCAGATTCGTTGTTTTTATTATTGTTGTTGTTTGTTGGTGATTTTCGTCGCAGCTGCTGGCGATAGGTTCGTGTGGTTTGCCGTTGCCGCGAACGCCGTAGACACAGCCATAGCCGTTTCGATACGAGTGCGGCTGGTTATTGTTGTTGTAATTGTGTTTTTTGCGAATGTTTGCTGTTGTTTGTGGAAATTGTTGTTGTTGAATGTCGCATTTTGCTGTTGTTGTTGCTTCTTGTGTTTTTATTGTTGTTGTTTGGGTTTTGTTGCTGTTAGCTTTTTGAGTTTTTGTTGTTGTTGTTGTTGGTTTAGTGTTTTTTCTTTTTTTTTTGCTTTGGCTACAGCGCGCTAGAGCAGTGTGCTCTGTCGTGGAGCTTCATTGTGCCGCAGTTTCATCGACCAGTTGTAGTCGTTCAGTAAATGTGACCGCGTCCAAAAGTGTCTCCAAAATAACGCTCCGCATTAATGTAACAAATGTTTCAATGTGTTATCTGCTATAATTCACATATGTTTTGAAATTTTATATAACAAAGTAAATCGAATATTTTCAAAAACGTTTTCAAAGCATTTGTGACAGTTCACGCGCAGCGCAGAAAAGAGTTCACGCAGCAAAAGCGTTGCCATCGTGTTGCAAAAAAAGTATGAAACTGTTTTTTTTTACTGAAATATGTTAAACAAATATACTTATAAATATTAATAAAAACTGCCATAAAACACACGAAATTACTTGAAATAAAATCGAAAATGTAACGGTAAAAAAGGAAATTGTGTCAGCTGTGGCTTGCCGTGCATTGATTATTGCTAAAGCGAGCAACAGCGTACGCAAGCGAGCGTGAGAGAGAGAGGGAGAGTAGGGAAAAGCGCGAGGTAGTAAAGCCAGTAGAAGAAAAACAAGAAGCAGTGGAGGAAGACGTAGCAGCAACAGCGGAAATTGACTGTGGCTAATTGAAAGTGGCAAACTATTTGTTACATATAAATCACAAATTTATGCTGAAAATGCATTGCAACAACAACAACTGCTAGTAAAACCACCTTACGCTCATTTCCCCTCTCCTCAACGCCAGTAGCTCACCCTAAGCTAAGCGTTAATTGCATTCGCTTTGGCGCTTGCAATATGTTGTTGTTGTTATAGTTGTTTTTGTATATTTTTGCTATATTATTACAATTGCAGCAATTTTATTGTGTGTTTTTACACCTTTCCGCTAAACACTCAGCACTTTTTCATGCGAGCGTAGTACTTAGGTACAGTGAAAACTGGATATTCGAAACAAGTCAAATTTTTTTGCACAAAAATGCTTAAAAATTATAATTATTTGTGGCAGTTTTTTTTATTGAAATTTGAAATAATATTGAAATTTTAATTTTTTATACTGAAAGTTCTAAAATTTCAAATTTTTATTTATTTTTTGGTTATATTTTTTTGAGTTTTTGACTTAAAATGTGCCACTGTATGTTCAATCCGTTTTTTCGAAAATTTACTGCTCATTAAAAAAATATTTTTCATCCATAGAAAATATATCGAGTAGTTTTGAAAAAAATCTAACTTTTAGTAATATATCGAACAGTCTTTTGGAGACTACAATATTGTGGTAGTTTAAATATTTGTGTTATCGATAATTTCATAGAGCCTCTTAGAGACTACAATATTGTGGTAGTTTAAAAGTTTGTCGGAGATTTTATGTTATCGATAATTTGATATAAAATTAGTTATCCAGTTATCGATAACTAAATGTATATTATAAATTTATTTATAATGTAAAATCATTTGATGCAATAGCATACAGTCTCATTTAAAGTTATCGATAATTTTATTGAAATTTGCGTATTAATGTTTCACTATTTAATTAAACGTTATAGATACTTATAAATGAAGCATTGGCAGTTGTAATCAAGCATACAGTTGCATTTAAAACTATCGATAATTTAATTGAAATTAAAATTTGTGAAGTAATCGATAGTTAAAGATTAACTACATATACATATATCAACCTTAACTAATTTAGGTTGACTTAAACACTATCGATGTTTATACATGAAGTATTGACAGCTATCGAGCGTCGATTACATGTTTCTTGAAAAATTGTTGGTATAGATCATATACAATTATCGATAACTAAATTTAGAATGTATGTATTTATTTACAATATAAATTTAGTTGGTATAATTTAGAACATAAAGTTATCGAAAGCTTTATTGAAATTGAAATTTGTGGAAGTAATCGATAATTTTATTAAAATTAAAATTTACAGTGTAATCGAAAATTAAATTTTCGTTATACACATAAGAACTTTATCTAATTTGGGTTAAAGTTTGTTCAAACCGTCTCGATACTTTCAAATAAAATATCGAAAGTTATCGATAATTTTATTGAAAGCAAAATTTGTCGATAATTAAACTTACAATATACTTATTTCCAATAAAAATTTTGATGATATAATTTAGAAAAATGTTATAATTTAAAGTTATCGATACCTTTATTGAAATAATCGAAAATTAAATGTTCAATATACTTTATCTAATTTCGCTTAAAGTTTACTCAAACGTCATCGATACTTTCATATAAAATATCGAAAGTTATCGAAATTTTTAATTGCGTTTGTATTGTGTATTTATCGATAACCTAACACAAATTATAAGATTAAAGGTTTTCGATGTCTAGAAATGTGCAGTAGAATATATAGCGTCCATTTTAAGTATCAAAAATATTTCAGCGAAAAGCAAAAACTTTTTTTAAGTGTTTCTTAAAGCTTTTTAATGGGAATATTCCATTATTTTAATTACTGGAATTTTTTTGCTATACAATTAATTTTTATGAACAATCGATAACTGTATATCGAAAACTATTATCGGTATCGATTAGTTTAAATAAGATATCTTCACGAAATTTGATACAGATAATTTTCTAAGCCATCGCTATAATCTTCGTAGAAGAGATTAGACGGAGATTAGACAACTATTGCATATAGTTGCCATACAAACTGACCGATCAACTTCAAGTCCTTGTATGAAAAACTTTTTTTATTAGTCAAGGCATCTTCACGACTTTTGGCGTGGATTATTGCCCAAGTCATGGCTACAATCTTTGAAGAAAATATTCAAATCGGACCACTATAGCTTATAACCGCCATACAAAATGATCAGAATAAAGATATTTGATTTGCAATATTTAACCTTTTCAATAGGTTTTAAATGGTATTTCTTTTTAATTTAAGCGCATATCAGTAACGTATATACCATGTATATACATATGTATACCATACTATATGTGTAAACCACCTTAATTTTTTCTATTACTACCTTTTTACTACCTTCGTGGCAACACGCGATTCGTGAATGATTTCACAAAAAAGGAAATTGGTATAAAACAAAAAATATTATATTTTTGTTATCTACATACATATACTTGTATGTATGTATGTATGTACATATATGTATATAGACATATTTTGTAAGAGGTGAAAAAATTGTGAAGAATCTAAGCAAAATCTAGCGTCGCTCTGATCAATCGGAATGGCAATCGGCGTGTTGTGGCAGTTATCTTTGTAGCTAAATAGCGAATAACACGCGCTGCCAATAACTGCAACACGCCGAAATGACTGTTGTAAAATTATAAACTTAAATGCCTGTCTGTATGTATGTAATATTGATAGCTGGAGAGCTGTAGACCATACGTAACCAATCGCTGCAATTTTGGTGAATTTCGCAAATAAATTCCAATTAAAAATTTTGCACGAATTTTTCAAAACATGCTTTGCGTAAGAAAAAATTAAAAATTTGTGAAATGTATAATTAAAAAAAAATTCAAAGTATGAAAAATAAAAATATTAAATAAAATAAAAAAAATTAAATAAAATGAAAAAACAGTTAAATATGAAAAAACAGTATAATTAAAAAAATAATAATAGTTTTAAAAAAATATGAAAAAGAAATATAATTTAAAAAAAATTAAATTGAAAAAATTTAACAAACTATTATTAAAATTGTCTACTTCTTTAATTAATTTTATGATGCATGAGTTTTTTTCAGAAATATAAAATAAAATTAAAAAAAATCGCTAAAACTGAAAAAATAAAATAGTATTAAAAAATTAATAATAATCTTTTAAACAATATTTTTTTAAATTTATTTAATTTTATTTAATAATGATTTAAAAAATATGAAAGAAGAAGTAAAATTAAAAAATCCAAAATAAAAAAAAAAAATTAAAATTGAAAAAAAAATAAAAAAAAATAAAATTTAATATAATCAAATAAAATAAAATTAAATTGAAAAAATTTAAAAAAGTATTTTTATTTTTTTTTTTTAAATTTTTTATCTAACTTTTGTAATTTTTATCTTTCTTTTAATATTTTTATTACGTAAGAAATTATCTTTTTCAGAAATATAATTAAAAAATTAAAAAGTAAATGAATTAAGTTAAGCAAAAAAATTTATATTGATTTTTTAAATGTAGTATATTTAATTTTATTTTTATTTTTTGTCTTTATATTTCTGAAAAAAAAATCACACTTCATAAAAAAACTAAAAACAAAATTAAAAAGGTGAAAAAACAATTAGAAAAAATAAATAAAATTAAAAAAAGATATAAAAAATAAATTAAGAACTTTTTAACTCTTGTAATTTTTATATGAAGAAATTAAAAACAAAATTAAAAAAAAATTAAAAAAAAATAATAATTGAAAAAATAAATAAATAAAATAATTTAAAAAATCATTATTACATTTTTTAACTTTTGTAATTTTTATCCTTCCTTTAATATTTTTATGACGTTAGAAATTATTTTATTCAGAAATACATATATATATTTTTTTTTTTCAGAAATATAATTATAACAAAAGTTTAATAAAATTGAACAAAAAAATTAAATTAAAAATTAAATTAAATTAAATTAAAAAAAATTGTAATAAATAAATATTTTTAAAATATATTTTATACATATCGTCACCTGAAATGCAAAATAACGTGTCATCAAAAAATTCGAAATTGGAGTGCCTTATTGATTACAATTCACCACTTCAAATTACATACATAATACATATTACATATGTATGTCCAACATTTTCAGGTTCCGCAATCAGATATAAACCAATTTTAACCAATATTAAATTTTTTTTTTCACTCAGGTTCCATTTTATTTCGTGTTTCATTCAAGCCACTGTAAATTTCCGAAAATGTGGTTACGTTATTTTGCATTTCAGGTGACGATATGTAGTTAAAAAAAATTTAAAAAAAATTAAACAAGTTTAGAAAATCATTATTTATTTAAAAAAATATTTTATTACAATTTTTTGAATTTAATTTAATTTTTGTTCGAATTTTTATTGACTTTTTTTAAATTATATTTCTTGAAAAATATTAAAATTGTAACAAATATTTCTTAAATAATAATGATTTTCTAAACTTGTATAATTTTTTTTATTTTTTTAACCATATTTCTGAGAAAAAAATTCGAACTTCATAAAGAAATTGAAAAATAATATTATAAAAATTAAAAAAATTAGAACCCAAAAAATTAAAAATGATTAAAAACGCAATTATACACCAAAAAGTTACCAAAGAGTTGCTTAAAGAAACACTTTCGCTGAATTAATTTTTTTGCGCAATATCGTTACTTCACCCGATTGCAAACGTAAATATTTGTTTGTCGAAATCAAAAAACGAAAGAAAGCAAGAAAAATCGATCAATTGCCTTTCTGCTTAAAATTTTCGCCTTTCATTTATTCATTTATTCTGCATTTGTTTTTTCATTTTTTGTTGTTTATTTTTTGGAAACACTTTGCCTATCGTACATTGACCCACATATCGCGTTGCTTTTACACACATACAACATACGTATGCACATGTGCGAGTGTGTGTGTGTGTTCGCACCACATCCATAACTGCACATGTATTTATTTGGCGCGGTGCGGTTCGGCGCGTCCCGTCGCGGCAACATAAAAGCGTCGCCAAGTGACAGCGGCTGGCAACACGAAGCGCTCCAATTGTTGCCGCGCTGCTGCTGCTGTTGCCGGCTTGACTGGGTGCCCGGCTGGGTGGACTGCTGCCACCATGTACATCATATATACATACATATAATGTGTACATATATATGAGGGTGTGTGTGTGCTTGGTTAAACGCTGTGGTAGGGTTGCTGTTGCCAGCCAACGAAATGAGTACATTGCCACGAACTTTCTCGAACACTCATAGCACAGTGGGGCGCTACACAGACAGACCTACACTTGTGTGTTATATTGAGAAGTGGTACGAAATTTCATGACATTCTTTTGCTCTCGGCGTTTTATGCAATATTTTTGCATTTAATTGATTTATTAATTTGTTGTTGGATGTGAAGTAGATTGGTTGAGAGAGGATATACTTAGTTTTGATTGAAGCGAATATTGTACGTTACGAATTTATATTTAATAAGTCGACATGTCTTCCTTAGCTTGCTTTTGTCTTTATTTTTATACTCTTGCAACATTTTGTTTCAGAGTATAATAGTAACGGTCTATTTATCACTAAATAATAAAACGAATCGAAATAGTTAGAAATTAATTGAGATTTTGCACTGCGATCTATGGTCTATTGTGCCCTCTCCTATATCACATATAGTCACAAAAGTCCAGCACTCTGAAAAATTCCAGGAGCTTGTTGGGCGCGATGGAGATAATTCGATCCCTTTCCAATTAGATGAAGCCAAGGGCTATCTAGCCTGCTTCTACAAATTGCTGGAATCTAGAATCAGGTGTTATGGCAGTTTGCACAAAAAGCTATGCCTACATTGGATAAGTGTTCCTTGAGCTTGCAGTGCCCAGTACACAACGGACTGGTTTATGACTAAAAATTGTCCAAATCGAAGCGAAACTATTCTAGTGCCTAGGTGCCAAATGACTGGACCTCAGTACCTACAGTTGACTGTTTACCAAAAACATTGGTCAGTATGTGAGATATTTAATTGGAATTCAGAGAGAATCCTCTCCTGCTAGTAGTATGTCTGTGTGCTAAAAATGGGTTGAATCAGGTCAATACTTCTCTTAGACCCCATATACCTAATATAAAGATTTTCGAACTTGCGGGTCACTTTATGCTTTATTTTTCTAATTACGAATAAAGAATAAATTTCCAGAGAGCTGAGTATGTATAGTTCTCTTTTTATGTCCAAGTGACTAGATCTTCCTTAAGAGGCCTCTAATTAAGCCTCAAATAACCACCACAATGTTCTTTTTGACCTTTATCTTTAACTCCGCTATTGTCTCTAACTTTACTGTACCAGACAGTGTACAACACATATTCTTGAAAGCAGTAAAGAATACATTTCTTTCTATGTTCCAGTTTTTCTTAAAGTATTTTTACAATATTCAATATGCCCTTGATCTATACCAAGTAACTAGATGTTTATAGAAACCTTTGAGATCTCTAAATAAGCCTCATATAATCTGCACAATCTCCCTTATACCCTTTTCCTTATATTAATCCTGTTATACGTGGTTTCTTACAGAAAACGTTTTCTATAAGCAGACGACATTGATTAGGCCATATCAAACTACTTGATCTTACAGTTTTGTGCTATGCAGCTTAGACACATACCCAAGCACTTATCATAGACACCTACCCTATTTTCGAGAGAAGTTTCTTAATAATAAACTGAAATACCTCTATAAACTGACGACCATGGTTAGGTTTAACGAATTTTGCGATATTAAAACTCATTTTTGTGCTATAAATCTTAGACACATACCCAAGCACTTATCATAGACACCCACCCTATCCTTGAGAAAACAGACCACAGTAGTATGGTAGGTGGAGGTTTAACTTATTTAAACAGTTAGGTCATAACGAACTCTGCGATATTAAAATACAGTTTTGTGCTATGCATCCTGGACACATACCCAGGCACTTACCATAGACACATACCATATCACAACCTAAAGAGAAGCACTGAACTACCAACACAGTTTCTTCGCAATATTTGTAAAGGTGTTTTCCATCCCATATTTGTCTTTAAATACTACATCTTTTCGAAAAATATCCACGTGTCACCAACCAAACTCTGCAGTCATCAAGAACTCAAGCCACGTCCAGCACTTATTTGCGGAAAATTAACGCATTAGCGCATAATTATCTAATTGTCAAAGTAATTATGCATTTTCGTGGCGCTTTCATCTTGTTTTCCCCCCACTTGAGACGCACACGAGGGCACAAATATGCTTCGTATGTGGGTCATGTGTATGAGTGCTTATAATTATTCGATGCCACTTTTCCCACTCGACACTGTCAAAACTTATTGTCACATAATTTCGAGATATTCTATTTGTTTGTTTTTGCTTTTCCTTATTGCTGTAAAAGTTACAAGTGTGCTTAATGCGAAAGCGCTTGACAACACAGCCGCCGAGCGGCATATTTGGCAAACATATGGTGGCGAAAAGAAAATTCGAGGCATGCGGAGTGAGCGAGTGAGTGTGTGGTTTTGGTTGGCTGCTTGAGATGTAATGATTTTTTTCTTACAACACAATAACAACAAGATGGCAAGCATAAAAGCAAATGCATTTTGCAGCAGAGGGATGCTACGATTGATGATTGGGAAAACGAAATTTAAAAAGAACAAGTGATTAAAAAAAAAATTAGAAAAAAAATAAAAAAAACAATTAAAATAAAAAAACATTAAAATAAAAAGTTAAAAAAAAATTAAAATGAAAAAATAAAAATTATTGAAAATATGTAAATATCAAATATCAAATATAAGAAATATATAATTGAAAGATATAGTATATTATGAAAAAAGTATATAATTAATTTAAATGAAATTATATAATTTTTAATTATTGTTTTTCTTAAGAAAACTGCAAAAAAATAAAATAAAAATTAATAATATTAAAGTGTCATAAATCAATTCTAGTAAAATATTATATTTTAAAATGGAATGAAAATTAATAAAAATAAATGTCTAAAAATTTTGCTATAATAAAAGAAAATGAAAAAAACTAAAAAAGTAAAAAGTACATAAAAGCAAGAAAACACGTTAACTTTGCCTGTACTGAAGCCGATATACTCTACACAGTTGCATGAAACGATAGAAAAAAAAAACTTTATCTTGATTCTAATCGATCAGTTTGTATGACAGCTATATGTTAAAGTTGTCCGATCTGAGCGATTTCTTCGGAGATTATACCGTTACCTTCTTCAATAACCCATGTTTAATTTCGTGAAGATATCTGCACTAATAACAAAGTTTTTCATAGAAAGACTCCATTTTGATCGATCAGTTTGTATGACAGCTATATGTTACAGTTGTCCAATCTGAACGATTTCTTCGGATATTGTAGGGATACCTCAAATAATAGTTTTTGTAAAATTTTGTGAAGATACTTTGACAAATAAAATACTTTTCCATACAAGGACTTCAGTTTGTATAGCAGCTACATATATGCCATAGTGGTCCGATATCGACGTTTCCGACAAATATGCGGCTTATTGAAGGGAAAGGGGCGGGAACAGGACGTTGACAAAAATTTGTCGGTGTTGACAGGCGTACTTTGCTGTACAGAGGCGGGTGCGTATCTTCGCTACAACCACATAGTAGTTCCAGTCGATGTTATGACCTCGGAGCGTACTCACGTCAAGAACACTGGATACATATCGTCCATCTATCCCATTTTGGTTGATCTGGTTACGAACTTTTCGATCCGGAGACAGCCAAGTAGCTTAATGAACTTTTCTTTGTCCTGGAATCTAGTACTACGGAAAACCATATTTCGGACCTTCGTGAAGTCGATCAGCCTCAACCCATTTCGGGATGTTTCATCATGCAGGCTGAATTCACCGACCGCCGAATCGCCGAGCACAATTTTTACATCAAGGCAGGAGCAGTTGTCCTTGAAAATTTTTGCTCAGATGTGGATTCTAGCCAGACGCTCTTGCACCGATGTGAATGGCAGGATTCGACAACTGAGTCCTTCTTCAGCAGTATTTGCCTCAAGGACACAACCGCCTCAGTCCCTGTCCCGTTCATCGCATTTCTTGGACGGCTATGACGTCTGCCTTTACTTTTACGATAACTTCAACGAGCTGGGCATCGGCACCTTCCTTCTTAAATAACCGGTGCATGCCTCTAAATCATAGTCTTTATTACATTTGCTGTGGTCGTCATCAAAAGTGAGGTCTTTCATCCGAGGTTGTTGTTTCCTTTTCATTGAGAACCAAACCCAGCGCACAACCTCGCTAGTCGAGTAGTATAAAGCTTCATACACATTTATATAGGGAGCTGCTTGTTTCAAGATCATCGCCCGTAGGCAGTCGCATTTCTAGTGAATAGACGTTGCAATTAGACTTCAGCGACCCTTAAACCGAATATGTCGGGGAAGGCTCCGCTGAAACTTCCTTTCTTTTGGCAGTATTCTTAGGCTCAGCTGTTGTCTTGTGTCCATGTAACCCCTGGGTTTCCTCTGGTAAAAAGCAGCATTTTTCCAAAAAAAATTTTTCATATAAAAAATTAAATATTTTATTAGAATTTTTTATTGTTACAAACAGACACTATTAACAAAGAAATTCTGATATTTTTGAAAAAAAGCATTTTAAACCCTGCCACTGCGACGCCATTTCCGGTAACCCCTCGGAAAAAGATGCGCCCGCTTTGTAAAATTTCATTAAAATCGGTTGCCAGCTGACTTCAAAACCACAATTTCGAGAAAAATGCGTTTAAAGACGAGGTAGCCTCGAACGCACAAGTTCTCAAGGCTGTAACTCCGAAACTATTACTCGAAACAGCTTGAAAAATTAGGATAATATTCTAGATGTGTGGTGGAATTTAATAAGACAGTAAATGAAACCCGTAATCGAAAAAAAATCAATAAAATCAGCTGTTGCCATCAAACGAAATTTCATAGTGAGCGACCCAATAAAAGTAAAAAACAAACTAAAAACAAAAATTAAAACTAAAAATAGTGAAAAACAGCTTTGATAAAAACAGTTCATAATTACTAATAATTATCATTTAATAAAAAAATAATAATAAAGAAAAATAATAATGGAGTAATTATAATAATAATTAATTCAGAAAATATATAAAAATTAAAAAATAAAAATTTTTTATAAACGAAAAAAGTTGAAAAATATTTCAGAGCCAAAGCAATTCATAAACTTTGTTAACATAACAACAACAACATTAACAGAAAATTTTACAAAATAAACTCAATAAAAACATAAAGTGAGACTGCAAAATAAATGTAAGTGACAAAGACCGCAGCAAATTATTGTGAAAATTAAAACGAAGAGTCAGTCAGCAGTAGAAAAGAAATCACAAACAGAATTAACATTGACCAAGTTAAGGTGTCAGCGAGCAGTAAAAGCGCAATTACAAGGAAAAATATAATCAAGTCGGAAGTAAAAGCCAACAGCAGCCGACAGCGAGCGGCAAGGAAGATAAAAGTGCAAACCAACCAAAAGAGAAAAACTAGCAAAACAGCGACAAGCTAGTTAGCGAGCGAAAGCGACGAAAGCAACAACAAAAACAAAAACAAACAAATAAAAATAAAAACCACAAAAAAATAAAGAAAGAATTTTCTGGCGCCCACGAGAGAGTACAGCAAAAGTGCCAGCAGCCAATAACTGAAAACACTAACAACAACAACAACAAACGCTGAAAGCGCTCAAACGGTTGGTTGATTTGCCGACCAAATCGAATTCTTCGCTGCTTGCCACAGGCGCAATTGACGCTACAACACCCGCGCGACGCACCGCAGACAGTCCAACAGTCTAAGAGTCAATCAGTCCATCAGTCAGTCGATCAGTCTAAGAGTCAATCAGTCTATCAGCTAGCCTATCAGTCATCGCGCAAACAGAAACACCGCCGTTGCGCCACCAGCGCCGCCAAAGCAAACAGACAAACAAACCAACAGTGTTGCACTTAATTAACTTTCGTGTTGTTGTACATACCATAGGCGAGTGCGCGTGTGTGTGTGTATGTGTGTGTAGTTTTCGTGTTGAACAAGAAAAAATTCCAAACCATAGGCATATCTACAAACATACATATACATCTATACAGTTATAGTGTTGAAAAGCGCCCCCACCAACGTGTAACGGTAACTTAGCCATTAGCGAATTTTCGGCATACCAGTTACACACGAAGCAAATAACAAAAAAAAAACCGAAAAAAGTTTGTGCTTTGAAGCGTTTGCAGTTGCAACAGCGTTTATTGACAACAACAACAACAAATAACTACAACATAGCAACAACACCAATATCATCAGCGTAGCAACAGTTTGCTTGTAATAATACCAACAACATCAACGTGTGCTGTAGCCAACGAAAACGCACCTATGATACCGGGAACTTGGTTTGCAACCCACTATGCACAGGTGATTTAGCGAACATTTTCTATATGAAGTATATATATAGGGGTTTCCAATAAGAGTGGTATGATTTCTTTTCGAAAATGATTTTTATTTAATTTGAAGTACAATCGATACAATTAAGTTGTGAATATAACATCATTCGAATGGCCTCCACGACTTTTTTTACAGGTACCAATTCGATGAACCCAACTTGTGAGTACCTTTTCCACTAAATCTGTTTTTACGTCAAGAATAGCACGTTCAGTATTGACTTCTAAAGCTTGAAGAGAGTCTGGTTTATTGCTAAGGTCTTCTTCTTAATTGGCGTAGACAGCGTTTATAACAGCCCGCCAGTGCTTTTTCCTCATAGCTGTTTGGTGCCAATTGGAGATTTTAAGTGTAGTCAGGTCCTTCTCCAACTGGTCTTTTCAACGGACTGGAGATCTTCTTCTTCCTCTGCTTCCCCCGGTGGATACTGCGTCGAATACTCTCAGAGCTGGAGTGCTCTCTTCCATCCGGGCTCTTAATTCACTGAACTATGTCAATGTCCCCATATATCTCGTCAGCTCATCCTTCCATCGACTTCGATATTTGTCATTGCTAATGCGCAAAGGACCACAAATCTTCCGCAGAACCTTTCTCTAGAAAACTCATAACGCCGACTCATCGTCCTTGTCTCTGCAGCATATAGTAGGACGGGGATTATGAGTGACTTCTAGAATTTGGTCTTTGTTCTTCGTGAGAGTATTTTACTTCTCAATTGTCTACTCAGTCCAAAGTAGCACTTGTTGGCAACAGTTATCCTACATTGGATTTCGAGGGTGACTTTGTTTTTGGGGCTAATAATGGTTCCAAGATAGACGAAATTAGCTACGACTTATGACTGTCAACAGTGACGTGTGAGCCAAGTCTCGTATGCGACGACAGTGTGTTTGATGACGAGATATTTCGTCTTGCCCTCGTTCACTACCAGATCCATTTGCTTCGCTGACTTATCCAGCCTAGAGAATGCAGAACTAACGGTGCGTTTGTTGAGGCCAATGTTCTCAATATCATCGGCGTACGCCAGCAGCTCTGCACTCTTATAGCAGATGGTACCTTCTCTATTCAGCTCCGCAGCTCGAATTATTTTCTGCAGGAGTATATTGAAGAAGTCGCACGTAACGAGTTGTTTTGTGTGAAACGTCGTTCGGTATCGAACGGCACGGAGAGATCCTTTCCAATCCTGACGGAGCTTTTGGTATTGCTCATTGGGTCTCATGTTTTGTGAGCCATCGTCATCGATTGGGGAATCGAGTTCGACATCTCCTGGTATTTTGTTTTTACTGGCATTCAGTAGGCTTGAGAAAAGTTCCCTCCATAATTTCTGTATGCTCTGGGCATCAGACACTAGATCACCTCTGGGGGTTCGACAAGAGTATACTACGGTCTTGAAATTTTCTGTTAGTCGTCAAACTCTTAGTACTCACGCATTTCGGCCTATCTCTTTTTTGGTATGCAAATGCGTCTTGCTTCCATTTTGAACTCTCGGTATCTATCCTATCAATTGTAACCTTGCGAGGTAGGCAATCTGTTTTCTCTCCGCTGCGACACGGCACTCCTCATCGTAACAGCTGTTCCCTTGCATATTCCGAAAACAAATGGTCTCATTTGCAGCTGGACGTACGGAGTTTGAAATGAGGAATCACAGTTCCTTTATACCGAGTTGCTGATGAGTGCTCTCAGAGTGCAGGAGTCTAAGCCGAGTAGAAAATCATTCGGCTGTCTGTTGTGATTGAAGCTTCTCGACGTCGAACCTTTATTCTGTTTGTTGACGTACGTTTTTTTAGCTGCACAGAGGCGGGTGCGAATCTTGGCTGCAACAAGAATGTGGTCCGAGCCGATGTTAGGACCTCGGAGCGTACGCACGTCTAGAACACTGGAGACGTGTCTTCCGTCTATCACAACTTGATCGATCCATGTTGTGATAGACGGAAGATGTTTGTGGCTTTTCAATCCGGAGACAGCCAGGTAGCTTGATGTATTTTCTTGTGATGGAATCTAGAACTACAGATAACCATATTTCGGGCCCGGGCGAAGTCGATCACTCTCAACCCATTTGGGGATGTTTCCTCGTGGAGGCTGAATTTACCGACTGTTGCGCCAAAGATACCTTCTTTGCCCATCCTGGCATTAAAGTTGCCAAGCACAATTTTGATGTGCGCTCCAAGCCCTCATGGAAGGCACCTTTGGCCACATCGTCCTTCTCTTCCATCGGGGCGTGGGCGCAAATCAGCGATATGTTGAAGAATCCCACATCAAACTTGCGCTCCTTTATATGGGCACTGAAGTAAATGCCATAAGGACCTACTCGCCTCAGTCCTTGTCTCGTCCATTTCTTGGACGGCGGGGATGTCAGCCTTTACTCTAACGCGGACGTCAACCAGCTGGGCACTTCCCAATTAAAGACCGGACATACCAGGTGCATACCCTCTAATGGTAATCCTTAACACGTTGGCAGGGGTCGTCATCAAAAACGGGTTTTCTCTTCCGAGGCTGTTTTTCACTTTTCATGGGGGGCGTTTTTTACGTGGCGGGTTCCAACCCGGGAATTTTTTTCTACAGAACCTATTACAAAGCATCATCTATAGAGCACATGTACAGGACCGCACACATACATATATAGAATTGCTCAAAAATATTCAGCAGCTGCTTAGCTAAAACTCTCCAACAGTAACATTTGTTAGCATATCCGACATGGCGTATACGCAACTTCCGCCAGAACATATGCTTTGCTGTCCTTATGAGCTTGTCTTATTTACGTTTTATCACTTCCTGTTTGTTGTTGCTTTTATAACACCAGTTTGCCCTGTTTAAGACAGCTTAAATCCCAATGATTTGTTATCACCCAATTTATTTGCTTTTATTTTGCCCGCTTCTTGGATACATACAAGCACACTGGTATGTAAATATATATGTTTCGCAACACACATAACAATTCTTATCAATTCTATTTGATTCATTTTCGTTGTTGTTGCACGAGGCTTCCTAATGTTCTTCGCAATATTCCGCAAATAAGCAATTTTCGCCAACATATGGTACTTTGGCCTTAAACCAATAATAAACAAAATAAGAAACAACATCAAAAAATATTACTATACCGGCCGAATACACGAGTAACCTCGCGCTAGTTTGATGTGCATACGAACCACGCGTCGGAAGCGTTAGCTTTTGAGGGTGAAGTGAGGGTAGCTAACCCCAGCAGTGCTGGCGGCAACGGTATTTGAGTGGATTTGTTTACCATATTATTATTTTTATTTGCTTTTTTGTGTGAGAACGCACTTTCTTTGAGAGAAGAGTTGGGAAAACTTAGTGCGAATACATTCATACTCGCATATATATACATGCATACATACTTTTATAAGTAAGTGCGAGGGTTCAACTATAGGATTCTAATTGTTATTGTTTCTACATTGAAAAATGTATATTAAGTTTGCAACGCCCTAAAGAGGGCGTCGGAGATCCTATAAAATATGTATATAAATTATTATGATGAGCAGAGTTGATTTAGCCATGTCCGTCTGTCCGTATATACGCGAGTTATCGATCTCAAATTGTGCACAAGTCCTATTCTCATTGAGAAGCTGCTCATTTGTCGGAATCGCAGATATCGGACCACTATATCATAGAGCTGACATACAAACTTGCAGATCCAATTCAAATCCTTGTATGGAAAACTTTTTTATTTGACTAGATATCTTAACGAAATTTGGTACGGATTATTACCTTAAGTATCGCCATAATCTCGTAAGAAATTGTTTTGATCGGTTCACTATAACATATAGCTGCCATACAAACATACCGATCTAGCTCAAGTCTTTATATGGAAAACTTTTTTATTTGACCAGATATCTTAACGAAATTTGGTACAGATTATTATCTTCAGTGTCGCCATAATATTTGAAAAAATTAGTCAAATCTGACTATTATAGCATATAGTTGCCATACAAACCTACCGATCCAGCTCAAGTCTTTGTATGGAAAACTTTTTTATTTGACTAGATATCTTAACGAAATTTGGTACGGATTATTATCTTCAGAGTCTCATAATCTCCTAAGAAATTGTTTAGATCGGTTCACTATAACATATAGTTGCCATACAAACCCATCGACCCAGCTCAAGTCTTTGCATGGAAAACTTTTTTATTTGACCAGATATTTTCACGAAATTCGGTTAGGATTATTTTCACAGTCATGTCTACAATCTATGAACATGTTGTTCAGATCGGACCACTATAGCATATAGCTTCCATATAAACTGTACAAGAAAATACTAGCAAAAATGCATTTGCGAAGGGCATTATAGCTTCGCAGTTAACGGTTTTTTGTTTTGTTTGCTTTTTTTTATTAAAAAAATGTCATAATAATAATAATTAATATTATTAATTTAATTTGTTTTTTATTATTTTTTTTGTTTTAAAATTTTGTTTTAATATGTTTTTTTAATTTTCGTCTTAAAAAACAATTTATTAGTTATTTATTTAATTTTAATTTTTATTTTCTTTTTTTCATTTTCCTAGAATTTAGAAAGTAATGCTATTTTTATTGACTTTAAATATTTTTTTTTCCTTTTCTACTACACTTGACCTCAAGCAGCTAATTTTATTTTAAATCAATAAATTACGCAAATTAATCGGAAATAAACGGGCTGCCAGGAATGCAAAAGCTCTAAAGTGCAGCGAATAGGCTGCTAAAGAAAGAAAATCGAATACAATCACTTTTATATAAATAAATACATATTTATATATACATAAACATGTGTAGATATGTGCAATTCGAAATGAAAATGGCAAAGCACATTGCAATTGACTGTCTCCCGACTTTCGCAAATCAGCGTTCTACGTCGTCAAATAGCACAACAAATTGTTGGAAGAGCAGCGAAATTGGCATAAAAACGGAAAACCGAACAAATGAGCAGAAAACATTGTTTGCTGTCCAAAGCAATTATAAAGACAGCGCAAAAGAGGCGTGAACGTGCTAATTAAACGATATGTTGCGGCTACTACACGCTGTCGGGCGGCGCACTCAGTAGCGTTAACTGTACTTATAATCGAAAAAAATGCACTTGACAAGAAAGTGTTTGTAATTCCTTATTTTCGCTTTTTGATGCTGGAATGCATGATTTTTAAACTAATTGATAACTAGTTTGTTGAGTAACTAGTTGGTAACTAGTTTGTTTTTAACTACTAGCTTTTTCTGCTTCATTCAAGTAGTTAAGCACAGTTGCAAGTAGAATATAAATAACAACTTTTCCAGGTTTCTTTGTTGAAAGTTCTTCTTCTTTGAAGCGGACATGTGTATAATTTGCAAGGTACTTCAATAATGTATCGCCACAAGCTTTGTTAATTGCGTATAATTTTATTTTATTAGTTATATATAGAAATTCAGCATCTCTTAGCGCAGGAATGCATATTTTAAAGCATGACTTTTGTACCAGTTGCTGACTAGTACTGCAACTAGTTCAGTTTGTAATAATTAATTATGTGTCAAAGTGTAATTTTTTGTAAGAGTTTAATTTAAGAACAAGAAAAACATTAACTTCAGTTACTAGAAGCCAGAATACCCTTCACAAATACATGCAAAAGATTCAATACAAGAACTTGATTTTGGCCGGTCAGTTTGTATGTCAGATATATGCTATGGGGGTCCGATTTAATTTTTTTTTGTCAGATACTACATTATAACCTAAGATAATAGTTTATGCAAAATCTTGTGGAGATATCTCATCAAATGAAAAAGTTTTCCATACAAGCACTTGATTCCGAGCGTTCAGTTTGTATGGCAGCTAATGCTATAGTAGTCCAATATCAGCGATTCTGACAAGTGAGCATTTTCGTGGGTAGAAAGAAATGTGTGCAAAATTTCTGAGCGATATCTCAAAAACTGTAGTCCTAGTACGCATATATACAAACAAATAGACGGGCTGGGCTACATTGGCTCAAGCTCAAGCCGTCAAGCTGATCATTTATATGCAATTTGTATAGGTTCTTCGACGTTTCCTTCTACGTGTTACAAACTGCATAGCGAAGTTAATATTAAAATGTTTAAAATTTAGTATTTTTGAACTAGTTTGTAACTAGTGTGCAACTAGTTTGTACCAAAGCTATGTGTTAGCAAATGCTTGTAGCAGTAGAAAACGTGAACTGATTGTGCTGCAGTGTGCAGAAAGTAGATTTTGTTGGTGTAAAAGTAATTTAATTATAATTATATTTTTCAATAATTACGAGTGAAAATCCCACAATTCCGATTAAAATTTTTATATAAGTAATATTTATATATAGAAAGACTGCTCGACATCATCTTTCTCGAGAATCTCTGAATCTATGAAGGAATCAAATTCGTAGTAATTTTAAGTTTATGAACCGTACGCTTCATATTAAGTGCATATACTTAGATCACGTGATGAGACTATTTTAAAATAAAATGTTATTTTTTCCGTTCAGCGTTGTTGTTATCACGTAAACCCTTTTCTAGTTCAAACATCAATTTCTACATAAACTACACACACACATTTTCTTATTTACATACATACCTACATCTGTCAAAGTGGCACACTGTCACATGCGAAGTGGCACACTGTACGCACTTTGTCAACACTTTTCTGCGCCACTGTGTACACACCGGCGCCACGCATATTTGCTAAGCCAAGTTCGAAACAGTTAAATTGACGATTTATCCAGTAACGGTATTTATTTGACATTTGGATAAACAAATGTTGTCTTTGACCCACATACGGCCTCTTCACATTTGGCGTGAAATCATCGATTTTAATAACTGTTGTGGCACTCAGACAGCCAATTTGCTGATTATCAGCATTTCCGGGTCTGGAAAATTAGTACTAAACTAAAAATAATTATATTAATATTAAAAAAGTGCCGTTACTAACATGATAGAATCTCGCGTAACCCTTTTGTGCTTTGACGTCATTACAGTTAAATGTGAAACTAACGGTATATGCTACGTATGAAGTAGATCTTGATTAGAAAGGCAGACATGCTATCTTTAGAATTGGGGTACAATATGGCATGTTAACAGTTAATTCAAAATTTATAAAAAAAATCTAATAGAAATGTTTATTAATAAGAATTTTAAATATTATTAAATATTATATTTGTTATACATATTTACAATAATTTAATGAGACATTTTACTTCCAAAATTTATTTTTTTCCCGAAATATGTATGTACATACTGATAATTAGTTTTCAAACAAGAAAATAGATTAACCAAAAAAAAAAGAACAAATTGCTGGATTTATTGATCGACATTCTAGGAATTCCCAAACTTTTCCAAAAATTTCGAAGTTTTCTGTTTAACATTATTTTTATATAAATTGTTTAATTTTTAATTTCTTTTGAAATTACTTGTGATTTTACTACCGCCCACGTAATTTTCAATCATTTTCTAACAGATGGTAACTCTGTTTCAAAAAGAGGTTTAAATTCTAAATATTTTGACGGTAAATGTTTTCAATTACGTGTACATATCCTTTGTAAATATTTTTTAGATCAAATTTTTTGTCAGGTGGTAGCTCTGTTTCAAAAAAAGTTAAAATTCAAATTATTTTCACAATAAATGCCTTAAATTGCAAGCATGCAATACTTTTTTTAATTTTCACATTATTTCAAAAAATAATTTCTTCGATAGTTGGCAACTCTGTTTCAAATTGTTACAAATTTAGGATTTTTCACAACAAATGTCCCAAATTTTTTTGGTTTTAATTTACCTTACATAATTTATATTGTTTTCAAGAACTTCTAAATTATCAGTCGGTGGCAACTCTATTAAAAATTATTTTTTTAAACAATATCTTATGAATGCTTTACATTTTTCTTAAATATCACATGTTAGTACATATTTTTAATTATATTCGTTTTATTTTTTTTTGTTTATGAAAACGGCAACTCTGTTCTAGCAATGTATACATTTTTTAACATTGTAAACTAACTTCTTAACGATTGCATTCGTTACCGTCTTAATCATACGCTTTACTTTTAACATAATATTCAGCGTGATCTTATTTTTTATACATAGGTGGCAACACTGTCTAAAAATATATTTAAATTTTGTTGAATTGTAATTACCGTGTACTTTCTTATACTCCTCACGTTTATCGCACATTTTCTTTATTTAAATAAAATTTTAATTTATTTCTGCATTTAAACTAACTGTGGCAACGCTATTCCAAATTACGCCTAGTCTAATACGTAGCAAATATTTTTCATAAGACTTACGCAAACAATTTTATTTTTGTATACTTTTTTTTGTAATTTTTTTTTAAATTTTTTTTTTTTTTTTTTAAATTTTTTTCTTCCGGTGGCAACTCTGTTACAAAGTGCATCCTAAAGAGCTGAGCTGAAGAGCTACAGCTTTAGCACTCTAGCCATTTGCCACGCATATTGTATGTGTTTTCTTTTACTTGCTTTCCAATGCATTCAATGCACCCACTTACTTGCAGTCACGTGCCCATGCACACCGGCCAAGTCAAGGCATGTCGAGCGCAGCAGTTGCATCGCCAACACCAACAGCAACAGCAGCCGTCGGCCACCTACGCCTCTGCGACAACGTCTGCTCTGGCCCCTCTGGCCACACGGTAGCGCGCAAATAAGTCATTATACTTTCCCACCCCGCTGTCGCAACGCCTCCGAGCTGTGTGCGTCATGCGCGCCTACCTCGTAATTGCGTCTCCAAATGCAATTGACACATTTCACAGAATGAACTAAAACTAATTACACCTCGTTGGAGTGTGACGGCGACGTGACGGCGGGGGAGGCGAGCAATATAATTCATATACATACGTACATGTTTATATGTATGTATTCATATACATTTACATACAATATCAATGTATTTAATGCACTTGCTTCGTTGTGCTCCAGTAAATTCGTAATGTTACTCATACGCCACCGCACACCCTCAGCCGTTGCCTACGCTCATCGCTTATTAGCTCTCGCTGAGCGTCACTCATTCAATTCAATTGTCGCCCGTATGTCCGCTCACTCATCTTTCTATCGCCTCACTTCGGGCGGGCATATTGTGTATTGTCTGTGGCATTAATTTCATTATGGATCCGCAGAAGTCGCATGTCGCCCTTCTTCGCCGGTAAAGTACATTGTAATGAAGAAAACCAATGAAAATTATTTGTTTTTTGTTTTTGCTTTTGGGACATATGCTCGTAATAATTGAGAAGCTGTTGCGTTGTTTGTTGTTGTTATTGTTATTGTTGTTGTTGTTGTAGAGCCCAACGGCTATGATACTGCTGGTGATGCGACAGCAGAGGCGTTGACTTGATTAGGCTACTAGACACATACATACAGACAGTACTCACACACACACACAAACTCATACGTGAATATATAACTCGCATTTACCCACTTGTCGCTGGCGAAATTGTTAAGTGTGTAAGAAAATAGCCATATACATAATTGAGGTAGACGTGTTGTCTTCTTGTTATCGTTGTTGTTGTTGTTGTGTACCACACTTCTGTGCTTTAATTACCCACTGTGGCTTTAAGTGCGCATAGGCGCAAGTGTAATTGGCAGTAATGGTGTGCATACGTGCAAGATTGCAATGTCTGCAACTACAGTTGTCGGCCATTGCAATAGAAACACTAAAATTTCTAGAAATTGCATTTTTGCCTAATCTGTTTAAAACTTTTCATCGCAAAATTTTTGAATTGATTTGGAACGTTTACTGAGGGCAAAGAGATCTCTAAATCTCCTGCGATCAATCTTGAGCTAAAGGATCTACTGCTACCTTAATGGCTGCAACGTCGGCTTGGAAGATACTGCAATAGTTAGGAAGTCTGAAGCTGGTGTTAATAAAGAGCTCCTGACAGTAAACCCCTCCACCAAGCTTCCACCTAAGCTTTGACCCATCCGTAAAGAAGCTCATAGCTCCTCTCCTCCAACGACTTCTTCCCACCCATAGCTCCCTCGTCGGTATATGGCCAGAGAAGGAGCCGCCATTGTTCGGTTTGGCTATTTCAGGATCTAAGGGATTCGGTATGAAGTCAAAGTGTGTGAGGATATCCGAGTGTGGGCGCCGCCCGTTGAACGCTCTTTAGTTTCTTTGTAAGTGTGAACCTTTCTATAGCCTGCCACCACATAAAGACTCCATAGAGTCTAGCTTGGCTATAGTGTCATAGAGCTAGAATACCACTTTCGGTGAGAGCCCCACTTTGGTCAATGCAAATCGATGCCTTTTTTGTTCTATTCCTAGATATTTCACTTGGGTTGATGGCAAGACCACTTCCGACCGCCCAATTTGTTACGATACAGAGATACCCCTGCGTCAACTTGTGCACTCAGGAACTTTCCTTTGACCATAAGTGCTACATCGTCTGCAAAAGCAATCACACTGTAGCCACGATTCTCAAGGTTTTTAGGCAGGAGTTCCCCTATTCACATTTCGTTGCGTTTCATGTTGCTTTATACCGTTTCAATCGCTCTGTCGCTCAAAAGACTGAAAATGAGGTGTTTGAGATTTGATTCAACCCCAAGACCGTCCAGAGCAGTAACAACGGCTTCCGAAAGAACGTTATTGAAAGCCCCCTCAATATCAAGGAAGGCCGCAAGAGCGAAATCCTTAACCCTAACCCTCTAAACTTGTATCTACTTCAGGATTAAAAAAATTTCTGTATTTATGCTTACATAAAATAGACAATAGATGGCGCTGCAGTGTAATTTTTCCTATATTTTAGGGTTTTCCTCTAAAAAACATTTTTTTTCACTTTCTTTTATTTCCGATCAATCCTGTTTATGCATTTTTCTATATAAACATGATATTTATGTATTTAGAAAAACAAATCTTCTAGGAGCTTTCTTGCTGTTTGAAGTTTGAATAGTTTACCGTTCCCATTACCTTGTCACTTACCTGTATAACGCATCTAATTTGTAATAACCTCAGTTTTTTTGTAACAAACATTTTTTGTCTTTTCGACGAATTTTTAGTATTTAAAACTGTTTGAGTTTCTTTAATATTCTTTTTTATTTAATTTTTAGAGCAAACAAGATTTGTGTGTTTTTAACAAATTTTTAGCTTTTAAAACAGTTTAACTTTCTTCTAATATTTTTAAATTTAGTTGATTTATAATAAAAAATGTTGAGTATTAAAAGTTAGACTTTTTGTAAAAATTGTTGACTCTTTATCAAAAATAGTTTGATTTTCACCAATATATATCTTTTTTTAATTTAATTAAGTTGGGAAAATTTTTTTGAGTATGGAAGTTCATAAAAATTTATTCAAAATTTTAATCTTTAAAATAGTTTGATATTCTCTTTTTTTCTAAAATCTTTTTTTTTTTGATTTAATAAGTTTAATGGGCTATGCCCGTGTGACACTTTCAAAAATAAATTTTGTTTTTGCTTCTTCAATAGTTTATATTTCCAAAAATATGCTGTGAAATCGGCAAGGTCGTATCTTAAATAGTTTTTGGATGGCAGCGTTCGAAATATTTTTTTCAAATTACGCCATTTTGTTAATTTTTGATATTTTTCAAAGCTCGTAGGTCAATGCATAGGAGATATCTTTAAGTTTAAAAAACTTTTTTTTTGTTTTGTTTCAGCTACTCATTCGGCCGGAATCATGTCAGCAGTTGTGGCACTTTTTTGACACCTAACTCCTTTATTTTTTAACATTTTTGTAAAAAAAAAGAATCACAAAATATAGCTGAAAATATACCTTATTACGTTCAAAGAAGTTCGAAACATTCAATCGAGTATTTTCTGTGAAAAAAAATTCACGAAAATCGCCTAGTTTTTCATGCGTTACACTGGTATAGCCCCGTAACTCGTTAACTCACAAAACCGAACTGCTCAACCATAAGTCCTCTATATTTATTCTTTGATCCTACTTTTATACGTGCCTTACAGAATAGGTCTTGATTATCAGAAAACTTATTGTTCACAGTTGTTGTTGCAATTTCTGTGGTATGAAAAATTTTAAAATTAAATACCTACATAAAAAAAAATATTTTATTAAAAAATTTCAAAAATTTATTTTGTGCAAAATTTTAAGTTTCTTAAACTTTTTCTTGGTATAAAAATTAAATTTTTGGTTTTAATTTTTTTTATTTATTTTTTTTTTGTTAAGATTTTTGTTCTAATTATTCGTGGTTGTTTCGAGAATTTAAAATCCGTTTGGTATTTAGTTTAAAAATGTATATTTTAAATATGTCGATGTTTTATAATAGAAAAATTAAATTGAAGATATTTTAACAAACTTTTAATTAATAGAAAAGTTAAGTGTTTTCGTAAAAAAACGTTGATTTTAATACATAAATTGTATAGAAATTCAATAGCATGCGTAAAATGTACAATTAATGTCTGGTTTTCAGTGATTTTCACATCAACTCTCTAAAATTTTCAAAATTTAAATTAATTTTTTGGGCGAAATTTCAAAAAAAAAATATTTTTAATTTGCAATATTTTAATTTTTTTTAAATTAATTTTTTTTAAATTAATTTTTTTTTAATTAATTTTTTTTAAATTAATTAATTTTTTTTTTAATAAATTTTTTTTAATGAAAAAAATTTGGAAATATTTTTGCATACACCGTTGTAAACGTTGGTTCATAAGAAAAGTGAATATTTGGAAAGCGCTAAAAGTAACTTTTGCTTCATAAAAAAATTTTTGAATGTAGAAATTCAATATGTCAATATTTTTTGAATAAAACGCTTCACATTTTTTGAAACTAAATTTTTGAAAAAAAATGTTAATTTGATTTTCTTCTTTTTTATTTATTTAATAAGTTGCAAAAAAATTTATAAAGAAATTCAGATACTTTAAACTTTTTATTTTCTTATTTTTTTTATTTATTTAGTAAATTTAAATAAATATTGGCTCATATTTAAATAAAAAAGTATACATTTTTCGAATATTTAGTTTTTAATAGTCATTGCCATTCGTAAAATTTGTGAAATAAATATACATATTTATGTATAGTATTTTATTTAAAGTTTTCTAAACTGAAAACCACTTTTGTTGTTTATAAATAAATTATTGTACACGCTAAAAATAGCTTTGCGACTTGCTTATCGCCTGAAAACGTGTTGGCAGCACACCACTCTGCATGACTCCATTATAACGGTGATTTCTTACCACTAATTAACGGTGTAGTTTTTCCACTACCTCCGCTTGCTGATAACTTTATCAATGGAATGCATAACGGTGCTTATACATTTCCATAATTATCGAAAAGCTGGCAACTTTGTTTCTGTAGAAAAATGTCTGCCAACCAAACGCTTTTTCAGTATCAATAAAAACAAAGTTATATAAAATAAAAGTTGTACAAATAGAAAAGAAAAGCACCTCGTTACTTAATTCAGTCAAATTCGGTTAATATACTAGTTATGTATATGTATGTATAGTATATGTCTCCAAGTCATGTTAACCTAAATTTCCACGCACACAATTAACTCTTACAAATTCTCGCCGAAAACAAAACACGACCTTTTGATACACTTTATCAGTTGTTTTTGTCGTATGTATGTGCGTAAACAGGTGGCGAAGAAAAATACAACAATAAAATAAACAAATTGTGTGTTTTTTACATATATTTTTTCTTCGAATACAAACAAACAGTTTATTTATTTTAAACATTTCGCTTGGCCCCCTTTTGACTTCAAAGCGATTAAATAAATTATAAGTCACTCGGGTGCAATTTGAGTGGCGTATTTATAGCCGCTGTTGGTTCTGCCCCCACTTTCATACGTTTAAATGCTATTGATTTTATGCACATACATTGTGACTAAAAAGTACCCGGAAATTGTAAATAAAATTAGGTTTAATTATTCATCAATATGTATTTTGTCGACTTCAAGGTAATGTCCACCAGATGTAATACACTTATGCCAACGATTTTCCCACTCGCCGAAACACTTTTCATAAGCACTCTTTGGGATAGCCTTCAGCTCCTTCAGCGAATTTTAGTATACACTGAGCGGCTTTTCAGTTTGGGGAACAAGAAATAATCGAACGGAGCCAAATCTGGTGAATACGGTGGTTGATCGATGGTATTTATTGCGTTTTTGGTTTTAAATTAGGTCGCAATGGTCGCTCGATGCGATGGTGCATTATCATCATGTGAAATCCATGAAGGAATCTAATCCAATTCTGACCGTTTTCGACGGATGTTCTCACGCAAACGCCTCAATACCTCCAAATAGAACTCCTTCTTACCGATCTGTCCTTCCTGAACAAATTCATGATGCACCAAACCATGAATGTCGAAAAATGTCGATTTTGGGCGCCTTTGGCGTGTTTTTTTTTTGGTTTCGGCTCGTTTTTTTACTATGATTGTTGAAACCGAATATGCCCGCGACTAAAAGCCACATTTATCTGGTCTTGTCTCGAATGTCAGCATGGTAATTAGTCAGAAAAGTGCTATAATATTAGCTTGAAATAATATTATAGTTTTTTATATAAGTTTACAATTATATAACAAACATTTGTGGTTCAAGCGACAAATGTTACCAGTCATGAGTTGGGATTTATGAACACTCAAACTGTTAGTAGCAAATAGTTACAAAAGTCAGACCAAAGACTTTAACCTGGTACCACGGAGAGCAGTAGCCCCTGGAGTTAGCTCCAGTCTGCTCATTGGGTTTGGCCCTTTGGGGAGATTCGTGGTGGCTGTGGTTTGTACCTAAATGAAGGAAGGGCATTTGTCCAATGTGGAGTCGCACTGAGGCCGGGTGTCGGACCCAGAGTACGGCAGAGGTTTTAGATGGGCCTCGAACCCGACCAAGGTGGTTAGTGTGTCCATACCACACTGCCAATTGGTACTGAAAATGCCTAGCATTCTCAGGGCGCTGATCAACGCATTGTATTGATCCGCTGTGCTTTTGAGCGCCGTGGAGTAAGACTGTCATCAGCAGGTACCCATGTTAAACACACCGGACGTTGTCCGTTCGTACATCTTTCCAAGCTATACCTTCACCATAAATTAGATATTGTAATGAAACTTAATATATATGTTCTTCCTTAACACCCAAGAAGGGTTGGTATTGCAGATGGGTGAATACGGACCACCCTATAGGAAGTTTCATGAACATATCTCCTAAACCATTAAAGCTATAATAACAAAATTAGCTCAGAATAAATATTTTTGGCATATTTTGGAACAGCGAGAAAATAAATAAAATCGGTTGATAACCACGCCCACTCGCCATACAACGGTTGAAAAAATTTTACGCCCAAAATCATAAGAAGGTCTCTATAGGGGCCGCTGTCAAAATTGAACGATGGGGATCTGCTTGAACGATTGTAACCGAATAGACTTTAGACTTTACGTATCCCCACAGGAAAACGTCTTATGGTGTGATATCACACTATCTTGGTGGCCAATCGACCGGCTCAAAACCTGAAATTATCGACTCATCGAAGTGTTTTCTCAATAAATCCAATGATTGATGCGATGTGTGGGAAGGAAGTCTTGTCGAAACCAAATGTCAATCAAAGATCACCAGCTTCAATTTCAGGCATCAAATAGTCGGTTATCATGGCGCGATAACGGTCGCCATTGACGGTTACGTTCTCACCTGCCCGCCTTTTTTAATCTTTGAAATGACAGCTCTTGAATCTCTTCAGGCTGCTCTTCGTCTCAACTGCGGGCATTTTTCTTATTTACATACCTATGGAGTCAGAAATGGGCCTCGTCCCTGAACAAAATTTGGCTCGAAAACATCGGATCCCCTTGGAAGTTTTCAAGAGTCCACAGAGCGAAGCGATATCGCTTGGAAAGGTCGAGCGCTCTCAGTTCTTGTCCAAGCTGTATTTTGTATGCTTTCAATTTAAGATCTCGATATAAAATGCGCCAAGTCGTACCATACATCAGTCTGAGTTGGTGCGAACGTAGCCGAATCGACTCTCCACGGTCTTGGTTTAGACTCTCAGCTACGGCTGCTATATTTTCTTCACTGCATGCCAAATGTGTTCTATTTGGATCTCAAGATTCAATTTTATGTATATCTAAATCATATTTTTTAATTTATATTTTATTTAGCAATTTAAAAATGAAATGAAAAAAATTTCATTAAAATATTTTTATTATTATTTTGAATTTTTTTTTCAGCACTGCAATTGTTTTGCACATTTATGTTATTTTTTCAGGTTTTCGTATTTTATTTTGTTCAACGCAAGCGATTTCTGTCAATCCTTCACCTTTTCGCGACGACGACGCAATTATTGGCCAGCGCTGCGCCAAAACACCAATCAACAAAAACCAATAACAAACAAAAAGAAAAAATCAAACAAAAAACCATACAAAACAACGGTAATAAATGATACAATATTTTCATGTGCTTTGCGCAACCTTCTGCATTGTCGGCTTGCATTCGCGCGTACCGCGTACAGCGGCATGAAGAATTCATGGCGATAGTCACTTCCACTTCCTCCTTCGCGTTTGCCTTTTGCGGCCAACATTGTTTACATACCACCACAATCACAACCACACACACATACACACATGCATGCATATTGATCTATAAGCGAACACATTTATCTATTAATCTGTGATGTGTCGATGTGCATGCCAATGTGTACCTCCAAAGCATGTATGCATGTATAGGCATATGTGTGCGTGTGTGTGTGTGGTTTGATGCGACGTGCCGAAGCGCGTTCATGCAATGTCGAAGGTCAATGCTGCATTACGTCCCTCAAGCGCATTTTTATGCCTTTACACACACCTTCACATACGCTGGCTCTAATAACCTCATGTTGCATATTGTACACCTATAAAATACAACAAAAACCACAGTGGTCAAGCTGTTATAATCAATGTATTGCAGTGTGGTATGCAATGAAAGCGCGGGAGTTGTTAGCTTTTGGCTTTGTTATAATTACTTCTTTGGATTTTGAATTCTAATTTGTTTTCAATTTTTGGGTTTAAATATACTATAATTACTATTGTTTTGAGTTTCTTTCAAAATTATTTATTTTATTTTCGAAATGTTATCTATATAAAGGTATGGCATCAGTAATGAATATGAAGTAAATAATTTTGATGAGGATGAACAGCAATTGATCAACTGAAAAGTTCCCTGTCTGGCATAGTAAAAACACATTTTGTCGGCAAAACTCGTTTTTTTATTCAACAAAGTTCCTTTCAAGGGTGATACACTAATTAAACCGAACCTCAAACTTTTCGTTACCATTTCTGTAGTAAAATTTGTGCTTTGCTTCAAAAGGTCTCAGGCGATCTCCTCTTCATTTAACGAAAATTTCCCAGGAAGCATTTTTTTGAAATTTTTTTTTGTTGAAATCTGAGTACAAGATATATATGTATATATAGCGCCAGATCTGTAGAATACGGTGGCTTTGAAAGCAATTTGAAGCACAATTCATGGAATTTTGCTATTGTTTTCACTGACTTGTGACACATTGTTTTGGCATTGTTTTGGCGAAACAGCAATTTCTTTTTCTTCAAAAACGGCCATTCGCATCCCAAAATACAGACTTCATAACCTTGCCAACCGACGGCAGTCTTTTTCCACGCTTTGAAGCGGATTCATCGTATACAGTTCACTCGTATGTCTGTCGTTTATGCTTCGGAGTTAAATGATGGAGCCAGTTTTCATCCCTTGTCGCATATCGACGCAAAAACTCGGGTTTATTACGCTTTAACATCTCCAAACACTGCTCCGAATCATCCACTCGTTGTTGTTTTTGGTCAAAAGTCAGCTCGCGCGGCACCCATTTGCACAGAGCTTTCTCATACAAAACAAGAAAAAGCGTTAACTTCGGCTGCACCGAAGCTAATATACCCTTCACAGATTACATTGGTGCCTTAGAAAATAATCTATACCAAATTTGATGAAGATACATTGGCAAATGTGAAAGTTTTCCATACAATAACTTGATTCCGATCGTTCAGTTTATATGGCAGTACGCTTCCTTCTGGATGTTACAAACTTCGTGACAAACTTAATATACCCTTTTCAGGGTATAAATATTCGTGAATGTTATGTTGTACAAGTGTTCAGCTGATATTTTTGGAATGCCTGC
Source organism: Bactrocera tryoni (assembly GCF_016617805.1). Classification (NCBI taxonomy): domain Eukaryota; kingdom Metazoa; phylum Arthropoda; class Insecta; order Diptera; family Tephritidae; genus Bactrocera; species Bactrocera tryoni. The sequence continues at coordinate 27,931,980 of NC_052501.1, forward strand.
AATCTCGAACAACTTCACTTTACGTTCATCCAAAATTATTTTCTGATGTTTTCGTCGATAACAACCTCCTTTGGGCGTCCACCACCTGCAACGTCCCCGGTGCTCACCTCGCCTCGTTTAAATTAATCAAGCTACTTCTCAACGGTTGATTTCTTTGGCGCCGAGTCCAGACAATGTTGTTTAATTCACAACATTTTTCAACATTTTTATGTGCGTTCCTAGGCAAAAAAACCACAAAACGCCTAAAGTGCCATAACTAAGCACTAAATTGAAATGTGTATGAAACTGAGAGGCTCCTGTGGGAGAAGAATGTTGAAAAAGTGGGCATGGGCCCTCACTCTAACCACTTTAAGTACATATGTATCTCCTAAACCACTTAAGCTACAACGTTCAAATTTCCCTAGCGAAAACACTATGTATAAGAACTCCTACCGACAGTATGAAAATAGATGAAATCTGGGGATGACCCGGCTCACTCTACGTATAACGGTACTGTTCAAAACTACTAAAAGCGCGATTAATCAATAACTAATTATGTCAGAGCCATGAAATTTTACCTCCGAGATGATATGAGACAGCTTTATGGGTGCCGGTGTGAAAATTGGACGATGGGCGTGGCACCGCCCACTTTTTGGTGAAATCCGATATCTCGGGACCCGACCGACTAAATTGACTTTATATTATTTTCACATTCCTATGATATAACGCGGAAATAGACGAAACCGGCCTACAGCCACGTCTACTTCCCACATACAGCACCATTTTAAATTCCACTTGATTCTTTTACTTTCCAGTACACAAACCAAGAAGTAATTAATATAACGGGATTAAACTTTGCGCGAATAATGGCTTTAGTGTGTGCCTCCTTATGATTAAAAACTGTTCAAGTCCCTAGGTACCGCATAGTTGGATCCCAGTACCTATAGTTGACTTTTGATCGAAAGTATCGGTCAATTTGTGAGATATGTAATTGATATTCAGGGCTAGTACTTATCTGACAATGATATGTCTGTTTGTTAAAAATGGCTTGAATCAGGTCAATACTTCCTTGAACCCTCATATACCTAAACGAACTTCCAGGTGACTTTGTACCGCATATGTCGGCTAATATGTGAGCTATCCCAATGTCAATAAGAGAGCGTGTTTTGTTTATAACATTCTGTATCTTTGTGCCTAAAATAGTTAAATTTGAGCGAAAACTTGACCTATCCCCTATATAACAAATATCAGAATTTTTGAACATCAGGCTAACTTTGCCCTATACAAATTGTATAGTATATGAATATATAAAATTGCATGGACTTTGAGCCTTTGGTTAACGTTTTATACCTTAAATTATTTCCCTATCTTTGATTCTTGCAATTTGCAAGAGTATAAAATGTTCGGTTGCACCCGAACTTAGCCCTTTCTTACTTGTTTTAATTTTGTTAAAATTTATAAAACATTTTTAATTATTTTTGGCTTTATTTAATAAATGTAATCTTATTTAATTTTACTTTTTGTTTTTAATTTTATTAATTTAATTTAATTTTTTTGTTTTTAATTTATTTTAATTTTAATTTTTATTAATTTAATTTAATAATTTTTTATATAATTTAATTTATGTTTTTTGAAATGTTATTAATTTTATTAATTTAATTTAATTTTTTTTTAATTTTATTAATTTAATTTAATTTTTTTATATTTACTTTAATTTTTTTAATTTCGTTAATTTAATTTAATTTTTTTTATATAATTTAATATATGTTTTTTGAACTGTTAATAATTTTATTAATTTAATTTATTTTTTGTTTTTAATTTTATTAATTTAATTTAATTTTTTTATGTAATTTTAATTTATGTTTTTTGAAATGTTATTAATTTTATTAATTTAATTTATGTTTTTTGCAATGTTATTATTTTTTATATAATTTAATTTATGTTTTTTTAATTTTATTAATTTTATTTAATTTTTTATTTAAATTTTTTAATTTTATTAATTTAATTTAATTTTTTTAAAATTTTTATTTTAATTTAATTTGATTTTTTTGCAATTTATTAATTTAATTTAATTTTTTTTTTTTTTAATTTTATTAATTTAATTTAATTTTTTATTTATTAATTTAATTTAATTTTTTTGATGTTATTAATTTTATTAATTTAATTTATGTTTTTTGCAATGTTTTATATAATTTAATTTTTATATAATTTAATTTTAATTTTAATTATATTTTATATATACATAAATATTTTTAAATTGTTTTTATTTGCTGTATTTTAATATATATAATTTTATTTAATTTAATTATATTTTTTCTAGTTGCTCTTTATTCTCCATTTTCGTGCTGCAACTGCAGCCAGATCTTTATACGTAACGCTTTGTTGTTGTTGTGCATATCAAATTCATTCCAATGCTAATCAAATATTAAATTCCACTTACTGGCCGCTTCAGTTACCATTGTTATTTATCTAGTGCTACTAAAACAATAACAACAGCAATAATAACAACAACAATAACATAACAAAAACAAGTGTTATGCGCATATCAACACTGTTGTCAGCATACTTATGCATCGCAATGTTATTTTAGCCACTTTTGTGTTATGTGTGCGTATATTTACAACAAACACATTTACATATACTATATGCACACTCATATGAATGTATGTATGTATATTGCTGCTTATTTACATAGCGTTCACTGATAATAAAGTTGTTGCCAATGTTGTTTGGTCGCTGGCGCGCTGACTGACTGCCACATTGACTTAGTAACTGAGTGCCTTACATTTGTACATACATGTGTACTGACACATACATACATATATACGAGCATACATATATGTATATACAAATTTACATGCTCATTATGCATATAGATTATTGTAAACTGAACAATTGTTGGCTGCTTAGTGGGCGTGTTGATTATTTGCCACTTTATATGTACATATTCAAGTACCTTTTTGTGTGTGTGTTTGTGTGCGTGTGTTTTTGTTTGTTAATGTGTGTATGCTGTGTGTGTTTGCATGTGCAGTTACCTGTTTATTGCTGTTGTTTGTCGATTGGCAGCAGCTAACATTCTCGCACTATTTATTGGTATGAATTCAAAACAACAATCGCGCACACTCACGCACACATGCGAACATACAAATATATGTGTATACATACATATACATAGATACATCTTGTAGGTGCCACAGCACGCCCGCCGTTGTAACTAGTCCGAGGCAGTCGCAATCAAGGTTCTCAAGCTTTGTTTATTGGCACTGAAAATGCGACATTCATGGAATTGTTGCTTTGTTGTTATTGCTGTTGTTATGCCAGACGATTTATGCAAAAAGGGCAATTCACTTGCATTTTCAACGTTTAGTTTTTTCTTATTTCATGGTAAATTGTACGCAGTATTTTAAGGGCAGCGTCAAACCACTTTCTGTTTTTTTTTAGGTTAGGTTTCCATTGTAGTAAGGTCCTGTATGCGTTTTCTTTAAGATCGAAATATTCTCCCGATATTCTCTAACATAGTTCTTCATAGCTGTTTTGTTGTAAAAAGACACTTTCATATCTTCGGGCAATATACTACTGCTATGGGCAAAATATAGTAAGACTTTGTTCATAATTTTAAAATTTATGCTTTAAAATCAATGTCGTCCCGCTCAAAGTAATCCTCCTTGGCCACAATAGATTGGTGCCAACGTTTTTTCCAATCCTCGAAATAGTTGTTCAAGTAAATTTCTGGAATAATCTTCAGTGCGCGTAGCGATTCACGTTTAATGACTTTAATTGGCTCAAAACTGTTTCCCCGGAGCGGTCGTTTGAGTTTTTTGACTAGCCAAAAGTCGAGCGAATCTAAATCAGGCGAATTCGGTGGTTGAGGCACAATATTGGTTGCAAATTTGGCGAAAACCTCACGAAGAATCGATGCAGTATGCGATGGTGCATTATCGTGATGCAAAAACCCAAAGTTTTCGGCTCATAATTCCGGACACTTTTTACGAAAACTTCTCTCAAATGACGCATAATACTCAAATAGTATTCCTGGTTGACAGTTTGGCCGGTCGAAAGAAATTCGAAGTGTGTCACACCTCTTTAATCGATGAAAACTGCCAACATAAACTTGATTTTTGCCCAGATCTTATATGATTTCTTCGGCTTCGTCTCACCTTTGCCACGATATTCGCCGATTGATCGTCTGTTAACGGGTTGTAAGCATAGATCCAAGACTTATCGCCAGTAATGATACATTTCATGACTTCTTGGCAGTCGGAGAGCATTGTTTCACAGGCGTTAACGCGACGCTATTTTTCGAAAAAAATTGAGTGATTTTGGAAGCAGTCCGAAGTTTCACTTTTTTTAGGTCCTAATGATCTTTCAAAATGATTTTCACTGATCCTTCCGATAATTCAACGAAGATCTCTGACTTTTAATCGTCGATTCTCAAGCACCAATTCCTTTATTTTATTGACATGTTGATCATTCGTTGTTGTTGATGGCCGTCCTGGACGTGGTCGATCGTCAAGGCTTTCACGACTCTCTTTGAATAATTTTTATCAATCAAAAACATTTGCTCGCGACAGGCAATTGTCATCGAAGATTTTTTCAAATATTCTGAATCTTCGACAACAGAAATTTGATTTCGCACAAAAAATTTTATGGAACTTCTTTTTGGAATAATTTCACTCATCGTAAAAATCTCCGAATGCGCTTTATGTACTTGAGTAGCCCAAGCGTATACTAAACCCTAATTCAGTTTTAAGGACTTTACGATCTGGTTTTAATTTTGCAGAAACTAATGTCCCTGAGTATTTTAATAGCCTCTTTCGACACTAGCCAAGACAGTTTAGCGCTGTAGCTTCTTACCATGTGAACGAAAATTAATTATTACATTTTTCTCAAGGTAAGGAGACTGATGTGGAAAAGTTTTATGGAATTGGTCCAATTAAGTATTTTTCGCGACGCGGCAACGTAGAACTTCATAAACATTCTATACAAAATCATAAGTAAATTCTTAAAGAAATACCAGAAGTATGACTTTGAGTTCCAGGTATGTGAAGAAGCCTAGAGAAGAAGTTTAGCAATTATTTTTGTTTTAGGCGGCATACTTTTTATCTACTTTATTAGAAACTTAGGCAGCTTGTCGCATTATACAAGAAGCAGTTATTTAAAATGGGCCTAGCTTCTTATGCAAATCGCCGGTTCTGTGCCAGGGAGACTGAAACTCCAAAACACCTTCTAATTGACTGCATAACAGGTTGCAGACGCAGAATAAAGACCCTTGGATCCATGTTTCCAAATATGAGGGCACAGTAGACCTAAGATCGCAATGCAATACTCATCTATTAGCTTATCTTTTCTTATATATGTATATGGAGGAGCTGAGTCGATTTTGCCGGCTGTCTAACAGTCTGTACGACCGCCTATATACCATATATACTAACTAGATTTTCAGTTTTTGAAATATCGTTCCGAGATTTTGCATCTGTCCTTTTCCCGCCAAGAAGCTGCTGATTTTTCGGAATCGCCAATATCGAACCACTATAGCATATAGCTGACAAACAAACAGAACGATTAAAATCAAATTCTTATATGGAATAGTTTTTGACGAGATATCTTCACGAAATATAAGATAACACTATATGGTCAGAAGAAATTTTTCAGATCGTGCCGCTATAGCATATAGCTGTCATACAAACTGAACGATCAATATCAAGTTCTTGTATGGAAACTTTATTATTTGAACTTTAAGCTTTCAAGCAAGGCGCAGAAGTCAATAAAATAACAAGAAATATCGACTTTTAGAGTTTAGATAGGCAATAACTTTCAAGTCTGTCTTCTGCACTCTAATTAAAATACCAAATATGTACGGGCAATATCCGTGTCGTTGGAAAAAAGCCGCTACATTTGAGTTGTTGTTATTATAAGCAGCATTGTGATTACTGTTATTGCGGCTATTGGCGCTGCTGCTGCTGCCACGGCTGATGATGATGATGGCTATGATGACTATGATGGCTTTGGCGGTGATGGCGATGGTGGTGCGCAAACGCAATTCTAGGTCATTGCTGAGCGCTACGAATTTATTATATGCATTTAATGCGGCTAACATTAATGCGCGCGCGCACACAAACACGCATGCATGTATGTATGTGTAAACATATGTAAGAGTATATACAAACATATACACTCATATGCGTCGTTGTATATGCGGCTTATTGACCGCCAAAGCAGCGGTTGAGGCAACGGCAAGCGCTTCATGCATAGAAACACAGCAACTCGACTATATACTTGCTATACATATGTACATACATATGTATATATATATTTGAGTATGCGTATACATATGAAATTACCAGCGGCTTTACCGACGCAGCGTTCAATTCAGAAATGTAGGCCTTGAAATAGCATTAATCAACTTGTTAATGCATCGTTTATTCGAAATGTTTTTCGGAATTGGACAACTGGTTTCATTAGCGAATTCTCTTGTAGACGTGCCACTTGGTTAATCACTACATGTTTCTTCACTTTTTTATACAATATATATATATATATATGTATATAAATGTGTGTTTATAATGTGACATGCAGCTGAAGACACTCTGTCGATCATTCTTTACGGACAGTAATCTCTATTAATTTGTTATCAATACATGCTATACATGTTATATGATATACAACTTCGTATAAATGAACCATACAAGTTATGGAACATAGCCCTAAAGAGTTAGCAGAGCGCCTTTCGTCTTCGAAGAATCTCTTATTTCAAAAGATTTATAATCAGTCCATAAATACGTGGTTTAGTCCCTCATTTTTTGAGATATCGTTCGGAAATTTTTCACATGTGCTTTTCTACCCAAAATGCTGCTAATTTTTAGGAATAGGCTATGTCGGATTACTATAGCATAGAGCTGCCATACAAACTGACCGATCAAAGTCAAGTTCCTGTATGGAAAACTTTCTCATTTGACGAGATATTTGAATGAAATTTGGCATGGATTATTATCGGAAGCATTTCTATAGTCTCCAAAGAAATTGTGTGTATCCGATCACTGTGGCATATAGCTGCCACACAAACTGACCGATCAAAATCAAGTTCCTGTATGGAAAACTTTCTTATTTGACGAGATATCTTCATGAAATTTGGCATGGATTAATATCAGAAGCATTTCTATAGTCTTCAAAGAAATTGTGCATATCCGATCACTGTAGCATATAGCTGCCATACAAACCAACCGAGCAAAATCAAATCCTTGTATAGAAAACTTTCTTATTTGACAAGATATCTGAATAAAATTTGGCACACATTATTTTTGAAGACATCTCTATAATATCCAAAGAAATCGAGCATATCGGACGACTATAGCATATAGCTGCAATACAAATTGAACGATCAAAATCCAATCCTTGTATTGAAAACTTTCTCATTTGACGAGATATCTTCATGAAATTCAGCAAGGATTATTATCGGAAGCACTTCTATAGTCTCCAAAGAAATCGTGCATATCGGACGACTATAGCATATAGCTGCTATACAAATTGAACGATCAAAATCCAATCCTTGTATGGAAAACTTTTTCATTTGTTGAGATATCATCACGAAATTTGACACACATTATTATCCATAACAGCGCTACAATATTCAGACAAAAATATTCAGATCAAGCTACTATAGCATATAGCTGCCATACAAACTGAAACCTCTTTCTTCTTTGAAACCTTTAATTTTTTTGTGAAGTGTATAACAGTTTTGGTGCAGCCGAAGCAAAAATATTTTTCATATGTTTTATTTGTGTAAAATTTTATTTTGTTATATATTTTTTGTAACAATAATTTGTAGTCTCTCTTCTAAAACACATTGCACGCAATTTTGCTTATAAATAAATCAAAAAACCTGGTTGAATGACCTAAAAAAGCAAAAACTTAATTGATGACACGTGCTGAAATTTTAAGTATGTCAATAATATTGATATGCACATAAAAATATAAAACACATATAGTATATACAATATATATTATACATACATGTACATACATATGTATATATGTATGTACTCGTACAGCTGCTTGTAAAGCGAAAACCTATAAAGCATAACCCGAATATATTAAGCTGACAGCGTTCAAAATACAACAATAACACAAATTGAAAAAGTCACCCATAAAGTTAAGCCCCAAAAAATTTTTACAAAAAAGTGCAAAACAATTTTTTTTTTTCTGTCAAAAATTTCGATATTATTTAATTTATTTTGTTGAATAATGAAAAAATTGTCCGTCGGCCAAAAATGTAAGTAATGCTAGTGCATGTAAATTAAAAAATATTAATTAAACAAGTAAGGAAGGGCTAAGTTCGGGTGTCACCGAACATTTTATACTCTCGCATGGTAAAGTGATAATCGAGATTTCATAATACGTCATTTACATATTTTTCAAATACCGTATTTTTGTAAAGTTTTATTCCGCTATCATCATTGGTTCCTAATGTTTATACTCGTATTATACAGAGAAGGCATCAGATGGAATTCAAAATAGCTTTATATTGGAAGAAGGCGTGGTTGCGAACCGATTTCGCCCATATTTCGTACATGTCATCAGGGTGTTAAGAAAATATTATATACCGAATTTCATTGAAATCGGTCGAGTAGCTCCGGAGATATGGTTCTTGGTCCATAAGTGGGCGGCGCCACGCCCATTTTCAATTTTTAAAAAAAGCCTGGGTGCAGCTTCCTTCTGCCATTTCTTCCGTAAAATTTAGTGTTTCTGACGTTTTTTGTTAGTCGGTTAACGCACTTTTAGTGATTTTGAACATAACCTTTGTATGGGAGGTGGGCGTGGTTATTATCCGATTTCTTCCATTTTTGAACTGTACATGGAAATGCCTGAAGGAAACGACTCTGTAGACTTTGGTTGACATAGCTATAGTAGTTTTCCGAGATATGTACAAAAAACTTAGTAGGGCGGGGCCACGCCCACTTTTCCAAAAACAATTGCGTCCAAATATGCCCCTCCCTAATGCGATCCTTTGTGCCAAATTTCACTTTAATATCTTTATTTATGGCTTAGTTATGACACTTTATAGGTTTCGGTTTCCGCCATTTTGTGGGCGTGGCAGTGGGCCGATTTTGCCCATCTTCGAACTTAACCTTCTTATGGAGCCAAGAATACGTGTACCAAGTTTCATCATGATATCTCAATTTTTACTCAAGTTACAGCTTGCACGGACGGACGGACAGACGGACCGACAGACGGACGGACAGACAGACATCCGGATTTCGACTCTACTCGTCGCCCTGATCACTTTGGTATATATAACCCTATATCTGACTCTTTTAGTTTTAGGACTTACAAACAACCGTTATGTGAACAAAACTATAATACTCTCGTTAGCAACATTGTTGCGAGAGTATAAAAACGCCAAATATATATTTACATGTGTATTCATGTATGTATGTGTGTATATTTGTAATGTGGACATGTGTAAGTGTGTGTGCAAAAAGCAAAAAAAATATTGGCCTAAAATGCACCTTCATCGCTTATGCATATGCTGCGGCTTATTTAAATCTAATTACGTAAATTAATAATATTTGTACCAACAACAACAACAAAAACAAACGATCGCAACAATATCGGCAACAACAGCGGCACCTTGCATACAAGTCTATGAGTGTCGCATGCACTTTCAGTTGTGTTTATGCGTTTATTTATCACTTTTTTTAGTGTCTGCTTGTTGTTGTCTTTACGTTTTTGTTGTTGTTATGCGTTATATGTTGATTTTTTGTATCATTTGCCGACAAATGTCAATCAGCTTTTTGTTTTATTTGCGCATAGCACAGTAGCTGGTGTTATTGTTGTTAGTTTTTGTTTTTGTAGTTGCATTTTTTTCGCTGTCATTTCTCGCCATTTATTTTTTTGCCATCACTTGTCAATTTGTTGTTATTTTTTCAAGTTTCGTTGCAATTTTTTTTTAGTTTTTGTCATATTTTTTGTTTTAACTGTTATTTTTATTATTGTATTTTTTTAATTTTTGTAGTTGTATTACTTTTTGTTGTAAATTTCTATTTTTTAAGTGTTGTTTGGAAATTTTTGTTGTTGTACTTATTTTTTTATTTTTGTTGTAGTATTATACATATGTGTTTGCAATTTTTTTGTTTCTGTTGTAATTTGTTTTAGTTTTTGTTGCATTTTTATTGTATTGTTTATTTTTGTTGTTGTTATTTTTTGTGTTTGTTGTTGTATTTTTGTTTTAAATTTATGGTTTTTAAGTTTTGAGTGTGAATTTTTGTTGTTGTAATTTTTTGTTGTACTTATTTTTTATTTTTGTTGTATTTTTGTTTTTGTTGTAATTTTTTGTTATTGAATTTTTTTATTTTTCTTGTATTTTTTTAGTTTTTGTTGTACTTTTATATATTTTTGCTATTTTTTAGTTTTTGTTGTAAATTGTTTAAAGTTTTGTTGCTTTTTTATTTTTTTTTTTGGTTTTGTTGCAATTTTTGTTTTTTGTATTTTTGCTTTTGTTGTAATTTTTATTTTTTGTATTTTTGCTTTTGTTGTAAATTTTCTTGTAGTTTATTTGGTTTTTGTTGTTGTACTTAGATTTTATTTTTGTTTTTATTGTACGTTTTTGTTATTGTACATTTTTATTTTTGTTATAATTTCTTTAGTTTTTGTTGTAATTTTTGCTGTACTTTTCTCTTTCTTCGTTTTTGTCTGCTATAAGTATTGCGTCCACCGTTTCGTCGTCGTGTTCGTCTTCGCCTTCGTTGCCTAATTACCCTTACATGTAATGCACTGATTGGCTTATCGGAAGTGAAAAGTGCATGAAAAATGTACAATTATTTAGCGTAACGTTGACATATATGTATACTCACACACATACACTGACTTGTTGTTTACATTTGATATGCCATATGAGTTTTAAGTTCAAAAATTGTGTTTATAATAAAATTTTTCCCTTAAGCGATCTCAATACTAGCCTAGCTCTTCGGACCCTTTGTATTGAGTACAGCATTTAGTTTTCACCATAATATAAGACCTGGGGAGTTGTCATAATATTCCTTGGCAGCACCTAAAAGCATCATTAGGCAGAGAGCCCTGCTGGATGCTTGTTTTATAGCAAAAACTCGGCTTATTTCCGCAATTACTTTCACATTCTAGAAGGCTCTAAGTTAAGTTGCGTGTTAAAGCTGATTTCCGATGGGGATATTATAGTCGTTTCAGTGAACAATCATGTTGTCTTTAAGTTGCAAAGTACCACATTTTTATGAAGCTATAATATAAACTCTATCGTTTTCTTTCAACGAAGCTTCTGAAAATTTTAGTTTACTATCCTCTACAGCAACTCTAGTATCTGGCTATCAATCCAATGCAAAATCTTTCCTTCAGAGCTGAAACTCGCAGTGCTATAATGCCTTTTTTAAATCAGGGGAATTGGCTAGAATCGAAGTTTGATGTGATTAGGATTAGGCGGTTTGTCAGAGCATGATGGTCAATTGATTCGTTCTAGAACTGCTTATTATGTAACAAACACTAAATCATAAATGATCGGTGTTTCAATAGTCCAAATGGGATTCTCGTGACATCTGTCAAGGGATCATATACGTATAACACAACCTATTTCACTAATAATTAATTATGACCTCTATGTTCCTACGTATTTTATACAATCACTGAAACTAATGATCAGATCATAAAACAGTTCATAAAAACAGTTTTAAGGACGTTCGAACGGTCAATTTGGTCTCATTAATTATTAGTATATAAAATAATCCTTATCTCCGAATCTGCTCTTTCGATGAAATGTGTCTTCAAAACTTAAGTTGCCTGTTCAATATTTATCGGTCGTTTTTACAATTGGAATTCTATATTTGTAGGTTAAGTTCAAGACATGCACCACAAATATGGTGCGAAACTCTGCTAAGCGACAAGCAATTAATTATCTTGAATTTCGTTTATACCCTGAAAGGGGTTTTTTAAGTTTACTACGATGTTTGTAAAACTCAGAATGAAACGTCAAAGTATATAATATATATATGATCTGAAGGGCAGCTGAGACGACTCAGCCATATCCGTTTGTATAACCGTGAATTAGTCCCCCAATTTGTGAGATATCGATCTGATATTTTACACATTTCCTTCTTTCCCCAAGTAGCTGATTATCTGTTGGAACTGCCCATATCGGACAACTATAGCATATAGACAACTGCCATACAAATTGACCGAGTAAACTCTAGTCTTTGTATGGAAAACTTTCTTATTTGATGAGATATCTTCATGAAACTGGACTTGGATTATTCCTCTCAGCAGCGCTGTAATGTCTGATGAAATTTTCGAGATCGGACTATTATAGCATATAGCTGATACACCAACTGATCGATCAAAATCAAGATAAAGATCTTTTTATACTCTTTTATGCTTTTAAAAAATGCAGTTGAGAAGGGTATATAGCTGCGTTGCCAACGAACCAACATTTTTGCTTATTTTTTTGGGATTATTTTTTTGCCTACACAAATTTTTTGTCTGCTATTTTAATGTATTGACGGTCACTGCTGCAATGAAGTCCGCTTGTTGCCAACGCTAAAATGAGGAAAACACAAAATCTCACATTTTCTCTTATTTTCCGCACTTTCGTTTATTTATTTCCTACACTTTCCTCGCAAATTACAAATGCAATAAATTTATTTCATTTTTTATTTTTTCTCTTCCCTCTTTGCAGGTAAATGGGCTATAAAGATATGTTACAAATACAAATGAACTGATTTTTGTGTCTGAGAGCAATAAGGAAACATTGTAGATGAATTTACACCAATACACACATACATATGTACATACTTATACAGCCACTCACGGACAACGTCACGTTTGCATATTTGAAGGTAAATATTTATTTATTGTATTTTGAAGCGAATATTTCGGTCTGAGTGCCAAATGGGGCGGTCTAACTGTTGAGGCGGGAAATTTAATATTCATATATACCAATGTATGTATATATATAATATAATATGGTATATATTTACATATAAACACATGAATAAATAACTGAAAAATATCTGAAAAATTATCTGTTATGAAAATATGCAAGTGTGCGTGTATGTCCGAAGACAAACGCGTATAAACGACGGTGCTGCCTCGGCCGCCGCCTCTGCCGCTGCGGCGTCCGCTTCTGCGCCTGTGAAGCGCATCAATGGGAGCAACAGCACACTTTTGCCTGGCACACATTTGTTTTTGTTATTGTATTGGCTTCTAGTTTGCAAAGCTGCCGTAGTAGTTGTTGTTGCTTTGTTTTTGTTATTTCTCCACCAGCTCATTTTCTCATTTATCATTATTTTCCAATTGCAATTTTAAGCTGGATTCACCATGCAGTTGCTATTAGCTGACAGTCCGTCTGACTAACTGTTCGTCTATTTGCCTTACTGTCTGTCTGCTTGTTCGAGTGTCTATCTCTCAGTGGCTGCCAGCAACAGGTTGCCTTATGCTGTTGCTTGCTGTTGAAGAGGATTCCGCGTAATCAGCTACCACAGCCGCCGCTTTAGCAACAGCAACAACAACAACTTATTGTTGATTCGCACAAAGTGCTTACTTTCACTAAACAAAGTAGGCTTTTGCACTCACACACCTGCATTTGATAGACAAGCCACCGACTAAACGGTAAATCACAAAATCTTGCTTTGGCATGCAACAACAGCAGCAACAACTACTTATGAAAATTATGTTTAGAAAATGCCTGCGAGTTCAGTGCGCTTAGAGTTGTTACAACAAAATATTATACAAAAAATATTTATTATAATGAAAAAGAGCAACATTAAATATTAAAAAAAAAAAATTAAAAAAAAAAATAAAAGAGATCGGAAAAAATAAAAACATTAAAAATTTCAAAATAAAAATTACAAAAAAAAAATTAATTAAAAAAAAATTAAAAAATAATATTAAAAAAATTATAACAAATTTGAAACAATTAAGAAATTAAATAATTAAGAAAAAAAAAAATTAAAAATAAAAAATTAATAAATAATAAAAAATACAAAATTATAACTTTGTTCAAAACACAAATTACAATTTTTTTTCTGAAATTTTAAAATTCATCCCATTGAGGAAGTCGATTTGCTGAGTGTTTGTTACATAATAAGCAATTATCGATAATTTTAGGTTTGGAGATTTTGATATTTCTCGTGACTAACTTTTAGTTTGTTTAGAGTAGCAGTAACAACAATTACAACAACAAATATTAAAGAAAAGAAAAAAAAAATTTGGGAGCAGTATTTACGTAAATATAGAGAGCGACATGCTACAAATGGACAAACAAATTTGGAACGAAAATTTCACTTAAATATCTTTGATGAGGTTGGTAAGTGCCTCCCACATGGGCTGAGCGTTAAAATCTGCCATTTCATCGTAGAACTCAAGCCAGTGCTCTCAATGAAACTGACTTTGCTTTTTGTGGACCTTTATGCTTTTTGTTGACAGCCATTTAAAGGTTGGTATCTGATGGGTTCCACACATTTTGTGTCGGGTTCGTGATAAAGTAAGACATTCAAAGAAAAAGTGGCAGACAGCTTCCGTAATCTCTTTTAGTTTGCTCTTTAAATGGACAGTGCCATAATATAGAAGCTGTAAGTCTGTATATACTATTTCTGGACCTATGTATTTCATAAGTCCTAGAACCAAGGTTCCTGTCGTACTTAGACCATATCTGCTTCGTTATTTTACAGCTTGTTATTGATTTCTCTATGCTTTTTGTTCAAAATGCTTAGAATCTTTTGATCATTCCTAGCTAACGTGGTATTAAGTCCACTTCGGATTCATCTAAAGTTTGACCAACTCGTCTGCTTTTTCATTACCGACAAAAATTCCTGTTGTCGAGAACAAAAAGCCAAGCGGAGTTGACCTATCAGGGAGCTTAAGAGTCTCTCTGCAATTGTTACCTTTCATGGAATTAATAAGGGGCGTAGAGGTCTGCAATGCTGCCGGCTATCCGTGAATATGGTTGCTGATCCTCCCGTAGCTATTCAATAGAACTCCACAAACCTTTTCTGTACCAAATCCATTTCGACATTCCCTACTTTTTTAAAGAATAAACACAGAAACTGCAACTTTAGTTGAAAATCTTTATTATTACTCAAAATAACATATTTTGACTTATATTTTCTTGAAGATTATCGCTTTAAATTTTGGCCGCGGCTAAGTCTCAGATGGTCCATCGCTTGAGTCCAATTTTCGATGACTCGATGGCGCCGTCTTGTTGAAACCAAATGTCGCCAAGATCGCGAGTTTCAATTTTTCATTTCAATTCAAGGCATCAAATAGTCGGTTATCATGGCGCAATAACGGTTGACATTGACGATTACGTTCTCACCGGCATCATTTTTGAAGAAATATGGACTGATGCTTGCACCGGTCCTCAAACCACACCAAACCGTTACTTTTTCTGGATGAAATGGCTCTTGAATTTCTTCAGGTTGCTTTTCATCCCAAATGCGTCAAGTTTGCTTGTTACATATCCATTGAGCAAGAAATGAACCTCATCGCTGAACAAAATTTGGCTCGAAAACGTCGGATCTTCTTGGAGTTTTTCAAGAGTCCATTGAGCGAAGCGAGTTCGCTTCAGTAGATCGACCGGCTTCAGTTCTTGCACAAGCTGTAGTTTGTACACTTTCAATTTAAGATCTCGAAGTCAAATGTGCCAAGTCGTTCCATACATCAGTCTGAGTTGGTGCGAACGGCGCCGAATCGACTCCCCATGGTCTTCGTGTACACTCTCAACTACGGTTGCTATATTTTCTTCACTGCATGCTGGACGTGGTCTATTCGGTCGAATATTGTCCAGTAATTGTTGCTGGTCCTCAAGATGGGGCCTCAAGATGGGTGGTGGATGGTGTTGATTTTAAGGTTGATTTCATGAAACTTGCGAAAATTTAGAAATTTTGTAAAAATTTTTTCTTCATAAAATTGGCAAAGTGAGAACGGAGCCTAAACCTGGCTAACGAGTTTCTTCTTAAGCGACCTTACTTGAGCACTCACAACGCTAAATGGCATATTTTAAACATTTTCGGAAATGTTCATTAATATTTTATAAATATTTTACAGTTAATTTATTTTTATTGCTTTTCTGCTGCTTGTTCAAGCTTGTTAACCAGCTGGTCAATCTGTACTCGGCCTTTTATAATCTCTGGGTACTTGTTGTTAGCAACATGTCGCAGCAATGTGGTTTTCTGCGGCGCTACACAACGCTGGGGAGTCAAAATCAGTAGTCAACACCTTTTTGCTTGTTGTTGTTAGTAATTGTTAGCAGTTGTTGCTATTTTGTGTTCGCTAATGTTGCTGCGAAGATTTTTGTTGATGTTGTTTTTTTGTGTGTTGACACAGTATTGGCCCCTCAGGCAATTGTTGTTATTATGTAGACAACGTTGTTGTTGTTGTTGCCGCTTTGGTGTACATGTTGTCATTGCGTAGCAATTGTTGCGTTTGTCGTTGTCATTGTCGATGAATGCGACGCTTTACGGCTATGAGGTTGAAAGAGTAAACATTTAGCGCAACAACAACAACGCCAAAAACAACATATAATACATTAGCTAAACTGTCAACAGCTGGTTAATGTGTGTTGTTTGCAGCCGCAACAGCAACGATTGCATTACATGTGCTCACCACTTTGTGTTTCGGCACAAACACATAGACACTTTAGTTTTTTAAAATAATTTTTTTTAAGTTTATTTTGTACGAAAAAATATTTTATAAAAAAAAATTATTTTATAAAAAATTATTTTATAAAGAAATTATTTTATAAAAAAATATTTTATAAAGAAATTATTTTATAAAAAAAAATATTTTAAAAAAAAAAAAAAAAAAATTATAAAAATAAAATTATTGAAAAAAAATATTATAAAAAACTCTTATATAAAAATATTTTTTTCTAAAAGATTATTTGATAAAAACCCAAAAATTATAAAATAAAATTATTTGAAAAATATAAAAAAAATATTTTATAAAAGAAATTAAAAGAAATTATTTTATTTAAAAACAAAACAATAGTCATAAAAATAAAATTATTAAAAAAAATATTTAAAAGAAATTGTTTTATAAAAAAATAAGGTATAAAAAAATATTTTATAAAAAAATGTTAACCAAAATTAAAACAAAAACAATTAAAAAAAAATTAAAACAAGCAAAATAATAAAATTTATTTATATACATTTTTTTTGTTTTATAAAGAAAGTTATTAAAAAAATTTCAGCCAATTTCTGGTTTACTTTTGGTCATTTATCAGATGTCTGAACAAATGTGCGGACAAGCCAACAACCAAATCAAACATGTGTAGTTATGTAAATGTGTATGCATGTCTGTCCCGCTTGTGCAATGTGTCGCCTGTGGCGGGGAGCTGGGTGGGCTAACTGTAATTACATATGTATGTGCATCACAAGCAACGTTGAAGGAAGACACCAAAATGTTAGACAATTGTTGCGTGTCGGCGTTTTTTCGATGACAATTGCAAATTGTCTGCAACACACAACAACAAAAATAACAATAATATGCAAAATACGAAAATTAACTAGACACTTTTTTGCAGCGAAATTTACATACATACATAAATCTACTTAGTGCAATGATAGCGTCTAATGTCTCATCTGCTCACTTGCTTGCCGGCCAAAGCACGAATGCATGGCGTTGGTAAATGTACAGTTGCGTGTAGGAAAATAGCAACAAACTCGTATGAGGTGTATTCAATTTTTTTTTTTACCAACCAACGTTTGAGCTGCTTTTTGTGGTGTTTTGCTGTGTTCCTTTTTCGATAGGTGGCAACTCTATTCCCGAAAATTAAGGAAATCGTTAATTTTTTTGTGGAGTTTTGAAATATATAGGCAAATATATAGGAATTTTTTCTATATAAATTAATCAGAAAAAGAGATTTTACTTCTCATTAACTTCGAGAAAATCGATAACTTTTGAATATCAGCATTTTCGCTTGAAAATAGCACATTGAAAGTATTAGCTTCAATAAAATGCTTAATAATAATTGTTTCCTTTGAAATATGTGATTAAAAGTGTTATATCTAGGAGTGGCTAAGGCAATATAAATAAATATCGATTATTTTAGCAAACTGAAATTATTTAGACAAAATTTTATCGGAAAACTATGACTCAATTTTGTTATTTAAACCAAAGTAAAAGTTTGTTTAACATTTTCAGCATTAATCGAAAGTTTCGATCGATTAATCGTTAAAAGCAAATCAGTAATCGATTATTTTTGAAATTTCAATGATTTTATCGAAAAATTAATTAAAAACTAAAAAATTTTGTTATTTAAATCTACAGGAAAGTCTGTTTAAGCTTTTCAGCATTAATCGAAAATATCGAGTAATCGTTACAAACATATTTTTAATCGATTATTTTTGAAATCTGAATAGTTTTATCCAAATCTTATGACTGAAGTTTGCTACTTAAATCAACAGAAAGTCTGTTTAAGATTTTTAACTGTAAAATATATAAACAATAAGCAAATCGATAACAATTTGAATGAAACTATTTTTAGTTAGGTAAATATATAGAATAGAATATCTGTATAAATGTGTGTTAAAGTAACAAATGCATTTAACCGAAAATATAAATTAATAATCGATTATTTAAGAGTGACTTTATGACTTAGACTTCAGGAATATTGTTTTGAAAAATAATTTAAACAAAAAATTCTGTCTAAATTTTGCTAAGGAAATCAATAAAAAATATTTTCAAAATATTTGAAACATAAAATATAGCATTTATCAAAAATTTCGATAAATCGATTAATAGCTAAGATATAATTTGGACTGAATACCGCTAAAAAAATCACCAAAAAATACTTTCAAAATATTTGAGACACAAAAAATATAATTTATCGACAATTTCGATAAATCGATTAACAGCTGACATATAATTTGGACTGCATTCCGCTAAAGAAATCAACAAAAAATACTTTCGAAGTATTTGAAACACAAAAATAGCATTTAAGGAAAATTTCGATAAATCGATTAATAGCTAACATATCTTATAAATTAATAAATCTTTTTCACTTGCTATTAATATTTTTTTCATTAAAAATTTTCTTAAATTTGAGTTTTGTTTTCGTTTAAAGTATATGCTTTTATATAACTCGCAACTGTAGGCCAACATTTGAGTGTATTTAAATATATTTGCGCATTGGAATATAAATATAATTACACAATAGTGCGTTTTGCTAACTCACTGCTGAGATATTAATACTTTTTTTGTCATTTATTCGTTTTTTAATTTTTTTTTTTTTAATTTTTTTAAAAATTTTTTTTTAATTCTTACAGTGTCTCACCTCCTCTATTGGCTTTGTTGTTGTTAAATTTTTAGCAGCGGTGTTTTTTTTTACAAAAAGTTGCTAATTTTTAGCAATAAACAAACGGCAGCCATAAAATGTTATTCTGATTTTTTATAATAGTGGTTGTTCTTTTTGTTGTAGTAGTTTTTTTTTTGTTGCTGTTGTAGATTTTTTCCTTAACTTCTTGTCCATTAGACAATTTGCCCGTTTAAGCCATAATCACATAATCAATTTCATATGCAAAATAGTTGCCATTCACCCAGCCAACACGCACACATACACACGCACGCCCCGGCTCGGCGCCTTGTCTTTATAAGCATTTAAGACTTCGTTATTTGGCTGGCTTCCTCAGTTTTACAATGCGATGACGGAGTAATTGTTTTCGTTTGGATTTTTCGCAACTGTTTTTTTATTGTTATTATATTTAGTTTTTTTCTCTTGTTGTTGTTATCGGTGACGCGCTTAATTTTGTCAGTTATGCGGGTATACATACATACGTACATCGGAGCTTGCAGGAAGAAATATTTTAGCGTGCTGATTTCAACACGTACAAATTCGCATTAACTGCTGTTGTTGTTATTGTAATTGTTGCCGTCAATTTGCAAATATTTTTAGCGATGTCAAAAAAATGTTAATTGACCAAAGTGATGCCGGGCTAATTAAGCATATTTAAGAAGAAGCATGAAGACGATGGTGTAATTTGTTATAAGGGTGGTTTAGCTAGTACGATTACTGGTCCTGTCATTTATTAACATATTCAAATGCGCGTCCAATATAAAATTTTCCCGATAATTTCGGGATCCCATTATAATTGCATAAAAATCCCGAAATAATTTATTACTTAATGTAATATTTCACGCATAATTTCGGGTCCGGACACAATTGTATAATGATCCCGAAATCCCGAAACTCTGATGTAACCCGATGAATTAAGGCGATAAGGCAGGTATGCTTACAATATGCAATTTTCAGGTTAATTTCGAGATCTCGTTATAACTGCCTAAAAATCCCGAAAATTTGAAATAATATCTGTTTTGACCAGATATTTAATGCCTTATTGCATACTTGTAACATTTCTCGGATAATTTCGGGATCCCGACAAAATTTCATAATAGTCCCGAAATCCCAAAAATAACTCTGTTGTGATCCGATATTGATTGCCTTATGAAATGCTTACTATATAATATTTTCAGGATAATTTCAAGATCCCGTAATAACTGCATAAAAATCCTGAAATCCCGAAATTATATCTTTTCTGACCCGATATTGAGTGTCGTATGACATCTTCATGTAACATTTCCCTTAGAATTTCGGGATCACGATGTAATTGCATAAAAGTTCTGAAATGATTTCAGTTGAGAGCCGATATTAAATTCCTTATAGAATGCACGTAGTTTTCCGGAATACCGATATAATTACATAAAAATCCCGAAATCCCAAAATGGTTTCTGTTATTATCCAATATTGAACGACTTATGGAACACAAATTTCCGGGACTGCTACGGGATCCCAAAATCCCGATATGGTATCTCTTGTGTTCTGTTATGGAAAATCCTAAGGCATCCATTTATTATATACAAATATATTTTTATATTGTGTTCTTATAAGTATATTTTAAGGCTCTTCCGTCACCTTTAAGTTCCGAGAGCCTGAGTGGAAGAACTATTAAAAAGTTTTCATATGCATTCAGTTTGACTCAAAACTGTTGGAGACTCGTATTAGTTCAATACAAATACGAATCTCGAAACAATTCGCCAACAAACAGGTTGACTATTTGCTAAATTAAATACTTTAATCCCTCATTAAATCATAAACTTTTTGCTAACTTTTTCGCCTTTAATGAAAACGAAACATTTTGAAATGCGCTAGTAAAAGGCGGATGCTTATTTTTTGTTTCGATATTTAACAGTTTACCTTTCGGTGAATGATGTATTATAGCACAAGTTGAATATGATGTCACTTATGGGTAATTTTAGTCAGAAATTGAGCATTTAAAATGTCACACAGATCATTGAACTTATAGTTTTAGAAGTTAATATGTATGTATGTTTGTGACTAGTTGTCATCACCACGAGACAGATGGGAGATGAGAAGGTGATTGTATATTTGTGTGACTGATGATGTGATATACTATACATACATTGGGCTGATCGCAGCATTTGATTTGAATAACTAAGTTATGAGACATTCAATTTAAACCAGGTTGGGCACCATGGCGTATACGTACCTTTGATATGAACAAATTAATGAACTGAACAGAATTAAAATTAAAATTTTTAAATAAAATATTGTGTGAAATGAAACTACTGGCAACACAAATTGAGAGCCTTCACATTTTTAATATATTTTTTCTTAAAAAATAAAGCCACTAGGCCATTCACACAACAGCATATTTAGCTATAGTTTTGAATACAGCTGCCGTAAAAATTACAGCTTGCACTTAAAAAGCAATCAATTGTTGCTAATTCGAATTCCGTTTTATGTTCTATGTTTATCTAATTTGTTTAAATATTTTTTTATTAATCAAGAATTTGTGCTGAGTGGCGTATACGTAATTTTTCAATGGTTAAGATAAGGAACTTACATATTTCAATTTAGATTACAATTGCTTCAACTTAAATAAATTCTTCGATTCCACCGCAGTTATAATACCCTTCACGAGTAAATTTTTTATAGCATAAAAGGGTATATAAATTATTATATCGATTTTGAACGGTCAGCTTGTATGGCAGCTATATGCTAAAGTAATTCGATCTAAACGATATGTTCGGAAATTGCAACATTGGAATAGATAATACTCCACGCAAAATTTCATGAAGATATCTCGTCGAATGAGAAAGTTTTCCATACAAGCACTACATTGTCCGATTGTTCAGTTTGTATGGCAGCTATATGATATTGTGGTCCAATATAAGCGGTTCCGACAAATAAGTACATTCTTGTTGAGAAAAGTACGTGTGAAAAATATCAGACCGATATCTCCAGAACTAAGTCACTAGTTCCTGTATAAACAGATGAACAGGCAGACAGACATACTGCTTGAAAGGATCTTCGATGTTACCTTTTAGGTGTTACAAACATAATGGCAAATTTAATATAACCTGTTCTGCATATACAAACACTTGCACCTTTGCTATTTTATAAATTTCCTGTTCAGTTTATGGCCGTGGCGTATACGTAACTTCAATATGTTATACAAAAGGAAGAAATATGTATTTTTTGAAATTGGGAAAATATATTAATTTTAATAAACTAAACTGAAAGTGCTTAGTACATGGCAAATTTTGAAATAATTCATATCAATATAAAATTAATTAAGTAAAAATTTAAATAAATTAAATAAAAATTTAAATAAATTAAATTAAAATCTATTTTACTTAAACGTTTATATTAATTGTGCCAAAAACCAATACCCTCAAAACTCTAATTGAAATTTCAAATTTTATTTAAAAAAATTTTGAAATGTGTAATGTATGAATTCTACTAAAGAAATCAACAAAAAACACTTTCAAAATGTTTGAGACACAAAAACTATAATTTATCGACAATTTCGATAAATCGATTAAAAGCTAAGATATAATTTAGACCGAATTCCGCTAAAAAAATCAACAAAAAATATTTTCAAAATATTTGAAACATAAAAAATAGTATTTATCGAAAGTTTCGATAAATCGATTAATAGCTGAGATACAATTTAGACCGAATTTCGCTAAATAAATCAATGAAAAATACTTTCAAAATATTTGAAACACAAAAAATAGCATTTAAGGAAAATTTCGATAAATCGATTAATAGCTAACATATCTTATAAATTAATAAATCTTTTTCACTTGCTATTAATATTTTTTTCTTTAAAATTTCGAATCCAAATGTGAAAAATATCCCTAATATTTTTTATGTTTTTTTATTTTTTTAAATTAACAAGGTGGCAACTCTGTTTTCATAAAATATTTATTGTTATCAAACTTCATTGTTCATTTTTTGATAAAAAAAATTTACAAAAATTAAAACCGATAAAAACAATTCTGTTTCAATTAAATGTTGCATTTAACGTTGTTAAATTTCGTTGTTCTATAAAAAAATAAGTTTTTGTCAGAAATATATTTTTAATTAAAAACTGTGCAGTTGCAGAGACTTTCAACTGTTAGTTAGTAAAAAAACCGTAATTTTTTGTAAAAAAAAGCAAGTTTTTTTATTAAAAACTGCAGTCAAAATTCTAGAAGATTCGTTGTTTACTTGTGAATGTTAGCTAATATTAATTTTTTTCCAGAAATATTGAAAGAAGACAATCTTTTTTTCAGAAAAAACTTTTGTTGTTGCCACTTATTTTAATTATCGATAACTTTTTTATAAAGAAAATTTTTTTATTAATTATTTTTTTCTGAAATATTCTTAAGGTGACAACGCTTTTTCAGAAACAAACTTACGTCGTTGCCACTCATTTAAATTATCAAAACACACATTTTTTTTGTCAAAAACATAAGCGATTTTATAAATGTCCGCTTGTAAATGGCAGCTAATAATTATTAATTCTTTCAGACATATTTTCAAGGTGGCAACCTTTTACAGAAACAAACTTTTGTCGTCACATCTTACACATCTTAAAGCTGTTTCTTGCAATCCAATGCCCTGGCGATCTCGTTCCTAAACCCTTTACGACACAAAAAGTTTTATTATCTCTCATACTTAAGCCGCTTGTGAAATACAGTTTGAAATAAGTAACCAAGCCTAGATGTGCAGAAATTTTGTTTCACAGCGCACTGTAGCAGCTCATTAAGCTAAGCATTTACTGCGCATATTATTAAAATATTTCCATTCATAGTACTAAATACCGTTATTTTAATTGCAACATGAAAATTCAAATGGAAGTGCAGTTCAGACTGGTATATTTACATATTAAAATAATTTAGTGGCCTTAACTGTACATTTGTCTTGTTGAGTACATTCTAAACTTGTCTACCTGCATATGACCTTGCCACATTGCAGAATATTTACACAAACAAACGTAACGATCTGCATATGCAGATTTTTATATCAACCTGCTTGCTTTCGATTTCAAACCCTTCATTGGCAATCTGCATACAACCAACCTCCAACACCACAAACTTCGTCGCTGAGCTCTGAGACTGAGTTAGTTCTTTTTCTTTTTCGATTTTAATTAATTTTTATACTTCGCTTACATCACAGTTTTCATATCATATTTATACATACTTGTATTCAACATAAATAAGTATCAGTGCTAGTCTTTTTAGTTGTGCTCTTTTATTTTTCATTGTAACTGTAACTAATTTCCACGTGTCCGTCATAAAATTGTAGTAAATGTTAGTTGCAAAGGCGGGTCCATGATAATTATGGGCTAGGACGTTCATTCATTATACTCGCTTCTAAAGGTTATATGTATTTCTGTATACAGTGACGGGACAAAATATTCGGAATTTATTTTCATGAGTGACTCAATTTAGAATGATAGTAACAAAATAGCGTAAAAAATATATAAAGATGTGTTGAATAAAAATACAATATGACTCAGTTGGTGGTTCTTGGAAATTCGGAATTGGGGGTTTTTTTTTGTTCTCAAAGAAAAACTACCCGTTCCAAAAGTTCATATTTTTTATTTCAATTGTTACTTTCTGAACAACTACGAACTTTATTGGACTAATATTATTATTGGTGTATTTGTTGTTATCATTTTCTAAGAAATTCGGAAATAATTTCTTGCTTTTTCAAGGAAAAACTACCCGTTCCAAAAGTTCATATTTTTTAATTCAGCGAATTTTTACTTTAAATTTTGAATAATGAAAAGATCTGTGAGTTAGTATACAAATCTGAAAACTTTTGAAACTGTTGTCAGTCCGTTAACCTCTCTATAAGTTTTTAGAATATACATAATATCCCTCTCTTGGTAGTTCTTATTTTCCAACAATTACACGTTTTTTGACCGCGCGCTTTTAAGATCTAATATTGTTCTTGCTGTTTTTATTGTTAGCATTTTCTAAGAAATTCTGAAATAATTTTTTCGTTTCTTAAAGAAAAATTTACCGTTCCAAAAGTTCATATATTTTATTTCAGCGTATTGTTGCTTAAAATTTTAATAAAAAAAATATCTTTTGAGTTGACACATAAAACTTAAAATTTTGAGGTTTAATTCCAAATTTTGAGTCTATTTTCAGACCGTTATGTTTCCTAAGCATTACGGCAAAGCCTTTCAGAACCTTCAAAAGTCGTTGTGCGCCTTTTCTTTAGTAAGCCTTGCACATTGAATATTTCTTCTGTGAAATTTTTATGAGAAAATTACTTGAGTTGGAACACCTCACCAGCGGGAAATCTTCAACACTATAGCAGCTCTTTGATTGTGTCAAACAAAAAGTGATTTTATGAGCAAGTAAGACTATGAGTTCCAATATGGTTTTCAACTGTGGAACATATTTAGCTAGAACTAAATGTTACAATTTCAAAAACTATCTTAATAGTTTTCCTGGGAAAGTTTTGGACTCCGACAGTATGTTGTCTAAATCCGTGCCTCAGATTAACTTGAAGTTCGTAAGGGTTTGCGAGTACTGTTCTTACGATAATTCTGACCAGTAAAGCTAATTTCGACGCATTCTGTTCTATCATGTTTTGTTGACGGTAGTTGAAGAAAATCTGGTTCTTCAATAAAACCTCTCCAAATATCATTTGTCTCAACGGCAAAGGAAATACTTAACTAAAGAAACAAGTCGTAGAGAGATTTTACGCTATAATGAAGGGATATTTGTTTCAACTTGGATCAAATTATTGCTGAATGACCCAATCGCAGCCAAAGTGTCTGTGCACCTGCCGCTATTGATCTTGTCTTTAGGAAGCTCCACGTAAGTCTGGAGCATTCATAATATTTAAAGACAGTGTATTGAATTCTATTCTTCTTCGCCCTTATAATAATTTTATAAATTAGCTTAAGTTGGTACTTGTCGGTCAGAGATCTTTGGTTTAGGGATCTTTCAGACCCCTCGTCCATTTGAAACCTAAACATTTAAAAGTGGTTTATTAGAGAAACCAAAAGTAATCTCTAGATTATTAGCGGTTGTTATATACATACATCGATTTCTAGTTTGAGGTTAAGACCTATTTCGGGTTTTTAGCCCCGGAATCGTAATCCCGTTGATTATCAAACGCCTGAAGAAATCTGTCGAACAATTTTTGTAATAAACAGCTGATTTCTATTCAACCGTTAAATAAATGGAAAATTACCGTTAGTTTTAATAGAAAAACTGTTGTCATTAGTCTGTAATTGAAGTCTCGGTGGTTTTGATGACCACCCGACGATATCCGTCGAACAATTTTTGTAATAAACAGCTGATTTCCACTCAACTGTTAACCAAATGACAAAGTACCGTTATTTTTAATGAAAAAGGTTTGCCATACGTCATTATTCTGGCAATACGTACCAAATATTTATATATGACCAATATCACACCACATTTTCAATTCCATGAAATTTGCTGTCTTCATGAGTATTTTTATACGTCACTGTATGCATATGTACATATGTGTGTATATTAAATAAGCATGCAAGCGCGAATAGAATTTTGTTGCTCGTGCACAAATTGCCAAGCTATTAACTGATTCGCTGGCTCACATGGCGCATTTGCACATTCTAACAACTCACACACACACACACACTTGTGCATAACGAACATTGCAACCTGAATGGCACATAGCAAGCATTCACTAACACAAACACTATTCTCGCACACACACAAACACATATATTTACACGCGCGCGATTTCGATCACTGGCTGCAACATTTCATTAAATTGCAATTATTTTGCAATATTTTGTTTGTTGTAGCATGGCGTTTTTGTTGTTGCGGCCGCGCAAATTCTGTGCTACCAGCGAACGGCGCAGCAATGCAACGTGCGAGCACACTAAAAGTGAGCGAAAACAAAAAAAGTAAATTGCGAAGATAAAAAACTCGCCTCGGCGGCAAAGCTCCACAAACTCCTTTCACTTTTGCGAGCTGCAGGCAGCACAAACAATCCAATCGGGCTGGGGCGACTGCCAAGCAGCAACAACAGCCAGTTTGCGACTTGCTTAAGTCAACTCGCCAGCCTGAGTTGTGTGTGACCGCAGCTGCTGCGCGGAGTTTCAAATGCGCAGGCTTGCAATAACTGCACCGCGCACACACACATACAAATATTCCTGTATATAAGTATGTGCGTGTGTGTATGATAAAAGCAATTGCTTGGAGAGTTCGAGCGTTGAATAAAAGTTGATAAAACTTAAGCAAAAATTAAATTTTTAAAAATTATTTTCTCATTTATTAAATTATTTTAACTCTTATATGCTTGCCTTCATTAAACACACTTTTTATGTGTAATAATAAATAATCAAAAAAGGTTTCAATAAAAGAACTTGATTTTGAACGATCAGTTTATATGGCAGCTATATGCTATAGTCATCCGATTTGAACAATTTTTTCGGATTTTGTAGCAATGTCATCGATAATAATCTTTGCTAAATTTGGTGTCGATACCTTATGAAATAGAGAAGCTTTTCATACAAGGACTTGAGTTGGTTCGGTCAGTTTGTATGGCAACTATATGCTATAGTCGTCCGATCTGAACAATTTCTTTGAAGTTTGTAGCAATGTTACCGATAATAATATCTGCTAAATTTTGTGTCGATACCTTATCAAATAGAGAAGCTTTCCATACAAGGACTTGATTTTGAACGGCCAGTTTGTATGGCAGCTATATGCTATAGTGGTCCGATATCGGCGGATCCATCAAATGTGAACCTTTTTAGGGAAAAAAGTACGTGTGCAAATTTGCAGCTGGATATCTCAAAAACTGTGGGACTAGTTCGAGTATAAACAGTAGAAAAGACATGGCTAAATCTTAAATTCCTATAGAATGCAATCTCTAGATCAAAAGTTTCGTTGTACCACTTCAAACTCCGCGCTGGGTAACCGATTTGCATATCATTATCAACACATTCGCTGATTGCAATTGACTTTTCGCCGCCGGTGAATGGTGAGTGGGGTCACATCGAAATCGCTTTTGACAGCGCAGAAGACACAGTAGACAGGAATTATATTTATTATGGCAGCCAACAACATTGCTGTGCGGCGCTTGTGCACCCCGGCTCCAACGAAGACGACAGCGACAACGTCGCTCCACAGCAAAGCCAGTCGGTTGCCATTCAACGGCTGCGCAGGCGCATACCAATGTGGCGAATTGTGTAACCAGAAGTGAAAAAGACTTGCATTAACGGACAAACACACACATTTACATACATACCAGTCGGTAGTCGGCCAGAAAGTCAGTGTGACACTATGAAAGAGGCACCCGGCGCAAAACAGGCATTTCTTTTTTGCTGCCTTTTTGCGCATTGTTTTCGTGGATTTCTTAGTAAGCCATTAGATAGCGAACGAACCGAGTAACAACAACAATAAGAAAGTGTTGGAAATAATTACTGCAGCAGCCACAGTAGCAGCAACATGTTGTACGCTGTGTATTTACTGAGTTAAACTATATGTATGTATGTATGTGTGTAGGAGTTTGTATATAAGTGTAAATTTATGTTTGTATCTATAATTGTAATTGCGCTTCTCCACGAATCCAGCGCAGTTAGCCGCGTTCATTGCCTCCAGAAAATACCAAAAACGCTGATGTCGCCACAATAGTGTTAGGCACTTGTTGTTGTTGCTGTTGTTGCATGTAGATATCGATAGCTTACTGGCTACTTACACTTGCGCTGACCAGCTCATATTGTATGCTTTGTAGTTTTGTTTTTGTTTTTGTAATTTTTTTCTTGTGGCAACACTGCTCAAACATCAGCTGTTGTGAGCATTTTTGGAAAGAAAGTGAAAGACGCTGCGCGCACGTCGGCTACGTTTGGCGTGTGGCTGTTGACAGTTGCACGTACCATATGAGCCGTGAGCACAATGTATGTATGTATGTATGTATGTCTGCGCATGCGCGCATGTGACTTGCAACACCGTAAGTAACACATGAAACGAAGAAGTATTTAGTGCGTTTACTAATGTTGTTGTTGTTGTTTTGACGCGTTTACCTTTTTTGTTGTTGTTTTAGCGCGTTTACTAACTTTTGGTTGTTGTTTTTTTAATGCATTTTTATCACTTTTATCTTTTTTCGACATTTTTCTTAGTTAAAATTTGCCGTTAGTTTATTTAGTATATACATATGTATGTATGTAATTGGATAGTTATCTGCATTTTTCGACTCAATTAAATTTTCAAATATCAATTTTTTATGCAATCGTCTCCGCGTTGCCGAATATTATCGCATGCATTCCAATTGAGAAATACTGGGAATAAATACTTGTAGCTATGAAAAGTAAAAGTAAAAAAATCGCAACTTTTATCGCATTTAATTTTTTATAATTTTTTTTACTATAGCAACAATCTCATAAAGAAATTAAAATCGGTCAATACGATCAATCTAAATTGTTTATCACAATTTATTTTCTAATATTTTTTGTTATAAAAAAGGTGGCAACTCTTATCTTAAAAAAAATATTTTTTTATAATTTTTTTAAATGACAACTCTCATATAAAAAGTTAAGATCGGTCAATGCGATCAATCTAAATTTTGTATCACTTTTTATTTGCTAATACTCTTTACTATAAAGAGGATGGCAACTCTTGTTTAAAAAAATTTTTTTTTAAATATGGCAATATTTATATAAAGGAATTAAAATCGGTAATTATGATCAATCTCTTTTTATTTTCTATTTTTTTTTCCTAATATTTCTTGGTTCAAAAAAGATGGCAACTCTTATTTAAATTTTTTTTTTTTAATAAGGCAACTCCAATATAAAAATAAATTAAATCGGTCAACTTAGCAAAACGAAACTGTCAAGCAGACTTTTTCAATAATATCCTTAGAAGCAATCCACACTTACCTTGATGGCAACCCGAATTTTAATTGGAGCTGAAAAGTTGGGAAAAAATTTACTGCTATCTTAATTTTTAATAATTTTTTTTTAATAAATAAATTTTTTTATAATAAAAAAATTAACCAGCAAATATGATTTGCCTATTTTCAATTTAGTTCTTTTCCTAGTACCTCTACATCACATACCCACTTAGTGCGGTGGCAACCCTAAACTCAAATATTGAAAAAAAAATTATTTACTCCTTATAGAAGAAGAAAGTGCTGAGAATCTACATTTTATATCATATTTTAAATCAAAAAGTCAAAAAAAAAGTTTTTTATAAAAAAATATGGTAACTCTAATAAAAAAAAGAGAATTAAATCGAACAATTTATTTTGATAAAAGTGCTGAGAATCTATATTTGGTATCATATTTTATGTTAAATAAACGTTTTTTATAAAAAATATGGCAACTCTAATTTTAAAAAAATTTTAGTCGAACAATTTATTTTGATAAAAGTGCTGAGTATCTAAATTTTTTAGCATATTTATCTTAAATTTTTTTTTTATAAATTAATATGGCAACTCTAATTCTAAAAATTTTAAATCCAACAATTTATTTTGATAATTTTCTACGTAAATATACATATATACATATGTATGTATATACTTTCGTACTCAATTTAGTGGTGTTTGTTATAAAATGTATTGTTTTTTTTGTTTTTCACTAGAGTGGCAACACTGTTTAAAATAATTTTCGATTTTACTCTTCATTATTACTCTGCTCGTATGCGTTTTATCTGATATACGTATATCTGCTTTGTTTAGATTTAAATTCAATAAAATTTTTTTGAGACAGTTGGCAACTCTGTGAAAAAAACCTAGAGTAAATTGCTAACTTAAAGTTTCTCCAATTAGTTGACTTTAATAACCAAACTTTAATGTAAATTGCATACGTCATATAATACTAATTTAGTACCAATTTAATTTGGTGGCAACACTGCTTCAACGAACTTTCGATTTCAATATTAATAAATATGTATAATAATGTTAATAATAAAATAAAATAAATAAATATCTGTAATAATTCCTGTCTTTACATATTAAAAATACATATATATACATATGTATGTACATACGTATGTACCTTAAAGTAATTTTAATTTTGTAGTTATTTGGCAACTCTGCAATTCACCGATGTGCGCTTACGATGGCGCTAAAGCTATCTTGAAATTTTCTGAAACAGCTGGGGTTTGGGGCTTAATTTTAATATATAATATATAAGCTGCTGCTGTGGTTTTCCAAAAAGGTGGCAACATTGTTTAAAAAATTTTCAAACTTACAGTGTTTGTTTAATATATAATATATGTACAATAGTTATTTCAATATATAAAATAATAGTTGCTGATATGATATTTCAAAAAGGTGGCAACAATGTTTAAAAAATTTTCAAATTTACAGTGCTCAAATAACTAGCTCAAATGACTGTTTCTTGTTAGCTTAGTTTTATTTGGTTGCAAATTGAAGTGAATTTTAATTGTGAAACAGCTGGCAACTCTTTCAAAAATAAAAACATACAACTAGAGCACTTCATTTCTGCACTTACATACATATACATACATACATAGTTATATATTATTTTAATGGTTTTTTCTATATTTAATTGTAGTTGTTAGTTGTTGTTTTTTTTTCAAAGTTGCCATATTTTTTTTAAATAATATTTATTATATAAGCTATTGATATTTTTTTAAAACATTTTTTTGTCTGCCACCTTTCACACGCATACATAAAATACATACATACATATGTACATATGTATGCATATATAAAATACGCACGTCCACACTTGATGACGACACAGTTACAAAACGAAAAAGAAAATTCGAAACCAACAACAACAACACTAAAATCTACTAACCATAACTGCACACCTCACAATTAAGCAAATATTCGCTCTTCTGCACATTTATACGGACTTGTAGCCCAGTTGTTCATATTAACGGAACGGCAACACCATAACCGCATTTTTGGACGCCACGCCGCTCACTTTGCGCGCGCTGCAGACGTCAATGGCCAAATGTGAAACCCGCTTTGTTGGCTAAAACTAA
Organism: Bactrocera tryoni; assembly: GCF_016617805.1. Classification (NCBI taxonomy): domain Eukaryota; kingdom Metazoa; phylum Arthropoda; class Insecta; order Diptera; family Tephritidae; genus Bactrocera; species Bactrocera tryoni. The sequence goes on from NC_052501.1 coordinate 27,964,239, forward strand.
AACTAATACAAATACTAATGTGCGTACTTAGTTGTTGTTGTTGTGGTTGTTGTTATAATCGCTAATAAAATTCAGCACTAAGAATCAACGTTAGCGTGTGTTTGTTGTTGCTGTGCGCTGCCACAGTTGAGTTGTGCAGAATTTTGTGCCGCGTTCTTTTTGCCTTTCTTGTCGCCACATACCTGGCCAATGTTGTTATTGTTGTTATTTTTATCTCCGCATTTAATTTTTCAAATTGGCTAATGAAAGTTGTTTGCCATTTTGCCATATGCTAATGACCAACCAACGGCTTATGGAAAAGAGTTGTGGTTCTTTCGCAATTGGAATTGCTGTTATCAAACTCGTTTGTGATTGTCGCTGGACTTGAGCGAATTAGTACTCGTAAAGGTAGCTGCGGAAACTGAGCACGTACATAACTCATTACGTGCATATGTAGATACAGAACATACATACATACATATATATAGTGTATGTATATGAGAGCCAGAAATTGCTGAGTCTAACTAAAGTTCCATAAGCTCAGTTATCTCGAAGACACTTCGAAATAAGGGTTTCGTCGAGCATAGGTAAATCAGACCAGCTCGTCACGTTCATCATTATTTAACATATATTTTACAGTGTCTCCGACGTTCCCTTCAGAAAGTTGAAAGTGGAGACCAGGATATCCAGTCCACGTCGGAGTTTGAGAAATGACAGCTCTCACAGCCTCAATGAAAGTCATCATCAGAAAATCTCTCTGTAACACAAGGAAAGCTGCCCTTTGGTCAATGATATCGATAGCCCTTTTTCTTCTGAATTTTTCTTGTAAAATCTAAATTGAGGTTTCATGATAGGCAGATAGAAAAATTGAGGGTTTACACTGCGACCTATGGTCTATTATGGCATTTCCTATATCACTTATGGTCACAAAGGTCCAGCATTCTGAATAATTCCAGGGGTTTGCTGGGCGCGACTGAGGTGATGTGATCCCGGTCCACATATATGGAACCTAGGCCCTTAAGCCTGCTTCTACTATTTACTGGGCAATCTAGAATCAGGTGTTCTGGAATTCCTGTTCCATGTCGTAAAACCGGCAGTTTGCGCAAGAGACTACGCCCACGTTGGACAAGTGCTTCCTAAGCCTGCAGTGCCCTGTATAAAGCTCGCCAGCACTGTACTGATATGCGGTTTAGCCTTCCTATACACTTCTCCACTAAACGCGATTTGACACCATAAGCTGAGATCGCCTTTAGCGCCGCTTGACTACCGCTAAGCGATACGCTGGTTCCGATGGAGATTGATTTCTGTGCACTGAATTATAGCAAAGACTTCTGCTTGAAAGATGCTCGGAAAACGTCTCATTGGTATGGATAATTTGATATGCGGTCCCGCCATTCCTGCTCCAATGCTTTCTGGTGTTTTCGAGCCGTTAGTGTACCACTGGATAGTGCTGCCCCTCAGTAGTAGATCGGAAGGTCGGAGAAAATATTTGTAAAGTTTGCGCTCTTCGTAACGCCGTTCCTTGTAGGAAGGGCCACTGGTGTGTCTTCCCCTAGGGCCTTCATTTGTTGATACATGTGCTGCGGTTGGGCAAGTACGCATTACCCCTGAAACGCAGACGCAGGCGAGTCTTTGCAGCTTCGATTGTTGAAGGCCTACTGAACCCTGCGTTGCCTTAGATGCCCAATCAATCGCTGTAATAATAGACCTTACAATCATGGTATCCAGCCATCTGATGATATTGGCTTGCAAGCCTAGGATCTGCCGGCTAGACATCTGCATATCATAAGTGCCTTGGTGGCTATGGACAGTGTTAATTTCACAAGCCGATTCCTCCGTAAAGCTGAGTCTAATCTGAGGCCAAGGAATTTTACCTCTTTAGACAGCTCCAACTCTCTTCCGCCGAGTGTTAGAGGCATCAAACCCAGAAGAGATCTTTGCTTTGTAAAAGGGAAAGCGATCCGTGATACTAGAGAAAATTTATTTCATTTAATTATTAGTAAAGTGGCTGAAATTGGTATCTTTTTATAGGGTAATATTATTTTTACTTGGGAGGGCTATGTTGATACTGGTCGGAGTCTATATGCTGTTGAGCAGACTCCAGTACTCTTACCGTCTCTTAAAGTCAACCTCCTCAAGTTCTTTCCATCGTTCATACAAAATCAAAACTGAATTTGAATTTACCCCAAGGGTTTCCTCTATTTATTTGAATTCAGTACAATAGAATAATTGGAACTTCGAATATTTTGCATTGAAAGTCATCTCCAATTTTGTGTTATATCAATTTCGTATTATGGATCAATACGAAATGGATTCTTAGAGTTCTCAGCCAGCTAAGTTGAGCTCTGTTACACGGTCTACGTTTAAGAAAGCTGAAGTGATAGCGTGTATTCGAACTTCTCAAATTACGAAAGTATAGTTTTCAAGTATATTATAGTATTTCCTTTAACTCCAATGGGCGTGACCCCACACGCACAAGAAATTTATTGTGACTCACTTTTTTACTTAGATTACAGTTCGTATGTTTTGTTTTCTCTCAGTGGACAGCGTTCGCATGGGCTTTCGCAAGTTACGAGCTTTCACTTGCCATGAGCTTTTATGTACACAGTTGTTAACTGTGAAGCTGAAACTGTCTTTTGAAGGCTATTTTTATCAGATTCTTACCGAGAGAAGCGCTGAGGACCATCTTTTCTTAACCAGTATTCTCAAGACTTAGTCGAAAAGCTTTGCTGTCAGCTTTGACCCTTTTGGGAAATTTCATATTTATTTTTTATTAAGGCGTTCAGCTTTGCGGTATTTTCTTGAGCTTTTCTTTATCATACATCAGTGACATTTGAAATCTTTCTATGCCTGAGCGGGCCCGATATTTTCATTCAAATCTCCATTCATTTTTTCATTGAGAATGAGAATATTTCCTAGCGGTAATACATACGATGAACGAAGTCATGTCGCCTGGCTCATATGCTGAATACATTTAAATGAATATTATCCATGTATGTATGTTTATGTGTGTGTGCTCTCTTCAGTTGGCGCCAAGTATCTAGTTTTCTTCAACCTTTTACAATCACTTTACTAACTCTTCGCAAAAACTTAAGAATTTTCCATACTTGAGGCAAATTAAAAACTATTAAACGATTAATAACACTTGAGGGCACACACGACCAATCACACGTACATATTTACATAAAAACAAACATTCTGTCAGAAGTGTCTGCAAACATTTGCGCGCAAATCCAAAAATTTCTGAAAAAAATGCAAAAACAGTAATTTTGAATATTCACCGCTTAAATCCTTCAAATATCAAGTCAAAATATATACAAACATATATACAAATATCTATACAAATATACAACAGGTAAATATCTACTTCTGAGCTAAGCAGCAACAACAATAAATAAAAATCAGTTTACGCAAATACTCGATCAAAATCGACGCTTCGAAGCACTTACACATTAACATACATATTTACACACTTTTTTGTATGTATGTGTGTGGTGCTTTGTGACGCTCGTATATGTTTAGAATTTCGCTACGCTCCGCACAGATCCGGTTGAGCAAGTTCAATAAAAATTCTAAAGCCACTGATAATCGAGATAAAATATTTTGCTGATATTTCAATGTTTCTTTCGCTTGCCACAAATCCTATTAATCTGACAAGTGGACAATCGGACGATCGGATGTGTGCAAAAATAGTGAGCTATGAACATGATACTTATGTACCTATAAAAGTAAAAGCAACAACAAGCGACAACAACATATTACATATTTTATCAAAAAATAAAAAGTAAATTAAATTAATACATTTCAAAAAATATGAAAAACTGCTATCAACTAAATTAAACAGAAAAAATTAATTTATAAAAATTAATAAAGAAAAAATTAAAAAAAATTCGTAAAATTTTATTGAAAAAAAAACAAATTACAATGAAATGTAATAAAATTAACTTAAAAATACGAACACAAAAAAAATATTAGAAAATCAAGAAGAACAAAAACAATAAAATAAAAAATAAAATTAAAATTTAGATTTATTTATCAAAATAATTAAAATTAAAGTAAAAATAAAATCAATAAAAAACTAAA